>NW_004955421.1:804608-834767 GCF_000276665.1 Chinchilla lanigera | reverse complement strand
CCTTATTATTTTTGACAGTCGAGTTGAACTGAAAAGATTATGTGAAATTTTCACAAGAATGTTTGCTGATCCTCATGGGAAGGTATGTTTTAGTACATAAGATTATTTACTCCTGCATGCCCCCAAAATAAGTAAAATGATAGCAGAAAACTGTAAGTCATTTTTATTGTACTATTGATCCAAAATTATTTATAGTAATATTTTCAAACATAATTAAGCTTAAGTGGCTGATATCAAATATAATTCAGAAAGCACTGTTTGACACTCCAAAGTGAGAGTTTCTGATAGTAAAACTGAAGGATATAGTTACAAGCACAGTTCTTTATAATTTAGTCAAGGGTGAGTATATTTTGTATTGCTAAAAGTATTTTATTATTTGTAAAGGACATAAATGAGACAAGGTGAACAAAGTTTCTCACATTTCATTCAGTTTTCTTTGACAATTAGCGCATTATTGTAAATATATTCTTATCTTCAAAAAACAGTTTTGTAGAAAAGATTTAAGCACAAAGTGTGATTATGGCCATACCTTGGTAATAATATAAAAAAAGAAACATTCATACATTAAAATAATGTTCAGTTTAGTTTTTAATGTTGGCTCAAATACATTTAAGTACTTATATGTAATTGGTATATATACTATTCAGTTACCTTGGTGTATAATACTGTGACAAAAATGTGTTTAGTTATTCTGTTTCCAGCAATGTTTTTGGAAGCTGTAAATTTTATTGTATCTTCTTTTAGGAAACAAGTGGCTGCAGGAGAATTTCTAACCTAAGTGAGAGGGAGCTGTGGCGAGGAAATTATTAAAAACAAATAATAACTTTCATTTTATTGTTTTTGTCTTCATTTTACTTTTGTACATATCATTTTCTCACGTTTTTGCTATTTTCATTATTCATGGCACTATTTAAAGAAATCCCAGAATAAATTCTGCAATTTAAAATCTCAGAATAAATTAAAATCCAACTGATTTAAATCCACTGAGGTGCATATTTATTTAAATTTTTCAAAGGTTATTCTCTATCGTATTTATTTTATCTGAAGATAAGAGGGCCCATTAAAAGACAAAACAGAAATACTTTTGGTAAGCAGTTTATTAACTAAAAAATTTTTAAGTTTATAATGGTCAAACTGATAATGTAGATAACTCTATCATTTTGTATTGATGCTACTACCACTGATTGCGGCTGGAGGTCTTGCTTTAATATAAAAATGTCTATCAATTCTAAATAAATCATCTTTGACGATTCCAGTTGCCCGTATAAACCAAGGTACAAGATAGTTATCTACATGAGCCTATTTTAATTAACAGTATGTTCAACTTTGAAAAATATAGTTATTAAATATCTTCAATAAGTGATATAATTTATTGCTGTTGGAAGGTATAAGACTAAGGCTGAATTATTTCTTGAGGTCATAATTTCTTACTTTTTTTAGGGCAATAATGCAATTTAGTTGTATGCCTGTATCTATGCAGTGATAAAGAGAAACACATTTTAGAAGATCAAATAGGAAAGCTGAGTTAACTAGCCACCTTATTATTTTTGACAGTCGAGTTGAACTGAAAAGATTATGTGAAATTTTCACAAGAATGTTTGCTGATCCTCATGGGAAGGTATGTTTTAGTATGTTCATTACATTGGTAATGAACTGAAATGGACAGATGTTAGCCTCCCACCATAGATGTGGAGAACCAGTAATCACCAAAGGTGACTTTTGGTTTTTCTTCTTAGGCTTTTAAATAACATAAAATTATTACCGACCCACCTGGTTTTGTTTCCTTGTTTGGGATTTAGAATTTTTTAGTCAGTTCTTACATAATGGGAAAGTTTTTCGTTGTGTTTTTTTTTTTATTTGGTGATTACATTAGTCAGTTTTTTGTTGCTGGGACAAAATACCAGACATACCCAACTTCAGGGAGAAAGGGTTTATTTTCGCTCATAGTTTCAGAGGTTTCAGTCCAGGATCTGCTGGCTATACGGCAGAAACATTCGAGACAGTCATGGCAAAGGAAAGTTTCTTAAAGCGAAGATCAAGAAGGAGCCAGAGATGAAAGGGCCAGGGATCAGATGTAGTTCCCAGGACTCACCAGATACACACAGAAGTTAGGCAACTCTCATGCCAGTAAAGTTGACAATTATGGTTAACATCACAGTGATTGGCACTACTAATAATGTAATTTATTGATAATAAATTGAACATATCGCTATGCTATGCTGAGTTTAAAACATAAGGATGTGATCTGTAATTTTTGCATTATATCATGATAGTATTAAGTAACAGATGTGCCCTCCCCTTTTAATGCTATCTGTAAAGTACCAACAGTTCCATCTTCAGGATCCTGTAACTTCTTTAAATATCTTTTTTCTTCCCAAATGCAATTTTATTCTATCTCAGAGATCAGCCAGTAATTTATGGCTTTGTAGGCCATAACGTTCTCTGTCCTGGCTGTTCAACTCTGCCATTTTAACATGAAAGCATTCACAATGTGTAATAAGTCAGTGTGGCCGGGTTGTAGTAAAACTGTGTTCATAAACATTGACATTTGAATGTTCATATAATTTTCATGTGTCACTAGTTTTCTAATTATATTTAAAATTTTAAGAACCATTCTTAGTTTGAAGTCCATAATTGGCTGACCCCTTTTTATATGGCTCTTTGCCTCTGACACTAATAGAGAAACATGTTTAGGAACTTATACTCTTACAGCTCATGCCACTTGTTGAAGGCTACAACCTTAAAGGTAAACTCTGCTCTCCCCTTCACGTGAAGTCATGCAGTTCAATGTATGTCTGTATCCATACCTGATCTGTGGCTCTTGTCTGAGTGCTCAGTAATACTGGGCAGTTCTCTAGTGTTTCCTTCTGTCCCCCATGAACACTGTCAAATACTCTGTCCTAAAAGCCCAGCCCTGCTTATTTCCTCACTCATCTCACGCCCTAGAATGTATCCTAGCCTCTGAGTTTACCAGTAGAAGCCCTTAAGCAGAAACTCTGTTTCCTCTCACTGACTACAAGCTTAACTGCACATCAGCCCATTCTAACTTTGTATCTTCCCTCCTTTTGAGACAGAAAACAGTCTCCCCCTGAAACTGCATTGCTAGCTATATGAAATTCCTTTCTCCTGCTGATATAATCTCCTGGCTTGGGTTTCCAGGAATTTCTCAGAAATTTCTCAGAAACTTCAATTTGCTGATTGATTTCCTCATTTTGTTTTGCAACTTTGTTGTGAATTTATTCTTTATTCATATGTAGTTTTTATTTTTTGTTTTTTGGGTCGTACTGGGGGTTGAACTTGGGGCCTTGCTCATGCTAGGCAAGCACTCTACCACTGAGCTACATCCCCAGCCCAACTTTTTTCTTTTTTTGAGACAAGGTCTCATTATGTAATTCAGACGGACCTTGAACTCACTAGCCCAGGCTGGCCTCAAACTCATGATGATCCTCCCACTTCAGCCTCCCAAGTGCTCCCAAGTGTGCCACCATGCCTGGCCTCAGGTGTACCTTTTCTATTATTTAAGAAATGTGGCGCGGGGTAGGAGAAAAGGTGGGTTTTTCTGTTATACTTAATCCAGTCTCCCTCGTGCCATTTCTTTTGTTCTTCTTTTCAAACACTGACAAGATAGTTTTACTAATGGTGTTAACATAGAATGTTCCCCTTAGCCCTGTTATTTACACTATACCTTTTCTGAAGCTTCCTTAAATGCTTTCCTAATGTCTCCCAAATATATATTTATGGCCTCTGTTTTTCTCTTGTACTTACTTAGTTGCATCACTGTTGCTTGCATTAATGCCTCAGCATCTGTGTAATACTTGTTCCAGAACTAACACTCCTCCCTCAACCCCCAAGAAAGCGAAAGTCTATATATACAGTGTGAGCAAACATGCAGTGAATGTTTAAAAAAATTTTAAAAGATTACAGGAAACCATACCCAGGCATGGTGGCACACCTGTAGTACCAACACTTAGGAGGCAGATACAGGAGGATCGTTGCAAGTTTGAGGCCAGCCTGAACTACATAACAAGACCCTATCTCAAAAAAAAAAAAAAAAAAAAAAAAAAGCCAGGAGGTTCACACCTGTAATCCCAATCCTTGGGAGGCTGAGGCAGGAGGATTGCTTTGAGTTCAATGCCAAACTGGGCTACATAGTGAGTTCAAGGCCAGTCTAGACTACATAGCAAAACCCTGTTTCAAAAAAAAATTACAGTAAAAGACACATTGCCATTAATCCCCCTAAAAATGCTTCCTCTCACTTTAAACACATTTGTCCCACTGTTCTTGCCACTTTTGAAGTGGTTCTGGAAGTCGTCTTTTGTGTCTTTAATTGCATTGTCATGGCTGCCTTAGTGTCCTGAATTGATTGAAAACATTTAGTCATTGTTTGTTTGTTTGTTTGTTTTGGTTTTTCTCCGGTGCCGGGAACCAAACTCACGACCTTGCGCTTGCCAGGCAGGCGCTTTTGCCGCTGAGCTAAATCCCCAGCCCCACATTTAGTCATTTTGACTTTGATGAAGAGGCAGAAGTCATATGATTCTAGATCTGGTGAAGAATGTGGATGAAGACACACTTTAATGTTTTTACAAGCCTGCCTTTTCAGTAGATCACATTGACAGCAATATATGCTGCATTTTTTAAATCACATCTTATAAAGACAGTAACAGAAGAAGATTGCCAGAACTACTTGAGAAAAGGGCAAAAACAACGGGATAATAAGTGTGTGTGAAGTGAGGGGGAGTGTTTTGTGGGAAATTAAGGGCAATGTGTCATTTACCATGTAATTTTTTAAAATTTAAATATTAACTATATTTTGTACTCTTGTTTGTGCAAGTCCTTTATGTAAAATAGCACCATGTTTGCATATAACCTATGCACATCTTCCCACATACTTTAAATCATCTCTAGATTACTTATAACACCTAATACTATGTGAGTGCCTCATGAATAGTTGTTATTATTTAGGGAATAATGATAAAGAATGTCTGTTCATGTTTAATACAGATGCATTAGTTTTAAACATTTTGATCTATAGTTGGTTGAAGCCATGGATATAGAATACACAGATACAGAGGACTGACAATATGTTCAGCCTCAAAACTACTCTTCCTTCTCAATTGCTTTATCTTCCTAAAGGACACTACCAACACCCAAGTGAGGAATTTGGCATTATTCTAGAAATATCATTTCACCCTATTAACCCTATAAATATCTCTATGTTTTCACTACTAATTCAGGGCATGATCATCTTTTAAAAATTTTTTATTAGTACATGTTCACTGTACATAATAATTATATTCATTCTGGGGAATTGGTACATAGCACTATGTACAATTCTTTTGTACAATTCTTTTCTATGTTCAATTCTTTTTATG
The DNA here is from genome assembly GCF_000276665.1 of Chinchilla lanigera. Classification (NCBI taxonomy): domain Eukaryota; kingdom Metazoa; phylum Chordata; class Mammalia; order Rodentia; family Chinchillidae; genus Chinchilla; species Chinchilla lanigera. The sequence goes on along the minus strand of NW_004955421.1, from coordinate 829,395 downwards.
TCCCCGTCCCCTCCACCTGTGTTTTATTGTTTTTTGCATCAGATTTATTTATTTATTTTTAAGGCTTTACCAACTTATCATAAACACATGTTAACAGCCAGGCTAACAGACCAAAAAGCATATAAAACACATAGAATGATTTTACTAAATCAAGTTACACATTTCTATACAAGGGCACAATCATCTTTTGTCATTGCACCCCTTTCACATTCTACACTGGGTGCTTTCATAATCTTTCTAAAAGATAAATCTACTGTTACTGTCTTAAAACCCTTAGTAAAATGTCCAAACAAAGCCTATCAGTTTTGCTTCTATTCCCACCTCTCAACCCAGCCTATGTTCATTTTCCCACATGTGCTGTGTCCTATTCTGTACAGCTTAAAGTACTATATACCATCAGGGACACTTTCCTTTCTTCCTCAGTTTAGCATCCTTAGATAGTACATTTTTTTCAGTAGTGGATTAAATCACCGCTATGAATTGGAATTTCTTCTCTGTAACCTTAGCTGTCGCAAAAATCTTACAAAGCAGAAACTGTACAAAGCCTTGCCCCTAAAATGAACCTTAGTGTTTGCGAGACACCTTACCCTATAAGCAGTGGTTAGGTGGATTTTCCCATGTGCTTTTAGGTCTAAGTCAGTATTTCAGTCTCTATGTTAAAAGGTCCTGGGTAGCAGCTTTCATAATTAGTGAAAGTTGTTCTCCTTTTTGCTTAACATAGTTGAGATCATCTCCTGTCCCCAGCAGAAAGAGAACACTTAGAGAACATGATTATGAGCAGCAGTCCATATCCTTTCAGTCACAACTACCTGCTCCAGCCCCTAGAATTTTTTACTCTTTGTTTTTTAAACAAAGGGTCTGTGTCCAACTAAAACATCAGGCATGCCATAGTATATATTACAGATATCCCAGAAAGGAAGGCTGCAAAAAGTAGATGCAGGATTTTTCCTGGGACATGAATAATATGGTTAGTAAATACAGTCTGAAAGTTGAAGTTATTTGTTGTCTGTACTTTGATGTGAACTCTTCATGTATATAGTTGTCCCCTGGGATCCTTGAGGGATTGATTCCAGGTTGTTCTGCAGATCTCAAATCTCATATAAAATCAAACAATGTAGTATTTACATCTAACCTATACATGTCCTCCCACTTAAAATCATTAGATATTATCATTACTAACAGATAATAATATAACTGATAATACTAATGCAATATAAATGCTGTGTAAATAGTTGTTATAGTGTATTGTTTAGGGAGTCATGACAAAAAAATCTGTACATGTGCAGTACAGATGTAGTTTCTCCCTCCAAAATTTTTGGTCCCTAGTTGGTTGAATTTTCAGATTTGGAAACTGCAAATACAGAAGGATACCTGTGCAGTATGAAAATAGGTGAGCTAACCAGGATGTGTGTATGACAGTAATTTATACTAGAAAGCCGCAGATGTATAGCACAAAGCCTTTTAATATTTTTACAAGAAAGGCAGCACCACACAGTAATACAATATGAATAGTGGAACTAGATTGCTTAGTTCAAATCCTATCTCACATTCTTACTAACAGTGTGTATCTTGATTTCTTAATATGTAAAACAGATTTTATGGTAATATCTACCTCGTAAGATTGGGGTGATGATTAAATGAGCTAATATATATAAAACCCTTAGAACGTACCAAACACCATATAAATTTTAAAACATCTTATTTAATATTTTAAAAATAAAGAGTTCAGGGAAGATTTTCATTTTTACTTCTCTGGACCCACTTTTTCTCCTCTGGTGTGAGTGCGATAAGCGGCCAAAAGTTATCCCGTATGATTCCGACATTTGCCTCTGGGGAAGAACTCTTTGAATAAAGTCACCCTCATGAAGGTGTATGCTAAGAATTGGCAATTTATAGTCTTCTGTAATCCTACCTCTTGAACCACGCTTTGAGTCTTGGCTTGCTAGGGAGTTTAACCTGTGGATTAAACTGTGGAGCACAGTTGTGTGCCCTGCTTAGGAAGGTCATGTCTCTTTTGACAGTTGTTCCTGGTAGCACAGATGCTCTTAGTCTTTGAAGCAGGAGCCCATAACGCACATCTTGCCTGGGGAGTATAAATGTTTGTGGTATAAACAGTTAACACTCCAGGCAATGGTAATTGTTTCAGACCTTCATAAGAAATAATTTTAACTTGGAAAGTATTACTGGGGGGAGGGTGGTTCTAGATACTACGATATTTGGGACTAAATGTTGGCACTGTTCAGAAATGAGAGTGAGTTTCTTTTTACCCTTGGGTTCTTTCCAGAAATTGAGCCTCATGATTAGTAGGATCTACAGAAGAAGATCTTTGTTTCCATTTTTAAAATTTCCTTGACAAAGAAGTGAAAGAGAAATGTAGGACAATCATATGTTCTTTTCCCATACTATTCATTTAATTCTTGTTTTAAAAACTATTTTGAGTTTTTCATGCAACTTTTAAAAACATTTGTCACTTTTATTTTCTAAGTGTTGTTCTTCCATACAGGAACTTTGCATTGATGGCGACTAATTTGTGTGTTTTTCTTTTTTTTCTTTTTTTCCTTTTGCATGCTGTCCCCTGTGTTGGAACTCTCAATAGAGAGTAAGTTGGTTCAATATTTGTTGGAAACCTAACTTTACTGCATGATTGTGAAATTAACCCTTTTTCTCTGTTTTCTCTCCCAAAGAGTTCATGCAGTGTTGGACCCTTTGCAATCCACGAAATGCTATTTGCAGTTATGCAAACTGTCATTCTGTTTGGAGATGTGCTTTTTAATCTACTAATTAATCTAATTTGATTATGTTCTTCTGTTCTGTATTTGATGACTGGCACACCTAAGATATAAGCAAGTTTAAGAAAAGGCTGCCTCAAATGTAATAGCTAAAGTATGTAATTCTTTTTCAACAAATTAGTTTTACGATTCGTAGGATTATAAATTAATTTCACTGAAGGTTTAAAAATAATTCCCAAGTTTCACAACTTTTTTTAAAGTTAACCCCTATACCCCACATGTACTTCCTATAATTTTTGTCATTCCAGAAAAGCAAGTAGAGTGGTTTATAGGGCCTTGATTCTCAACTTTCTCTTGTAAAATTGTTACCCTAGTATTACAGCATATCTATTTTTCCCTTTAATCCTAGGTAAGGAAATGGGAGAATGTCAACATTTGAGAGGAACTCTTTGTGGTAGGGCAGCTGAGTAAGAAACATTGTGCATAATTTCCAATATATTATGGATAAAATGTATTGAAAATATATGGATATAGGCACATAAGTATGTACATATATATAATCAATTAGTAACATTGATAGCATATAAATTTTTTAAAAAGTAATGATTCTGTTCTGTATAAATAACATGTCCCTATGTCTAAATAACATGTCTATATAACCAAAAGGAAATTCTGCTTCAGATACCAGAAATCTTCTTGAAAGAAATGGCAGTTAAAATCTTGACAGAAATATGGGCCTTAGCAATGTAAGCATAAAAATAAAGAACCCCCAGGGAGAGACTAGCATGAGTCCAGAAAAAGAAGTGGGAGATATCAAAAAAATTATAGGAAAGAAAAAGAAGGTAATCTTCTAAAACTAAGGGAGTCTTCATGCTAGCAGGAAAAATGGTTGGCTACCAATTATAGGATAAATTTCACTTGGGAAAAAATCCTTACACTTGTTGAACAACTCTTTATTGGGACCCTCAGCCTCTAGATAACTTCGAGTTTAGTTTAGTTCTTGGTGATACAAGACTGTACAAAAATATATAAACTTTATTCTCAACTATTCCATGTTTCAGATAAAATGTAGTACAGAAAAAAAGTTAAATAACACCATAAATAACTAGTCCAACTGAAAATCCTAAGTGGAGAAGATCAGTGACTGTTATTTAAAGTAGTCAGGAAGCTTCTTGATAGAAACTTGAGTGGTAAACTTTGTAGGGAGTCACATACTATATGTGAATGAATGGGTAGGCACTGCAGTTGGGAGAGGAGGAGTAGGAAATTGAGAGTTTTGACAAATGTGAATGAAGAGGGAGAGATAAAGAATGTATATTACTGAATAATCCCCTATTTTGGAAAGTTAGAACCTTATATAAGGGTTTGAGACATTATCCTATAGACAATGAGGGGACATTTAAGGATTTTTGTTTCTATCAAAAAAATGATATCACAATTTGATAGTGAGAAACAAAGATGTGTTAAATACAATCTGCAGGCCGTATCTGCACTGCTGCCTGTTTTTTTGTTTTTTTTTAATGCCGGTTTATTTATGTAGTGTCTATGACCATGCTGTAGCAGCAGGGTTGAGTAGTTGCAAGTCCATATGGATTGTAAAGCCTTGGATAATTACTATCAGCTTGTTATAGGAATGATTTCATGACCCCTGCTACACAGGAAATGTAAAGGTTAAAGTTAGTTTAGTACAGTAGTCCACACCTAAAGTCAGAGAAGTTTGGTGCCTAAAACAGTAGTATGATAAACACATTTTAAGACCAAAGGAGAGCACTAGAATCTCCAGAATCTGGAGATTCTGGACCTTATAGGATAGATTGAGGAGTTCACATTTGTGATGAAGACCAAATCAGGATGAAGACATTTAGGATGTAAAAGAAAAATTCCTGGCAAGAAAGAAGAGACATAATAAAGGGAAAACAGTATCAAACTACAGGAATGACCAAACATTTCGAACTTAAAAAGAGTATTACACATCACGATTAGAAGATGAGAAGAAGTAGGAATAATACAATGAAAACTAAAGAAATAATTCATGGGCTAGTGTCTTTTGCATCTGTAAGCAAAAGATTTAAGTACAGAATAAAAGATAGCAGAGGAGACCATACTTTATATAGCAAGAATACAGAATAGGAAAATTAGCTTTAAAATGAATAAAATTGGCTCTTTGGGTTTTTTGGGGGGTTTTTTTCTTTTTCGATACCGGGAATCAAACTCATGACCTTGCGCTTGCCAGGCAGGCGCTGTGAAATTGACTCTTCTTTGGAGAAATGATTTTTTAGATAGTTAAGTACAGTGGAATGCAAATTGAGGGGAAAGTCAGTGGAGAATTTTATGTTGAAAGTCTGTAGAGTCAGTGGGGTAAGCCATTTAGCAAGAGTGGTAGGCTACAACTAAAACCCAAAGGAGTTAAGTGCTGACTGAGCCACTGACCATCTGTGAAATATTGGAAGAGTCACTTGATTTCCTACTTTTCTGCATATTTATCCATAAAACGGGAGGTTTGACTTAGGTTTCTAATGTTTGTATGTTTTTCAGAAGGATTTTCATATATAAAAGTTTAAAATTGGAATCCTCAGGAGAATATGAAGGCATTGAAGGCAGGTGGGATACCTATAATCCCATCTATTCAGGAGACTGAGGCAGGAGGATGACAAGTTCAAAGCCAGCCTGGGCAGCTTAGCCCAAAGACCCTGTCTCAAAATTCTATAGCTCAGCACCCTCTGGGTTCAATTCTTAATACCACAAAAATAAGAGTTGAAACAAGAGTGAAAGTGAACCACATAATAAAAATTTTTTAAAAAATTATGCGCTAGTAAACCCGCTTTAGGGGAGGAAAAAGTCTTGATTTGTAATATTTCCCAGTTTCTGAAGTGTGAATACTCCTACTGTGGCTGATTTCAAGCTACCAAACTCCTCACATAATTCCTGAAATCACTCTTGCACTTTGCTGAACAGGTAACCAATAAGAGTGAATGCCAGATTGGATGCATGCATTCATCATAGAAGAGGTTCTTATAAAGTGTCTCAACAGTATTCTGAGCTCAGAGTTAAAAGACCAGAGACAATTTAAGCAAAGTACATACTCACCGAAATTTGAAACCTGAGGAAAGCCACATTTTGAAGGAGTAGTCGGGGAAGAGTAAGACCAAAGTTAAAAGAATCTACATTGTAAGATAAGAACTAAGTTAAGACGCTAACTGGGGACCAGAGAATGCTAGAAAATTTAAAGTAATCACAGCTTGTGCTTATAAAAATACATAGCATCTTAACCGAAGTGTGTTTTTTAGTTTTTAACTTATTCACATATTAACTTAGTTAAAAGTTCTAACAGAAAAATCCTTCAGTTGTAGCAGAATAGAGGGGGAATTGTATATAACTGTATAAGAGAAATTAAAGGAATCAGATATACATTGAAAGGCAAATTCTTCCCAAATTAGAACAATTACTTTTGAAAAGAAACACTTTTAAATCAATAGATTTAATCTGTTCTCATTGTGACTCACCTCAGTACATCATGGCTGAAAATCTTGAAAGAGTTTTTCCTCTTTGTATAGAAGTAAATTTTCCAGTGTGGTATTGAATTTCTTGTGCAGAGATACAAGCTTGTTGTAGGTAAACTTTGTATAAATATTTTAATGAGATACATCACTTATAACTCTTAGCTTCTCATCACCTTAAAAATGTTCTAAACTGGTAGACTAATGTTAACTAAGTATAAAACCCATAAATAGAAATGGATACTAATTAGGAACTTTTTTTAAATCACTAAAAGTTAGGTACAGACTTTCATTCTATTTTAGGTACCATTTTATCACAGATAAGTTACTTTTGGGGCAGTTTTACTAAAAAAATATGTTATACCCAAAAGTTTGTGACAATTGTCATTTTGAGAACTCTGAGGATTCTCTAGCCCATTATAGCAAATAAATTTTACACTTTAAGGTAGCTGTTAGTGTAGTCCTCCCCTATTTACTCAGTGTCGCTCTTCCAAAAAGCTGAGAGTCAGTAAGACTATGGATACTTCCTTTCCCTACATTTCTTATGAAATGGATCTCAGTTTAACCAATTAAACTGTGGCGTCAGTGATAACATTAGGTGTGCCAGCCATTATGGCCAAAGTTTCTTTACCAAGTGATGCTGCATGGAATAGCTAATTGTTGAACTTCTGCAAAAGTTGAATAACAGTTCAAATGTACTCTTGTATCACAGAGTCCAATGAAAAGCAAGAGAGATTATTTTTCCGCTTGGCTGCCAATCGCTGTGCCTCTGATTCCTCTATTTCCTTCTATTTCAGTTTTTAATTGAGCATAGAGGTCAATATGTCCTCCTTTTTCTTCCTGTCTCTCCCCTTTATCAACTATAGGTATTCAGCATGTTTTTGGAGACTCTAGTAGATTTCATACAAGTTCACAAAGATGATCTTCAAGATTGGTTGTTTGTGCTGCTGACACAACTACTAAAAAAAATGGGTGCTGATTTGCTTGGGTCTGTCCAGGCAAAAGTTCAGAAAGCCCTTGATATTACAAGGTAATATTTTCTGCATATATTTCAAGTTTACCAAATAATTAGAATACTTAGTTCCAGTATTTAAAAGTTCGGAATTCTAGGTCCTTTCAAACAATTTAGATTGTATAGGCAATATTTGAAAATTGTTCATTTTGCCCAGTCATATGATATATTTAATACATTGTTTCTAGATAAAGATCTATTTCTTTTGTAGACATTTTAATGGTTTGAGTAATTCAATATAGTATTTTATCATCAATAAGATATATCTAGAGTCATGCATGGTGGCATAGTACATTTATGACCAGCTAATTGAGAAACTGAGATGGAGAGTTGCTTGTGAGGGTTGCTTGAGACCACCCTGAGCAACGTAGCAAGACCTGTCTCAAAAAGTCTTCAGTTACGTCTTAGCATTTTGGTTAAGATCAACTGACAATGTATCTGTGAAGAAGGGTTGAAGATTGACTTGACTGAATGTAAAAATAAGAGTATTTTATAAGGTTTAAAATAATATTTTCTCATTTCAGAAGGTTTTGAACCAAGGATATATTTCTACTTTTCCATGTAGATTGTTGAAGTGTTTTATTTCAAATATCCATTTACTAAGTTGGAGCCTACAATTTAGATTTTAGGTGTAGGGAAACATGTCTGAGCATATCGAACCTTTAACTGAATATTTTTTTTCTATTAAACCAATATTTGGGGCAAGATAGACTATTATTTACTATAGTGTTGATTCATAATTCTGTCCTGTGGAAAAATGCAGATGTTTATATTCTTCTCAGAATGTATTGTATACTGTACCACATAGACTGTACCACAGAGACACTACTTCATCACAGTTTTGGATGACATTATGTTTGGGTGTTAAAGTGTCATCTTTTGCTATGAAGTTTGTTAAATGCATACTTGTTGGCTGAATTTTTTGTTTTCCTTTGTTCTTATTTCAGAGAATCTTTTCCAAATGATCTTCAGTTTAATATTCTAATGAGATTTACAGTTGATCAGACCCAAACACCAAGCCTGAAGGTAAAAATTTAAGGTCTTTTGAAGATACTACAGGAACTGATGTATTTTATTAATAAAGTTATATTGATACTTGTATTTGTCATGTGACAAGCAGTTCAATCAGTGGGCTTTGTTTTTATAAACTTTCAGACAGTCAAGCCAGCACTTCGGGACCAGCTTCACTCTTTTTGGAGCTCCAAGGTTTTTTGTTTTAATCTGCATTATTTCTTTTCTTAACTTTCTCTGCCATGTTTCAGATAATGTTTGTATGCATCTGCATTCAACTACTAACCTTTATAAGCCTTTTAAGCATGCACATATTTGATTTCAAATGTTATTCAAATGCCCGACTACCCTTTGGTGAAGCTTACTGGGGATACAATCTGGAAAGCATCACAAGTATGGCCATCTAACCCTACACCGGCAATGCAAATTTGCTTTATAAAGTCTTAGCTAATTTTATGTTTGTGATTTCCCAAAACTTTTTTTTTTTCTTAGTCTTAGGAGTTTTGTAGGTATTTTGGGCAAAATAGCAATTTTTACCTTAGCACTTATTTGATCTCAGTGCCATTCTCTCATGCCCCTTAATGGAAACAGTAACTTTTTTTGCAATGTGATATTTCTGACATGTGCATAAAATTTGTAATCAGGATTAACTTTCTCAGTTTTTGTTTACACACATTTTCCAGTTAACTTATGTAAAAACTAAATGGATTTTAATTTTTTATTTAAAATTACTAAATTTAGTATAAAAGAAAAATAATGTTAATATTTAAAAAGAGCCCCTGGATTCTTTCCAATGTTTCAAATGAAATTAAAGTCAGGGAAATAACAAGCATATGTGCTTTTTACAAGTCTTGTATTTTCTGCTCTATTCTGCACGAAATATACTTCTACAGTGTTAACTGCTCAAGATTGATTTTTTTCCTTTCAGTTTCTGAATGCAATTGTACCTCAGAGTCACGATTTGTTTCTTACCAACATGGACTTACACTCAACATATTGTTATTTTCTTAGAGCTACTTTATGAAAGGGGTTCTTCAACATATTTATTCTGAAAAGTGATCTGCGAAAGAATAATTTACTTGACACTACAGATTAATATTTTTGAACTCATATCCAAGTCATTGTGCTAGGCATTGCCTGTGAATGTAAAACTTACAGTTTTTATCATTGTTGTAATACATGATAAACTATAAGTTAGATAAAAGATACGATATCGCTACTTAGGGTGTTGAACATGTATGTAGAGGTATTTCATGAGACAGTCCAAGTCGAACTTAGGACCTTGCGCTTGCCAGGCAGGTGCTTGTGCCACTGAGCTATATCCCTAATCCTTACATCAGGCTATTTAATATTTACAATCCTAACATATTTTTGTGATGAGAACACTGAAAATTTACTCTTAATAATTTTCAAATATGCAGTATGTATGTTGCTATTATCTGTATATGGTGGCCAGTAGACTTTTCAAACTTATGTTCTTGTGGCCTTCAGCCAGTAATTCCCCAATCTCCCAACCTCTGCTGACCACTACTTTATTCTGATCCCATAAGTTTGACTTTTTCCTAGTCTAAATATGTGAGAATATGCAAATTTGTCTTTCTTTACCTTGCTTCATTCACTTAATGTATCATTCTCCACATTCAGCCATTTTCTCATAAATGACAGGATCTCCTTTATTCGGGCTGAATAGTATTTGATATTATGTATTTATATATATTGTTTCTTTATCCATTCAACCATTGATGGGCACTTAAGCCAATTCCACATCTTGATTATTATGAATAATGCTGGCATGAACATGGGAATTCATCTCTTCAACATAATTTCATCTTTTTTTGTTTCTCCATTCTTTTATTAATTTTTATTTTTTAATTAGTACATGTTTGCAGCACATAGTGATTATATTCTTCACAGGGAATTGGTGCATGTACATAACACATCTTAATTCTTTTTTTATCCCCTTCTCCTCTCTTCTCTCCCCTCTCTCTTCATCTCTTGGTCCCCTTCCCTTTTGCAAAAGATCTGTCTCCCTATTTCCTATTATTAGCCTTTCATTTTGCTCTTTAATTCTTTATGCCTTGGATTTCTCATTTAAGAGAAACCATGCAATATTTAATCTGGTGTGTCTGATTTATTTTACTTGACATTTTGGTCTCAAGGTATATCCGTTTTCCTAAAATGATTTCTTTCTCTTTACGGCAGAGTATAAATACCATTGAGTATAGATGCCACATTTTCTTTATCCTTCTTGATTTGTTGATGGACATAAAGGCCACTTCCAAGATTTAGCTATTGTGATTTGTGCTACTATAAATATGGGTATGTGTGTATCACTACTATATCACTGCTGTATGCATCACTATTATAAATATGGGTATGTGTGTATCACTGAATATTGGTCAAACTGGATATTGACATGCCAGAAAAACCAGTAATGTAACAACTTTGCCTCCACTAACAATAGAACAGTATTCAATAGTAATAACATAAAATTAACTGTCTAAAGATTAGTAAAGCTTAATGGTTATACTCGTAAAGATAGAGTGGATGGCAAATGAGAGAATGAAAAAAAGTAAAATTTTTAAAATTAAGCGATGGCAGAAGAAGAGGAGAAATATTGAGAAGAAGGATCCTCTTAAGGAATGAAAAGAAGTTAACAGAATTATATAAAAATAACAGAAAATAGCAAACAAGAAAAAGAAAAAAAAATAAAATAAAAGGAAAAAATGAACAAAAAGGGGGTAAAAACCCAAACCAATGAAGTTGAAAAAAAATGAGTCAATAATAATAATTCATCTGTATTTTTCAATGGGTAGTTTCTTTTCAGGATCTGTAGTCTTAGAATCCAGCAAGTTATGGTTTTCTCCAACTGGGTTTATGGATTATGGGTTTGTGAGGTGCCCTGCTGCTCCATAGGTCCCTCTGTCCATACCCCCATACTGTGACAACTGTCGAAGCTGAGGCATGTCCTTGCTCTCCTTGCTGAGCAGGGAAAGCAATTAGATCGCTGATCTCTGTGCTGGATGTAGATAGTAGTTCATGGGTTCACACAGATTGCTAGAGTTCAAGCCAGTACTTTCAGATCCACCCATCTCTGAAAGCCTCACTCACCAGGCCTTTCTCCTCACCAGAGAACACGGGACCCTGTGTCCTTCTGGGTCCTAGTTTAAACTCCTCAGGAGGTCTGTATCTAGCCCACAGCCTCACCATGACTGTCTCTTATGACTGTCTTTCACTCATTCACTGCAGTACGGTTAACACTAGAGACCCTGAGGGAAGTTGTTCTATGGTTGTTCTGTGGCTTAGTCCTTCTTAAACAATTAAGCCCTTCCCAAAATGGCTTCTGATGAAACCCTCTTAAATATGACAGGCACTGTACTGCACTGGATTTCTTCTCCAACTCTAGCCTGCTCTGTAGGAGGAATCACTTTTAGTAAAACCTCGTGCTATTTTGCACTTTACAATGACTGTAGGCTTTTCTTAGCGTTACCACTGGTGGCCTAATTGGTTGTTTCTCCCTGGAGCTGGTGACTTCCAGGCTTACCTTCTCTGCCTGGTCATTTGCTTTGTCCATGATCAGGTCAGTTGGTAGGTTAGTTGGTACCTCTGCTGCCCTGTACTGAGGAGAAACAAAACACAGAACAGGAATCCGTGGACACAGAGTTGCCCAGGGGTGAACACAACTCCCTGGGTTCTGTCTGGTGGCAGCGGTTCTGGACCTCTAGCTGTGCGAGCCTGATTGCATATCTTTTGGGTAGATATTCAGTAATGGGATTAACAGATTGTACGGTAGTTTGAGGAACCTCCATATTCCTTTCCATCATGACTATACTAATTTACATTTATAATAGTCTTCAAGTGTTCCTTTTTTTCCCCCACACAGGCCAATGTTTATCTTTCATCTTTTGTATAATACCCGTTTTAACAGATGTGAAGTAATGCCTCATTGTGATTTTCATTCACATTTCCCAGATGATCAGTGATGTTGAGCTTTTTTTCATCTATTGGCCATCTGTATATATTCTTTTGATTCATGTCTCTTTAGATCCTTTGACCACTTTTTAATCAGATTGTTTTCTTACATATTTTCAGTGTTTTCAGTGTTTATTTCTTACCATATATATGGTTTCTTAATATATTTTTCCATCCCATAGGTTGTTTATTTCTTTTGATGTGCAAGTGCCTTTTAGTTTGGTATAATTCCCTTTGCCTGTTTTTGTATTGATTGCCTTGTGAAACTATAAATACTTCTTAAAATTCATTCATTAATAAAGAGGAGTGTAGTTTGATCCCTTCTGTCTTACTTGTTCTTGTAACTGGAAGGAGAAAGGGAAAAATGTATAAGAGTAAGAAGCTTAGTTTTTAATATTACTCCCCACCAAATAACTTAGCATGTCACTTGCCAGAGACCTTACTTGGTCCAAGTGACAAAAGTAACATTAAAATCAATAAGAGAAGAAAGAACACAGAAAAACTAAACACATTAATCTTAGCAATCATTTTTTTAAGTTTTAATCATACATTTAAACCTTCCTTTATCTAATGCAGCAAATCAGCACTTCATATATGTTTAACATTTGCTGAATCCAAAACCAGCGCTCTGTCCATTGCCATTTGTAAAGCATAGAGGTACAAAATAGTGACTGTAGTATATAACAATATATTGTATAGTGCTTGAAGGTTGTTAATGGAGTGAAAGAATGTGGGGAGGTGCAGGCCAAAGGACAAAAAGTTAGATATATGTAAAATGAAAAGCTTAGAAATCTAATGTGTAATATGAGGACTATAGTTAATATTATGTTAGATGTGGTGGCCCATTCCTATAATCCCAGCACACAGGAGGCTGAGGCAGAAGGATTGCAAATTTGAGTCCTGCTTGAGCGACTAGTTAGACCCTATCTCAAAATAAAAAGGTTTAGAGATGTAGCTAGTATGAAGGCCTTAGGTTAATCCATAGTACCACAAAAAGTAAAAATTGAGTTACATTTGAGATGTTTGCTTAAATAGTCAGTTTTAGGTATTCTTGCCACTTTCGTAGATTATAGAGGTAATTGTGTGTGTGTGTGTGTGTGTGCCTGTGTATCATTGTATACCCTCAGTATATAAAATTTGAAAGTTTTAATATCCTTGAGATGGTAGCAAACTTGCCTAGCTTGTGCCAAGGCCCTGGATTCAATTCCCACCACCTCCCCAAATCATTGAAAGAGTAAATTTTAAGTGTTCTCTCCACAATAAGTATGTGAGGTAATGCATAAGTTAATTCCTTCAATTTTGCTATCTCACAACGTATACATATGCACACAAATGCATATAATTGTTATTTATCAGTTAGTTTGTGCTAGAGGGGTAGCTGAGTGGTAGTATGCTTGCCTAGCATGCACAAGAGCTTAGATTTGATCCCTAGTGATGCCAAAAAAAAATAAGATAAATAAAAGAACAAATTTTTAGAAAAGTATATATGTCAAGTCTGAGACAACCAATATTTAGAAATCCTAAATTGTTGGGGTATATGAAAAAACAGCTGTTTATCAGCTGTACCATACCTGAGAGAAGGGCTGTAATTTAATAGTGGCTTATTGAAAAGTTAAAAATGACTGAGTCTAATCGTACCATAGTGATATATATGCACTCATGTTGATAGCAGCACAATTTGTAATAGCTAGATGTTGGAAACAATCCAAATGCCCATCAACTGAGGAATGGATAAAAAAGATGTGGTACTTTTATGCAATGGAGTACTACTCAGCCATAAAAAAGGATAAACTGGAGGCTTATAGGTAAATGGATGCAACTCAAGATCATACTCCTAAGTGAAGTAAGTCAGATTCACATGTGTAAACATCATATTGTCTCCCTATTGTGAGAAACTGAAAGAGTAAATAAGATCCAAACTGTACAATAGATATTGTGAACTGAGAAGAAACTGAGATGGGGGAAAGGAGAAAAGAAGGAAGGGAAAAGCAAAAAAAAAAAAAAAAAAAAATATATATATATATATATATATATATACACATATATACACAAACACACAACACACAAGTTAGTTGAGATAGTTATACTACTAATTTCTCTTAGTTCATTGAGGAGAAAGGTTTATGCTAATATTGTTTGGACCATTAAATGTCTATATCTTGTACTTCGAGTAACTAAAGATAATACACAATGTATTAATGATTATAACTCCTATTTTCTTGTTTTGAAATTATTGTTTTTTTCTCTTTAAAATCAAAATTTTTAAAAATGGCTGAGTCTAGACAGAAGCATATGTACTTTGGAAAAACTTCCATCTCTTGCTGATCTTGACACTCCCGTGCCAACAACACATCTACCTTCCATGTACCCATACATCAAGAATTACTGGGAAAATAATGAGACTTTTTACACCCATATACGGTAACTTCTCATACAAAGAAATGTTGTCTTTTCTCCAGTGGTACGTCTATAGAAGATTTTTGTGACACTTTTTAGTGGAAACCAATTCTAACTTTTTGTGGACCTAAACGTGATCACATTTGTGAGTCTTACCCTATGTGTGACAAACAATCCCCCCAAAACAAAAACCCTATATTGCCCACTGTGATTAAAGATTTGATTAACAGTACTGTATATTCAAATACTTTGGTTTATTTTGGCAAAAATGAAAACACTGAGTTGACAAAGACTGGTTCACTGCAAGGTGAGTTAAGAATCAGCTGTACAGTCTGAAGGATTCTTCAAGAAGAGGTTTATAATTGTGTTGAGAAAGTTTTCAGCATTTTTTCATATTTGGGAAATGAAATGCCTGAGACCTAGAACTGGTAAAAACAGATATCACCTTATCATGTACTTGTATCTCAGGTAGGTAAATAGTTGTATAGTTTCTTTTTGTTGATTTTGTTCATTTTCTACTTATCAAAATATGGGCTGGGAATGTGGCCCAACAGCACAGCACCTGCCTGGCAAGTGCAAGGTCCTGAGTTCAACTCCCAGTACCTTCCCCCCAAAAATAGTTGTGTGGTTATTTCTTAAGCATTTTCCACTATCTCACAATGACCATCCTATTGTCCTCTCTCACTGTGCTTACCTCTCTGCAGGTGAAGGTTGCTATCCTTAAATACATAGAAACTCTGGCCAAACAGATGGATCCAGGAGATTTTATAAATTCCAGTGAAACTCGCCTGGCAGTGTCTCGGGTCATCACTTGGACAACAGAACCCAAAAGTTCTGATGTTCGGAAGGTATGTTTTTTTTATAAGGCTTAGAAGATAAATTAGAAAAGCAAGCCAGTAATTTTGTATTGCCAGTGAAGGAAACTAATATTTTTAGGATGCACAATTAGCAGTGAGTTATGAAGTACTTTGTTTAATCTTCTTCTTAAAATTCTTTTAAATTTTATCCAGTTGATATAAGCATAATAATCAAAAAGAAGAGTCAAAAATAGCTGCCCTTACCGTAATCCTCCAAACCTCTAATATTCAAAATATCCTGAGTCAGTCCTCTTGCATTTACCTATGTATTCCCAATAAAAGCTGACATTGTTCTTGATTTGTCAATTTTAGGCATTATTTATTGTTTTGCTGATAGTGTAGGCATTATATTTATTACCTTAGTGTATCAGCTGTCCCATTGCTGGGACACAGTACCTGACACCTAAAACATAAAAGAGGGAGGTTTAAGTTGGCTCACACTCTCAGAAGATTCAGCTGATGATCTGCTGGCTCCAGGGCATAGCTTCATAGCAGAAGGGCATAGCAGAACAAAGATATTTAATTCATGGTGAACAGGAAGCAGAGCAAAACAGTGCCAAAGAGGAAGGGACTAGGGACCATACATAGCACCCAAGTTCTCACCTCCATGATCTATCCAGACACACCCAGAAGCGTGCTTTACGCATTCCCCAAGGCAGCTCCCAAGCCAAGCATGTTGACACAGCTAAGCTTAACTGCTACAGTTAGTAAATGAGGACTTACTAGTCCCATATTCCTGTATTCTCTCCTGTACCCTTCCCCATAATCTTCAAAATACTTATGAATCAGTAACTGGGCATCAGCAGAAAAGATTGACATTTGGCTATGCAAGCACCTGCACCTATACCAAGTAAGTGGTTTGCTATTGCCTTCTTTCTTAGAGAAATTTGTTTTAGGATTAATAATTTGCCTGGTTTCATTTGCTTGAACTTTTAAAAATATTTTAAAATATCTGTTAATATTTTCAAGATCTCTGCCACATACCTATAGCTACTATTATTCATCCACTCAAAATATATATTATTGATATATTTTTTGGAAATGTCCTTCCCAGGTACTCTCGTCTCCAGCTTGTACATGTTTTTTTCCTAATCTTGCTGCATAGGTGTGTTCCTGGGCCTTCTCCTCAACATCTTCCTAAGGCTTTCAATCACCTATAGTTATTTGTTGTTTGAGTCGTATGTCTTCATTTCCTTCACTGTTTGCTGCAAAGGAAACCTCAGACTATAAGTGTTATGAACATTACTAAGAGGGATAAAGATTGCACGTATAAACAACAGTATACATTCTCTAGTATACATCAAACATACTGCTGAGTCATGAAACAGTCCTCAGTGGTTTAAAACAATAGAAGTAACAAAAAGTTCTCTGATCATAGTGGAATGAAATTAGAAATTAGGAACAGAAGGGAATTTGGAAAACTCACAAATATATCAGATTACATAATCCATTCCTTAAATAGCCAGCAAGCCAAAGAAGAAATAAAAGAGAAACTAGAAAATCCACTGAAATGAATGAAAATGAAGACATGCCATGCCAAAACTGGTGAGATGCACAGTGAGGCATGATGACACACACCTGTAATCCCTGCACTTGTGAGGCTGAGGTAGGAGGATTGCCATGAGTTCAAGGCCTGCTTAGGCTACATAGTGAGTTCAAGGCCAGTTGAACTACAGTGAGACCCTGACTCAAAAAAACAAAAACAAAAAAGAAAAACATGAGATGCAGCTAAAGCATTGATTAGGGGGAACTTTACAGCTGTTGATGCTTAGAAAAAGAAGAAAGATAATAGCTTAATCCACCACCTTAAGAAAGTGGGGAAGAGCAAAGCAAACCTGAATCCAGTAGGAGGAAAGACCTAATTTTGTAATTATGTCATAATTTATACTCTCATAAATAAGATTAAAATGGAAATTAATAGAATATAGGAAAACAGTAGAGAAAACCAATGAAACCAAAAGCTGGTTCTTTTGAAAAATTAATAAAACTGACAAGGCTTGAGGTACATTAACCAAGAAAAAAAAGACTTACAGAAACTGTTGGCACATTTTTAAGTAAAAGAATGATATGAAGCTGTGTGTGATGGTGCACATCTGTAATCCTAGCACTCAGGAAGCTGAGACAGGAAGATTGCTGTGAGTTCGCGGCTAGCCTGAACTACATAGTGAGACCCTGCCTCAAAAAAGTAAAGAATGATATGACCTATGTTTTTAAACACTGGCTAATAAGACAAAAATGGACTACTAGTGTTTTCCATAATGAGGAGGAAAGAGTGAAAGGGCAAGAATTGATATTAAAAATAACCCAAATTCTCACATTGTATAGTAGGAAATCAGTAAAAAAAAAGTCTGAATACAAAAACTAAATATGTAAATCTATGACTGTTTGTTGATACAAAACAAGCATTACAGAGAGTTATGGAGAGCTAAACAGAATTGAGAACTATAAAATTTTTTCCATAGCTTTGTCTTTTAAATTTATATGTATGTATTACTTTGATTTAAAGACCTGAAAATTTATTTTAAATATAAAGTACATCCAGTAAGGCAAATGTGACAGAAAAATTTTTAAACATGATATATAAAGAACTTGGTTAAAATTTAGTAATTTAAGTAAATCTATAGTCATTTAAGTCATACTAGCTGAATTGAACAGTGGAATATAAAGGAGGATCCAGAGATACTTAGATTTATATAGGAGATTAGTTCACGATAAAGATATAGCTTAAACTCATGAGGAAAGGGTATGCTTGATGAATGGTTTGGGAGGAAGTGGGCTGTCTGTCCATAAAGCTTAATCGCTGAACTAAACTCTAGACACAGGAAACTTAAGTTTTCACAGTCATTGGTTTATATACTCAGATTAACTTCCCTTCAGTGTGAATCTAAATAGTGCAAGACTATAATTTTTTTCAGAATGCACTATTAACATGTTAAAGTCTACATCTACACAATATATGCTTTGTTTTTAATAAAACAAGCTCATGTTATAGCTGTTGTTTTATATATTTCTCCTTCAGTAATCTATGATAGGCTTCTCACAATTTCTCCTCAAATAGATCTATGTTATACTCCAAGACTGTTGTATAATATTACATTGTTGCAGTATAACACAATTTAATCATTCCTGTATTATTGCATAGTTAGATGCTATAAGCATACCACACTTAAGTTTTCATAGAGTAAGGTCAGAAAACTTCCATACAAAGTGCACATTTGTATACAAGTTGTGTGATCATTTGTAGTTTTCTCTCTTAATTTTCTCTATAACCTGAACTTCAGTGATTGACTTTTAGTAACTCATTTAATTATTTTAGAAGATGAAAAGAAATGTGTATATTTTCTTGACTTTGAGTAAGCTTTTGTTTGTTCCCATTTACACTAAACAGTAGGCTTATTTTAGCTTCAATTGTAGACTTGTTAGATTACTTGCTTGACAAAAGATAAGATACTTTCAGTTATTTTAAGAGTCACATAGTGAGGAAGTAGATACTGTGGTGCTAATTTGCTCTGAATGGGTTTTATATAGCCATCCTTTTTCTTTGTAATGATTTATTAGGAAAACTGAAATAGTATATAGATAGCCAGAATAACTCTAGAAAGTATCTATCTGGATAACTTCTGCTATCGTTATACTTGTTAACTTTTTTCATATTCCCTTAACTTGAAAAAAAAAATGGTAAGTCAAATGTTGTTTTATCTTTCCAAGGATTGAGTGTGTAACACTGGTAAACTGTTTGCCTGTTACACACAAGGCCCTGGGTTCAATGCCCAGCACTAGGGAAAAAAAATTGTCCTTCAAAGGAAAGAAGTATGAAAACAAAACACTTTACCTTTTCTTTCCCTGAGAAAGGTGATCAATTCTTATTAATGCCATTGAACCAAAATTTGAGAGAAGAAAATGATCACTCTTGAGTAAGCAAAATGCGTTTATGTACTTCCTGTGTGCTTTTATTTTTCAGGCAGCACAGTCAGTGCTGATTTCTTTATTTGAACTCAATACCCCAGAGTTTACAATGCTATTAGGAGCTTTACCAAAAACTTTTCAAGATGGTGCTACCAAACTGCTTCATAATCACCTTAGAAACACTGGCAATGGAACCCAGGTATTTCTTACTTTTTTTCTTGGCTGTTGTATAATGTGATGGTTTAACAATAATTGCTTTCTTTTCACATTAAGTAAACTTGCTCCTAGTGTATAATTTTTGCATCTGCATCAGGCACCGTTTCTTGAACAGAATTAAATATTTTCTCAGGAAGAATAGCATCACTAGCTATTCTTGTCCCGCCATGTTTGTTTTATAATTTGTGTACATTAGCATTCTGGTGAACAGCAGCCAAGGTATAAATAAGAAAAGCCAAATGTGAGCAGAACATAGATGAGTGCACCAGCTTTAGATCAACCAATCCTTATGTGAATACTAAAAGGGATTATTGCAGAGTTAACAAATAAAATTCAAAGAGGGTACTGTTTAATGATTACAGGCTTCCAAGTTTATATGTGTCTAGATACACAGGATTTTGTTTGGGGGAAGATCTGAGTAAATGAAACATTGAGCAGGAAATATAAAGTGTCTATAATACCTCTAAGAGCTATACTGAATTTTGAGAGAGTTGAGACAGACAGACCAACCACTTAGGTAACTGATAAAGGAGAATGTAGTTATACTTTTTTTTTTTTTTTGAGAATGCAGTTATACTTATTAGTAAGCTTAAGGTAAGGTGTGAGGATTAAAAGTAACTTAAAATAATTTATGAATCAGTCAATTATCTTTTTTAAAAGATAAATATCGTTTCATCATACTTTAAGAGATGGGCAAAATAATATGACTCCATTTTGCTCTGTTGTGGAGATCATTTGTTAAGCATACACAAAGTGGAATAAAATTTCATTGTAGTAACAGTTTGAAAGTAGATAATTGGATCAAAATAGAAAGCTAATTTAAAATTTTTAGAGGCAACCCCCAACTCTGACGCATTACAGTCTGTGTCTCTGCTCTCTGTGCACCTGGTGTAGACAGGAAAGTCTGACTGAGAAGGCCCTCTAACTGCTAACACCGGGGTTTGTGTTTAGGCCCTCCCTGGACATACACTGCGCCCCCTGAGGTACTAGAGCGGGCAGTCCACAAACTGCTGACACCACGGTTTGCATCTGCGCTTTGTGCTCGTCCTGACCTCCCACAGGTCACAGAAATAGGCAGTCTGTGATCACCGCCAGTGCAGCCCACATCTGGCTCCTGCGCGTGCCCCAAGCTGCCTGGAGACAAAGAATAAGGTGGTCTGTAATCCACTGACATCATGTTTCGCAACTGAATACCAAGAGAACCAGGTATTCCCCATCTACTTCCCTGGAACAGAGCAGGCAACTCACGATCCTGCTGCCCTTACAGTCTGTGTCTCCGCCCTCTGTGCACCTAGTGCAGACAGGAGATTCTGACTCAGAAGGCTCACAAACTGCTAACAATGGGGTTCACATTTGGGCCCTCCCTGGGAGTTCCCTGTGCCTTCTGACGTACTAGAGCAGGCATTCCACAAGCTGCTGACACTGTGGTTCGTATCTGGGCCCTAACCTCCTGGAGGTCACAGAAACAGGCGGTTTGCGATCACCACCAGTGCAGCCCACAACTGGCTATTGTGCATGCCCCAAGCTGCCTGGGGACACTGAACCAGGTGGTCCACAAACTGCTGACTCAGTGGTTCATGTCTAGGCTCTGCCTGTGCCCTGAACTGCCTAGGAACACAGGACCAAGTGGTCCATGACCACACCACCAATACAGCCTGCTTCTGGGTCTTATGCATACCCTGAACTGCCAGGAGATACTGGATCATACAGTCTGTGACTGACCAACATTGCAGTTTGCTTTGGAGACCTGGGAAAACTAGGTACACTTTACCATCTGCCAGAAGACCCCAGACTAAGCAGCGCATCTCAGGGGACACTGAGGGGCAAGCCTAAACTAGGGATGCTAGCGACCTTTGCTGAGATGCCAGGGAAGAGGGAGACCTAGCACTCTGCCTCCGGCATCAAACATGACAAGACAAAAGACTAAAACACAGTCTCAGATCCTATCTCTCATAGGACAACTTGGTAAACACACACCTGAAATTCCTGAAATGATTGTAATGAAAGTAAAGAAACAATTCCATCAGACCATACAAGACATCAGATCAGAAATAATCTCTCAGGCAAAAATGAAATGACACCAATAATGAAAGAGTTGCTTGCTAAAGAAGACATATATCTAAGAAGACATATCTAAAGAAGACATATATAAAAAAAAAACAGATGAGCATAGGAAACTAATGGAAACATTAATTGAACAATATAGGAATGAACTAGAATGCATGAAGCAGATTCAAAGAGATATCCAGGAAAGCAAAACTTCCATTGAAAGCTGGCAAAACTGCTTGAATGAAGCTGAAGATAGAATATCAGATCGTGAAGACAGCATGGCAGCTAGAGATCATGAAAGAAAAGATCTCTTAAAATCAACAAGGAAGGAAGAAAAATCAATGCAACAGCTGCAAGACGAGGCAAAGAGAAATAATGTAACACTAATAAGATGCAATGAACAACAGGAGGCAACAAAAATGACATAAAAACAATATTGGCAGAAATAATAGCAGAAAATTTCCCAAGCATGGAAAAAGAATCCAGTGTACAGGTGAATGAGGCATATAGAACTCTGGCCAGTCATAACCAAAATAAAACTACATCCGGACATATAATAATACAGATCCCAGATGTCCAGCAAAAGAACAGAATATTAAAAGCTGCTAGAGAAAAGAAATAGATCAGTTATAAAGGAAAGCCCATCAGAATCACAGCAGACTTCTCAACACAAACTGTCCAAACGAGAAGAGCTCAGAGTGAAGTATTACAGGTCCTGAGACAAAACAGCTTCCAACCAAGACTGATGTATTCTGCAAAACTACCCTTGAAGTTTAGTGGAGAAATAAAATATTTCCATGACAGAGAACAACTGAAGAACTTCAGGAGTGCCAAACCAACCTTATAGAGAGTACTAAAAGATATTCTAGACAGAGCAAAACAAGACCACAATTTCCAGAACAGTAATAGAAAGGAACCCTCAAGCACAGCAAGCAGTGAAACAGATAGAAAAAGTAGGAAACCAACAGCAAGTAAATAACATGAGAATGATAAGCCAACATATATCAGTTATAACCATTTATGTAAATTGTCTCAATTCAACAGTCAAAAGAAACAGACTGGCAGAGTAGATTAGGAAACAAAATCCATCAATATGCTGTATATAGGAAACACACTTTACTCAAAAGGAAATTCATAGACTGAAAGTCAAAGGATGGAAAACATTCTTCCATGCAACAGGAACCTAGAAAAAAGCAGGAGTAGCTATTCTGTTTGCAGACAATGTAAACTTCAAACTGAGAACAGTCAAAAGAGATAAGGAAGGTCACTACATACTTGTTAGGGGAAAACTGCAAGAGGAAGAGATAACAATCATAAACATGTATGCACCAAATATGGGAGCATCAAACTATATAAGACAAATCTTAACAGACATGAAAACCCAAATAATTAATAACACTGTTGTAATAGGGGACCTAAACACCCCTTTGACACAAAGAGATAGGTCAACTGGACAAAAAATCAGCAAAGAAATAACAGATGTGAACCAAATCTCCAAACAAATGGACTTAGTAGATGTATACAGAGTGTTCACCCCACAACATCAGAATACACATTTTTCTCAGCTGCAATGGGACTTTCTCTAACATAGACCAAATTCTAGTCCATAGAACATACCTAACTAAATGCAAAAGAACTGACATTATCCCATGCATGTCATCTGACTACAGTGCAATGAAATGAGAAATTAATGACAAAAGGAACTCCAAAAACTCCATAAAAACTTGAAACTTAAACAACTACCTCCTGAACAACCAATGGGTCACAGAAGAAATTAAAGGAAAAATTCAAAAATACCTACAAACAAATGAAAATGTAAATACAACTTACCAGAATCAGTGGGATACAATGAAAACAGTCCTCAGAGGGAAATTTATAGTGGTGAACTCACACATAAGGAAAACAGAAAGAGAACAAATAAATAGCATAATGCTGCACCTCAACCTCTAGGAAAAGAAGAGCAAGGCGAGCCCAAAGAAGGGAGTAGGTTATAAAGATCAGGGCAGAAATTAGTGCAATTGAGATGAAGGAAACACTACAAAAAATAAATGAATCAAGGAGTTGGTTCTTTGAAAGAATAAATGAAATTGATAAACCCCTAGCCAACCTTATCAAAAAAAGAAAGGAAAGAATTCAGATTCATGCAATAAGTAATGAAAAGGATGAAATCACTACAGATCCTACAGAAATTCAAAAGATCATTAATACCTACTTTGAAAATCTTTACTCCCAGAAGAAATGGACATATTCCTAGATATGTACAAATTACCAAAGTTGAATCAAGAAGATATAAAAATTCTGAACAATTCAATATCGATTAATGAGATTGAAAGCATGATTAAAAACCTACCGACAAAGAAAAGCCCAGGCCCTTATGGATTCACAGCAGAATTCTACAAGACATTCAGTGAAGATTTAATTCCAAAGCTCCTCAAACTCTTCAATGAAATTGAAAAGGAAACAATTCTCCCTAACTCATGTCTAGAGGCAAGTATTATACTGATACCAAAAACAGAGAAAGACCCAACCAAGAAAGAGAACTACAGATCAATCTCTGTTATGAACATAGATGCAAGGATACTCAATAAAATACTATCAAATAGAATGCAGCAAATCATCAAGAAAATAATACACAATGACCAAGTTGGATTCATTCCAGGAATGCAGAGATGGTTCAATATTTGAAAATCAATTAATGTTTTACACCATATCAATAGAGCCAAAGACAAAAACGACAGGATCATCTCAATAGATGCAGAAAAAGCTTTCAACAAAGTCCAACATGCATTCATGATAAAAACCCTACAGAAAATAGGAATAGATGATCTTTACCTCAACCTGATCAAAGCCATCTATGACAAACCAACAGCCAACATCATACTTAATGGACAAAAACTAAAAGTTTTAACTTTAAAATCAGGAACAAGACAAGGATGTCCATGGTCACCACTTTTATTTGTCATAGTTCTGGAAGCATTAGCCAGAGCAATTGGACAAGAGAGAGAAATAAAAAGAATAAGGATAAGAAAGGAAGAATTAAAATTACCACTATTTGTAGATGATATGATATTTTACATGGAAGACCCCAAAAACTCCACTAGGACACTTTTTGAATTAATCAACAAATTCAGCAGTGTAGCT
>NW_004955421.1:800477-803918 GCF_000276665.1 Chinchilla lanigera | reverse complement strand
GACCTGAAATTATACTACAAAGCTACTGTAATAAAATCAACATGGTACTGGCTAAAAAACAGACCAGAGGATCAATGGAACAGACTGGGGGAAACAGCCACAACCACAAACACACTCAGCCACCTAATCTTTGACAAAGGGGCCAAACAAGCTCAATGGAAGAAAGTTAGCCTCTTTAATAAATGGTGCTGGAAAAACAGGCTTGCCACTTGCCAAAGACTGAAAATAGACTCAAGTCTATCACCATGCACCAAACTAAAGTCAAAATGGATCACAGATCTCAATATTTAAACAGAAACACTAAATCTATTGGAAGAGAAAGTAGGCAAATATCTTGAAGACATAGGGGTAGGCAGAGAGTTCATGAACAAAAACCAAACTTCACAAGAAATACTTCAAAGAATCAACAACGGGGATCTCACCCTGCTGAAAGGTTTTTGCACATCTAAAATCACCAGCAGAGTAAAAAGAAAACCCACAAATTGGGAAAAAAATTTTAGCCGACTGTCCCTCGGACAAAGGTCTTCTGTCTAGAACTTATAAAGAACTATAAGGGCTGCGGATTTAGCTCAGTGGCACAGCACCTGCCTGGCAAGCGCAAGGTCGTGAGTTCAATTCCTGGTACCAGAAAAATTCAAAGACCCAATCCAAAAATGGGCATCTGAGATGAATGCACACTTCCCAGATAAAGAAATACAAACAGCAAATCAATACATGAGAAAATGTTCAACATCATCAGTCATTTGAGAAATGCTTTTTCCCAATTTGTGGGTTTTCTTTTTACTCTGCTGGTGATTTCTTTAGATGTGCAAAAAACTTCAGTAAGATGAGATTCTAGTTACTGATTCTTTGAAGTATTTCCCATGAGGTTTAGTTTTTGTTCATGAACTCTCTGCTTACCCCTATGTCTTCAAGATTTTTACCTATTTTTTCTTCCAATAGATTCAGTGTTTCTGTTTTAATATTGAGATCTGTGATCTATTTTGAATTGATTTTGGTGCATGGTGATAGACTTGGGTCTATTTTCAGTCTTTGGCAAGTGGCAAGCCAGTTTTTCCAGCACCATTTACCGAAGAGACTATCTTTCTTCCATTGAACTTGTTTGACCCCTTTGTCAAAGATTAGGTGGCTGAGTGTGTTTGTGGTTGTGGTTGCTCCTGTATTCAGCATATTGTTGGATTTTGTTTCTTAATCCACTCTGCCAGTCTCTTTCTTTTGACTGGTGAATTGAGGCAATTTACATTAATGGCTATAACTGATAAGTGCTGGGTTATCTTTGTCATGTTATTTACTTGCTGTTGGTTTCCTTCTTTTGCTCTCTGTTTAATTGTTTGCTCTGCTTGAGAGTTCCTTTCTATTGTTGTTCTGGAAATTGTGGTCATTTTTTCCTCTGTCTAGAATATCTTTTAGTACTCTTTGTAACGTTGGTTTGGCACTCATGATGTTCTTCAGTTGTTCTTTGTTGTGGAAATATTTTATTTCTCCATTAAATTTGAAGGATAGTTTTGCAGAATACATCAGTCTTGGTTGGAAGCTGTTTTGTCTCAGGACCTGTAGTACTTCGCTCCAAGCTCTTCTTGATTGGAAGGGAGATTAAAACAACATTGAGATTCCACCTTACCCCAGTAGGAATGGCTAGCATTAAGAAATAAACCAATAATAAATGCTGGCAAGGGTGTGGAGAAATAGGAACTCTTCTCCACCGCTGGTAGGAATGCAGACTGGTGAAACCACTGTGGAAATCAGTTTGGAGATTCCTCAGCAAACTAGGTCTAGAGGTCCCATTCAACCCAGAAGATCTGAAAATATCATATCACAGCAATACATGTGCACCCATGTTTATAGCAGCACAGTTTGTAATGGCTCAATCATGGAAGCAACCCAGATGTCCATCCACTGAGGAATGGGTAAAGAAATTGTGGTATTTTTATATAATGGAATATTACTCAGCTATAAAGAAAGATAAACTTGAGGCTTTTATAGGGAAATGGTCACAACTAGAGAGCATACTCATAAGTGAAATAAATCAGACCTGCATGTGTAAGCAACATATTGTCTCACTAGTGTAAGAACCTGAAAGAGTGAATGAAAATTAAGAGGTATGATAGAGATTGTGAAATGAAAGGCAACTGCTGAAAAATAGAGCAACTGGGATGAGGGAAAAGAGAAAAGAAAGAAGGAGAAATTATGTATATATGTATATACAGGATAGCTAACATAGTTGTGCTACTGACTTCTATCACTTTACTGAAGGGAACAGTTAATGATTAATTATTTGATCAGTCTTGCATCTCTGTATTTGTTTTCCTGAGAAACCACTTTGAAGATATCAATATGTAATACAACAACCATTGTTAATTTCCTATCCCTTTGTCTGCAGTTCAGTATTGCTTGTATAGTTTTTCCACTGTTTTGTAAATGGATGTCTGTTTCTTAATATGTTTCGTTCTTTTATTTTTAAAATAAATTTTAAAAAAATAAAGCAGACATATTAGGATTAACTATACTTCATTAAATTTTCCTAAAACAAAAAAATACAATAAAATAAAACGTTTAGTTTAGGATCCTGTTGAATCTTTGAAGAAAAAGATGTTGATAATATTAGGGAGAAAAGAAGCAGGTAAAAAGAAGACAAAAGGACTAAAGGGAGCAGGAGGGGAATGCAAGAGGAAAGAAAGAATTAAGATGCATTGTGTACCCATAACAACTACCCATGAGGAATGTGTTTTGGTTGATTGGTTAGTTTTCTTGAGGCAGGGTTTTGGTATGTAGTTCAGGCTGATCTTGAATTCACTAAGTACCCTAGGCTGGATTTGAGCTCAAAGACATCTTCTTGCCTTAGCCTCCTGAGTGCTGGGACGTCAGACATGCAATAGGTTCCCCACAAGGAATGTAATCATTATATACTGCAAACATGTACTAATAAAAAATTTTCTTAAATAGGTTCCTGAGTGAAAAGTTTTCCCCAAAAACCTGATATAAGTGCATGAATATTTTAAAAATTGATTTATAAATGTGACTCTTTAATATGGTTCAATCTCATGATTATATGACTTCTCTGAGAGCTTTTTAGTTGAACTTACCTGTCATATGTTAATATTTGACTATCTCCATCAGAGTTCTATGGGGAGTCCTTTGACAAGACCAACACCACGATCACCAGCCAACTGGTCCAGTCCTCTTACTTCTCCTACCAATACATCACAGAATACTTTATCTCCAAGGTAATAAAAAAGTAACATTCCATCATGTTTTGTGTTTGCAAAGTCCTATTCTTAGAAAAGCAGATGTTAATGTAATTGTAGTCAATTTCCACTTGACTTGAAAAATATTAGAAATACAAATTTGCCAAACTAAAACAATTTCAAGGGGCTGGGGATTTAGCTCAGCGGCAAAGCGCCTGCCTGGCAAGCGCAAGGTCGTGAGTTCGGTT
This sequence comes from Chinchilla lanigera, assembly GCF_000276665.1. Lineage (NCBI taxonomy): Eukaryota > Metazoa > Chordata > Mammalia > Rodentia > Chinchillidae > Chinchilla > Chinchilla lanigera. The sequence continues at coordinate 800,485 of NW_004955421.1, read as the reverse complement.
CCCAGTAC
>NW_004955421.1:757938-800377 GCF_000276665.1 Chinchilla lanigera | reverse complement strand
AATTTCAAGTTTATTCAGAAGCAAGCCATTGAAATAATAATGATATTTAAATGTGAAAGTTTTTTGAAGGAAAAAGAAAACCTACTGGCACACCTTTTGTTTTGTTAAATAGCATAGTTATAATTCTCAGACATGCTTCATAAGCCTAGTAAATTATACATTGTGTGTGTCTTGCATTTATATTACTTAGCATAAATAATGAGGGTAATTACACATGAGGGATATTTAAATCTAATATTGACCAACTACCTCTAAAAGTAAGGAAGAAAATTAAGTTTATAGACAAAGCATAAAAATAGAGGGGATGTTTACCCACATATATAGCTACCATGTTTTAGTTTGCTAATTATGCTTCAAAGAATATACATTCTTTAATCCTGTCTTTGTAAATGTCCTATACAAGCTCATTAGATATGTTTGTATTTTAACACTATACATAAATAAAGACTAGCGTTATCTTTTTTATAGTGCATTTGATTATGACACAGAAAATATGAACTCTGAAGATATTTATAGCTCTCTAAGAGGTGTCACTGAAGCAATCCAAAATTTCAGCTTCCGTAGTCAAGAAGATATGAATGAGCCATTGAAAAAGGACTCTAAAAAAGATGATGGTGATTCAGTGAGTATTTGAACATTTATGTTGTAGACTGTTTCGATCTTCATTACCTTTTTTTTAACTTTTGCTTTCTGGCATTTTCAAATGTAATTTTCTAGGGGTCATTTACAAGTATTTAATATGTACCACATGCTAGGCACTGTTATATAGTAGTTGTTAGAGTTATAGGACAAAATCATGTCCTCAGATTTCTTTTAGATATTCAGATAGAAATGATAACTTAGTTTAGAATGTGCCTTGTAGGAAAGTGAATCTGTTTTAAATTGTGCAGTCCAGGAAGACATCTCTCAAGAGATGGTATTTATTTGCATTGGGACTTAAAGGCACACAAATTCAGAGGACCATTCTGTGAAAGAATTAGAAATTACGAAGGCAGATAGAAACTAGAAGAGGCTGTAAAGAAAGCCTGTATAGTTGGAGCATTGTTAATGAAAGACGGAGTGGGGTGTGGACCATATCTCATGAGCCTTATAAGGTAAAATAAGTAGTTTAGATTTTTTTCTTGTGTGAATTGTAGTTTATTTTGCATCATCAGTTTATGTAGCTCCAATTAAGAATGTTACAACCTGTCTGTGTGACTATTACTTATTTGCCTTTACTTTATTCAAAGTTAGCTGTTTTTTACTTTGGTTTTTGGGGGGGACTTTTTTTCTGGCAGCTTAGACTTTTCTTACAGATACCCTGCCATTTCCTGTGGAATTTGTTGTTTCTTGCTGTTTGCAAAGTTGCAGAACATTATAGTGTTTCAGTGCAAAATGCTTCCTTCCCTGCCTTCTTGACTTCTTTCCTGCTGTTGTTTTTCTCTCCATGCCTATCTAGCAGAGCCAGGTTGTAGTGGGCCTAGTAAATTGGTTGCCAAAAACCATCTTACCATTCATCTTTGAGGTTCTCTATCCTAAAAACTACATGTATCAGCAACAGGTTGGTAAGAATCAATGTTTAGGTGACGCTCAGATTGGCTTTTCATACACAGCATGGTACAAAGTACTGGAGTATAACAGAAGTGAGGGGGGCTGGGGATTTAGCTCAGCGGCAAAAGCGCCTGCCTGGCAAGCGCAAGGTCGTGAGTTCGGTTCCCGGTACAGGAGAAAAACCAAAAAAAAAAAACAGAAGTGAGTTTAAATCCAAGGTCCTGACAGTTATTAGCTAATCAGGTGACTATTTCTAAGGGTCATTGTCCTCATGAGGAAAACATGGATATTACTAGCTACCTTAAAAATTCCTGTGAGTATGGTACATTATATGACTCCATCAAGCCCAGACCTCTCTCCTGAGGCCCATGTTCATACATTCAGCAGCCTATTTCAACTCCTGATCTTCTCCCATCAAACTGCTCCACCGTGTCTTAGGAGATGGCAGTACTGCTTGCTCAGCAAAAACCTTGAGCAAAAGAGTTATTCTGAGTCCTCTTTTTTTCTAACCCTCTATACCCAGTCTGGGAAGTGTAACTCTCAGGAAGTCTATTAGTCTATCTTCAGAATGTAGCCAGAATCTAACAGCTTCTTACCAATGCCTGTCGTCATCAGTCCTCTCACCTAGATGATTATAATAGGAGTCTGTCCTTGGCCTCCTGTAGTCTCTTCTAATTCCTCTACTCACAGCTCTATAGGATATCCCTGTCTCAGAGTTAAAGCCAAAGTTTACACAGTAAACTTCCTTTCCTACTACCCCCGTGGCTTCATCTCTACTATTGTTTTCCTTGTTTGCTCAGTTCCTACCACACTGGCCTTCTTGCTCTTCCTTGAACTTACTGGGCATATTCTTTGCTGCTTCAGTGTCTTTGTACTGAGTATACTTTCTGCCTAAACACTTCCTCTGGCTAGCTCCATAGCTATCTTTCACATCCTTCTATTCTTCCTTCTGAAGGTTCTCAGTGAACCCTACTCACCCCATTTAATCTATGAACTCCCTTCAGCCCCCTGGGCACTCATGGTCCCTTAATGCCACACTACCTATTTTTTTCCATTACACTAAACACCTTCTACCAGACCATTACTTGACTCATTCATTAAGTTTTTTATCGTCTGTGACCCTCCTCTAGACTGTAAACTCCATGAGAATAAATGTCTTTCTCTCTTTTGTTTACTAATCTATTCCTAATGCCAAAAACAGTGCCTAGCATGTAATAGGTAAGCACTAAGTATTTGAAAGAATATTTATAAAGTGTTTATCAAATGGCTTAACACATAGTAGAAACGGTGATACTTGCAGTGATAGTGATTTTGATACTAGTATTGATGTCAGTATTAGTATTGATGTTTTGGCAATTATGTCAGTGAACCTCAGCTCTTTAGGCTTCCCTCTAAAAGTGATGTAGGCCTTGTAAGCCTTTCTTTTTTTTTTTTTAAGCAGTGCTTTTAAAATTTGGTTTTCTTATACTTTGTTGGCATTCAATATACATACTGTGTAATAAGGGCTGGGGATTTAGCTCAGCGATACAGTGCCTGCCTGGCAAGCACAGGGTCTTGAGTTCAATTCCCGGTACTGGGAAAAAAATACACACACACACACACACACAAAAGAATCCTTAACAATAGAATCTAGCATGTTTTACTTCTATTGCTAATGAAAGTCTCTTTGTATCTTTAGCTGGCATGGAGAAGTTGTTGCTAATCCCACTGTATGTATTATTTGGTTATGCCTTTGGGAAGGGACCTATAATGAGGCAGCATTGGAAGCAGCATTCTTAGAGTTTTCTTATTTACCCTTGCAGCTGTGATTTTTATATCATTACTATAAGCTTTATAATTTTGAATATAAATATTATGGTTGATTTTTTTCAGGTGGTTATGGTTAACTTTCTTAAATAGCTTCTTAAAGAGTAAGGAAACATCTTTTTAGAATGTTAAAGAGATATTTGACAATGAGTTAATTTGCTGTGCTTTCCTCTTCCCATCAATAGATATGTGGTGGTCCTGGGATGTCAGACCCAAGAGCAGGAGGTGATGCTACTGACTCAAGCCAAACGGTCCTTGATAATAAAGCTGCATTGCTCCATTCGATGCCTGCTCACTCCTCTCCACGCTCTCGAGACTATAATCCATACAACTATTCAGATTCCATCAGTCCTTTCAACAAATCAGCCCTCAAGGAAGCCATGTTTGATGATGATGCTGACCAGTTTCCTGATGGTATGTTATGGGTCGTGCTGTGATGAGAGTAGTCAGCAAAGCAAAAGGAATGTATTTGCTCTTTCACTGAAACTACTTCACACATAAGGATATTTGGAATGGGAATGTTTTTCTCCCAGCTGCTAGGGGTTTATTTCTAGTGGTTTGGTAGTTTTCTTCTTCAGACTGACAAACAGAATGGTCATCTTGAGATCGTCTTCAGAATCAAGAAAACTAGTATCCTCCCAGATACAGCTCAAGCTAATTATAGCTTATAAATTTAGTTAATCCCTAGACACAATTCATTAATTTTTATACTAAAATGAGAAAACTTTTGAGGAAATGACCTTTTTTTAATGTGCTAGGGAAGTGCTCTACCACTGAACTACACCCCTAATCCCTTTTTATTTTGAGACAAGATCTCTCAGGCTAGCCTCTTGCCTCAACCTCCTGAGTAGTTGAGATAACAGATGTACAACATCATGCCCAGCTACCTGTTCTAGAATACAGTGTGAAGCTGTACACAAACTCATTTATTAACAAGATACAAGGACAAGTATAGGACAAAAGCTGTCATTAGCTACTATTCATGTGAAGTCTAAGGTCTTAGTTCTAGCACTTACTAAGCTGCGTGACCCAGTAAGGTGATTGATATTCTTTAGTCCTTGTTGTCACCTAAAAGAGTGCAGTATGATTGTACTACCTGTCCTTGTGATCACAGTATGTGGCAGGGTACAAATAAAGTGGTTAAAAGTGATGATAAAGTATAAAACACTACAAATGTTTTATTCTTCATAATAAATTTTTTTTTTTTTTTTTGGGTACTGGGAATCAAACTCAGGACTTGCACTTGCCCGGCAGGTGCTGTGCCACTGAGCTATATCTGTGGCCCAATAAATTCTTTTTTTCTATGAATTATATAATGTATTTTTGAAGGATTTCAAAAATATAACTATATATCAATAAACATCAGTCTCCCTTTCAGCATAAGTATGTAATTCTACATTTAGGTAGTTTCAGATTTTTCTTTATTTTCATAATATTGCTGTTAGTATAATTTTGCATGCAGTTTTTTATGAACATATTCAAGTAATTGCTCTTAGATTTTTATAGAGATGAAATTAGTTAATTGATACATGAATTTAAAGTTTGAGAGTTACTACCAAATTATATCTTTAAAAACACTTGAACAATTTATAGTCCTGACTTCCTCACTAACAAAATATTTCAATGTTTTTAATTTTCATGTGTAATAAACAAGTCATCTTAATGGGCATTTATTAAGAAGATTGAGAAATTAGAAATCTTTTCAAATTTTGCAATTTTGACAAATAGAAGGATATCTTCATTTGTATTTCGTTAATTATAAAGGAGGTTGAGGAATCATGTTTTAACGAACCTCTCATGTTAAGAGACTTAATATATTATGAAGCTAAAATTATGACAATTTACTAAGCTAAGTCTAAATCACATAAGAATCTATAAAATTGGGCTGAGGATATAGCTCAGCGGCACAGGCCTGTGCAAGGTCCCAAGTTCAATTCCTGGTAACAAAAAAAAAATGAATCTATAAAATTGCCACATTCTGAACTTTGATGTATTTTAATCTGTCATAAATATGTTAACTACGCTACTGAGGTTTGGTCATAATAGAAGTATAGTAGGAGTAAATTAGACTTAGTGTGAAAATATCCTTTACTCTGTAAAAGCAACCTCCTGGTAAATTGATACCTAGCTTTAGTTACTTGAATCCTGTAAAAATTCCTTTAAGAAAATTAAAAATTAAAAAAATTAAAAATAAAAATTCTTTAAGACATAGATCAAAGACTGGCAGGCAATTAGGCCCACTGACATGTTTTGGCAGAAAAATTTTTTTTCTAGCCAAGTAGAGCCTATTTATAGAGAGGGAAAGAGATTTTCCAGCCCAAAAACAAATTTATTTTTATATATAATTATTTTACTTTTAAAATAATTATTACAAAATTTAAAGCTAGGAGTACATTACAAAATTTTTTTTTCTTCTTGAAACATTTGAAAATAACGCATGCTAGGGAAGTGCTCTACCATTGAGCTACATATTCAGCCCATTTTTAATTTTCTGAGACAAGGTCTCATTAAGTTGTCCAGGCTGGCCTTGACCTTGTAATCCTCCTGCCTCAGCCTCCTAAGTAGCTGAGATTACAGGTATGTGCCACTATACCTGTCTCACCTTTTTAAAAAAATTTAATATCTATTTTAGCTGATACTAATGTAGCACCTATTTTGTCTTTTAGTTACTATTTGAATGGAGTATCTTTTCGTCTCCTTCCACTTTCAATTTAATATCTAAATTGAATCTCTTGTAGAGAGCATATAGTTGAGTCAAGTGTTTTTATCCATTCTGCTAATCTTGGTCTTTTAATGGAACAATTCAATCCATTTACATTTAAAGTAATTTCTGATAAGGACTTAATAATATCATGTTAATTCTCTTTTTTTCTATGTGCCTTGTATCTTTTTATTCATTTCCTGCGTTAACTCCTTTTGTCTGATTTTTTTCATGGGGAAATTTTTCTTTTGTTATTGTTCTTTTTTTATAGTGAAATATTTAAATTCCGTTGCTGTTTCCTTTTGGGTATATCTTATAGCTACTGTCCTTGTGGTTACCATTTAAAATCTAGTTTTATGTTTTAATTTGAATTTATGCCACGTTAGATTCAACAGCATACAAAAATTACACCTATCCAATCCCACCCCTTTCAGTTGCTGTCACAAAATTATATACTTATACAATTATGTAGAAAAACATAAATTGATATTTTGTCATTAGTCTTTTAAATTATGTAAAAAATAAAAAGTATTTATAAACCATTATTATAATGGTGGCTTTTATAATTGCCTGTATATTTATCTTTCAGATTTTTATTTGTTCATATGGTTTAAATTACTATGCTTGCAGTTTCTCTCTTACCTTTTTTTTTGGTACTGGAGTTTGAACTCAGGACCTTGCCCTTGCCAGGCATTGAATTCATTATGTAATTTAGGCTGGTCTCAAACTTGTGGTAATCCTCTTGCCTCAGTCACCCAAGTGCTAGGATTGTAGGCATGCCTCACCACACTCAGTTCTCTCTCACTTTTGAAGAATAGTTTTGCCATATTAAGATTCTTGGTTGACAGATTTTTCTTCTAGCACTTTAAATATAGTAGCCCCAAATTTCTGATGAGAAATAATGCTGATAATCTTCTTGAATATCCTTTTTTAAAAAATGCAGGTCACTTCTCTCTCACTACTTTCACAATTCTCTTTGGCTTTTGAAAGTTGGATTATAATGTATCTTGGCATGGATCTCTCTAAATACTCATCTTACTTGGAATTTGTTGAGCTTCTTTGATGTTTGTATTCACGTCTTCCATCAAATCTAGGGTAATTCTGATACTTTCAGAATACATAGTTTTATTCACCCGACAGTATTCACCTAATGGTATGACATGTGTGCCTTAGGCTCTACTCATTTTTCTTCAGTGTTTTTCTTTTCCTCAAACTCAGTAATTGCTAGTGTCCCATCTTTAAGTTTGCCGAGTCTGTCTTCTGCCTGATCAAATCTGCCTTTTATTTATTTATTTATCTATTCATCTATCTATCTATCTATCTATCTATCTGTCTGTCTGTCTATGTATCTATCTACCTACCTACTTATCTGTCTGTCTGTCTTTTTGAGAAAGAGTCTCACTATGCAGTTCAGGCTGGCCTTGAATTTCACTCATTTTGTAGCCCAGGCGGGCCTCAAGCTCACAGTGTTCCTCCTGCCTCAGCCTCCTGAGTGCTGGGATTACAGGTATGTGCCCCCACGTCTGGCCAGATCTGCCTTTTAAATAATTTTCTAGCAGGTTTTTTATTTCAGTGACTATGATCTTTCTTTTCTCTTTTTTTTTTCTCTTTTTGTCTTTTTGAAGCAGAGTCTCACTATGCAGTTCAGGCTGGCCTTGAATTTCACTCATTTTGTAGCTCAGTCTGGCCTCAAACACACAGCATTCCTCCTGCCTCAGCCTCCCAAGTACTGGGATTATAGGCGTGCTCTATCTTGCCTGGCTAGTGACTACAATCTTAAGCTTTAGAATTTCTTTTTGGTTTCTTATGTTTTCTGTGCCTTTATTATTTCCATTTTGTTTGTAAATCATTTTCTTGACTTTCTCTACATCATTACTTCTTTGAGCATCTTTAAAATGGTACTTTCCAGTATTTATGTAAGACACATGCCATGAAGTGTTCTTTAGGGACAACTTCTATAATCATTTTTTCCTTTGAGTATCCTGTTTCTTTGTGTGTTGTGATTTTTTTTTTTCCTTTATGTCAAAACCTGGATGTCCGACTCTAATAATTATTGTGAACTCTGGAAATCAGAATCTTCCCTATCCTATGTTTGGCTGGGTTTTTGTTATGTTTGTTTTTCATTTTATTGATGGCTGCAGGCAAGAGCTGGTCTGAGGTGTAACCTTAAGAATGTCTCAGGTATTTTGTGAGTCTGCACCTTTCCCTAGGCATACATGGTCACTTTCTAGTTTTCCCCAGTACATGCAGTTATTTTTACTGCCTTTGTCTTTAATAGCTGGCTGCCAAAAAAAGGAAAAGGGAAAAAGGTAGGAGGAAAAGGGTGCCAGTCTTAAGTCACTTCAGCCATAAGAGGAGGAAGAGCTTGCAGTAGTGGGGTTTGCTGCTGCCATTATAGCTACCCACCACTGTATCGCCTTCTATGACCAAAAACTATAGGGATCACCGTGCAGATCCTGAATATTCGGAGGGCAAAGATCCGTTTTGCCCATCCTGACTCCCATACTTGTGTACAAGCTCCTTCAGGACCATACACACAGCTCCCTGCCAGGAGCCTAGAAGTAGAAGTTGAATAACTGCTACCGTCCCAGAAGCTGGAATTGATCAAACGTTATCATCCAAACCATCATCTGGAAATTGAAAGTCTTCAACTCAGCCTCCAGAGTTCTAGAACAGTTAAATCAGACAGTTTCTGCTAGTATAATTGTTGTCTAGGAGAAGAGACAGATTTCTGCTGTGTTCCCAGAATCCCACAGCAATATCTTACAGCTAAACGATCCAGTTCACAGTCACAGACTGCACTCAGTCATCCTTGTTGTGTTTTTGCCTGCAATGTTCATCTTCGGCTTTTATGACCATGGCATATTTGAAAGTTGGAAATCAGTTATGTTGGGCACAACCCAGAGGCGGAATGGGTAATGAATCTGACTGCATTTCAGAAATGAGTTATTTTATAACATTGCCTTCAGGTTGGATTTGTCTGATGTTTTCTCAAGACTAGAATCAAGTTTAGTGTTCTTTGCGTCAAAATTATAGAAGTGACTACATTCTTGTCATTGCACCCTATCAAGTAGCACATAATGACTGGTGATGTAACTTTGATCAGTTGATTATAGTGGTGCCTACCAGGCATCTTTACTGTAAAGTTAAGTTTTTCTCTTTGTAATTAAGTATTTTGTCAGGAGATATTTTAAATATCCTATACTTCAGTAAGCTTAAAATTTATTAATTTAAAAACTCTGGTATAGCCAAGCATGGTGGTGCATGCCTGTAATCCCAGCACTCGAGAGGCTGAGACAGGAGAATCGTTGTAAGTTGGAGACCAGCCTGGGCTACAAAATGAGCTCAAGGCCAGCCTAAACCGTACAGGGAGACCCTGTCTCAAAAAGACCAAAAATAGAAAAAACTTTGGTGTACATTTTGATTACATACTGTATATACACATGGTTTCCTATTGTATTCAGTGGGTTACAATTTATAACTCTCATTATTTATTTTAATGCTCAATTTGTCTTTGAAGTGATCAGTAAAATCCCATTCAAGCTGGTTCTTTATATCCTTTAACCATTTTCCCTTTCTTGCATTCTCACATAACAAAACATTACAAATCAATCATTTTTCCAAGAACACATTCCTCCTTTCTTTCTCTAATTTTTTTTATTTTAAAGACAGTGGTTAAAAAAAAAAAGAACAATGGCAAAATACTAACATCACAGACATAAACAAAGCAAAACAGTCACATTAAAAATGATAACAGGGTTTCAAAACAAAATGTTAGGAATTAACAGAGGTTGTTATATTACATATTATTATCTTCAACTAAGTTGCTCAGAATACCTGGTATAAGAATGAAACATTATTCAAACCATTAAAGAGAACAAAAATATAATTATTAAATAAAACATTAGAGACAGTACAGTTTCACTAGACAAGATGATAGGAATTCACCAGGGGTTTTTCTATGGCATATTGTTGTCTTCAAATCAGTTGCTCAGGTTACTAGATATAAGCATGCAAAATTGGTCAAAATGTAAAAAATTTTAAGCATTAACTGTTCCTTTCAATAAACCACCAGACCTCAGCAGAACAGTTATCCTGGCTCTACATATATTAATATATTTTTTCTTTCCTTCTTTCTTTCTTTTATTTCTTTCCCTCATCCTAGTTGTTCTTTCCTTTGAGCAGTTTTTTTCCCTTTCATATCATCTATTATACATTTTGGTTTTTATTTACTCTTTCAGGTTCCAACACCAAGGAGACAATATGATGTATACACGTGTGTCCGATTTATTTCACTTATGAGTATGGTCTCCAGATGCATCCATTTACCTGCAAAAGCCTTGAGTCTTTTTTTATAGCTGAATAATACTTCATCTTATAAAAATAACACATCTTTTTTATCCATTCCTCAGTTAACGGGCATTTATGTTGTTTCCAAGATTTAGCTATGACAAATTGCACTGCAATAAACACAGGTGCACATATATCGCTGTGGTATGATGTTTTTAATTCTTCTGAGAATTAAATGGGAAAATACCCAGAAGGGAAATAGCTGGGTTAAGTGGAACTTCTAATCCTACTTTTGTGAGGAATCTCCAATCTTATTTACACAGTGGTTTTACCAGTCTATACTCCCACTGGCAGTGGAGAAGGCTTCGTTTTTCCCCACATCCTCTCCAGCATCTGTTATTGGTTGATTTCTTCATGATAGCCATTCTTTCTGGGGTGAGATGGAATCTCAGTGTTGTTTTAATTTGCATTTCTCAAATGACTAATGATGTTGAACATTTTATCATGTATTTATTTGCCATTAGTATTTCTTCATCTGAGAAATGTATATTCATCTCAGATGCCCATTTTTGGATTGGGTCTTTGAATTTTGGGGGCCTGTTTTTTTAATTACTTGTATGTTCTAGATACAAGTCCTTTGTCTGAGAGGCAGTTGGCTAAAATTTTTTCCAAGTTTGTGGGTTTTCTTTCTATTCTGTTGGTGATTTCTTTTGATGTGCAAAACCTTTTTAATAAGATGAGATCCCAGTTGTTGATTCTTTGAAGTATTTCCTGTGTAGTTTGGTTGTTGATTGTGAACTCTCTGCCTACCCCTATGTCTTCAAGATTTTTACCTACTTTTTCTTCCAGTAGATTGAGTGTTCCTGTTTCAATGCTTCTATCTTTGACCCGTTTTGACTTTAGTTTAGTGCATGATGATAGACATGGGTGTAGTTTTAGTCTTCAGCGTGTGGAAAGCCAGTTTTTCCAGCACCATTTATTGAAGAGGCTATCTTTCTTCCAGTGAACATGTTTGGCCCCTTTCTCAAAGATAAGGTGGCTGAGTATGTTTGTAGTTCTGTCTGCACCTGGAGTGTGTTTGTAGTTCTGTCTGCATTCTAATTTGTTCCATTGATCTTTAGGTCTGTTTTTTGCCTATACCATGCTGATTTTATCACAGTAGCTTTGTAGTATAATTTTAAGTCAGGGATTGTGATGCCACCTGCCTTTCCTTTGTTGCCCAGGATTGCCTTTGCTATTCTAGGTCTCTTCTGGTTCCAGATGAATTTTAGGAATGTTTTCTCTAGATCTGTGAGGTACACTGATGGTATTTTAATTGGGATTGCATTGAATATGTACAACAATTTTGGGAGTACGACCATTTTCACAATGTTGTTTCTTCCTATCCATGAGCAAGGAATATCTTTCCATTTTCTGAAATCCTCTTTGACCTCTTTTTTCAGAGTACTGTAATTTTTACTATATAGATCTTTTATTTCCTTTGGTAGGTTGATTCCTAAGTATTTCAGTTTTTTTAGATGCTATTATGAAAGGTTTATTTTCCCTAATTTCCCTCTGTGTGTTTGTTGCTTGTGTATAGGAATGCTGTTGATTTTTGAGTGTTGACTTCATATCCAGCTATGCTACTGAATTTGGTTGTTAAATCTATAAGCCTTTTTGTGGAGTTTTTGATGTCTAAGTAGAGTATCACATCATCTGAAAATAATGATAATTTCACTTCTGCCTTTCCTGTCCTTATTCCATTGATTTCTCTCTCTTGTGTAATTGCTCTGGATAATATTTCCAGAACTATATTGAATAGGAGTGATGACAGTGACAGTGGACATGGTCTTGTTCCTGATTTTAAAGTGAAGGCTTTCAATTTCTGATCATTTAGTATGATGTTAGCCATTGGTTTGTCATAGATGGCTTTGATCAGATTGTGATAAAGACCATCTATTCCTATTTCCTGTAGGGTTTTTATCATGAATGTGTGTTGGACTTCGTCAAAAGCTTTTCCTATATCAGTGGAGATTATCATGTGATTTTTGTCTTTAGCTCTGTTGATACGGTGTATTACATTAATTGATTTGTGTATATTGAACCATCCCTGCATTCCTGGTATGAATCCCACTTGGTCATGGTGTATAATCTTCTTGATGATTTGTTGTATTCTGTTTGCTAGTATTTTATTGAGAATTTTTGCATCTATATTCATGAAGGAGATTGACCTGTAGTTCTCCTTTTTGGTTGTGTGTTTCTCTGCACTTGGTATCAGGATAATACTTGCCTCCAGGAATGAGGTGGGGAGAATTCCTTTCCTTTCAATTTCATTAAAGAGTCTGAGAATTGGTGTTAAATCTTCTCTAAATTTCTTGTAGAGTTCAGCTGTGAATCCATCAGGATTTACTTCACTGGAAATTTTTTATTACATTTTCAGTTTTGCTGGCTGATAGTGAATTTTTCAGGAATTTTAGGTCTTCTTCATTCAGCTTTGGTAATTCATATGTATCTAGAAATCGGTCCATTTCCTCTGTGTTTTCCATCCTATGAGAGTAAAGATTTTCAAAGTAGGTGTTGATGATCTTCTGAATCTCTACAGGATCTGTAGTGATTTCATTGTTTTCATTCCTTATTGCATGAATTTGAGTTTTTTCTTTCCTTTTTTGATAAGGTTGGCTAGGGGTCTATCAATTTTATTTATTCTTTCAAAGAACCAACTCTTTAATTCATTAATTCTTTGTATTGTTTTTTTAATCTCCATTGAATTAATATCTGCCCTCATCTTTATAATTTCCTGTCTTCCTTGGGCTTTGGGTTTGACTTGCTCTTTTTCTGGAAGCTTGAAGTGCAGCATAAGATTGTTTATTTGTGCTTGTTCTGTTTTCCTGAGGTGAGAATTCACCGGTATAAATTTCCCTCTGAGGACTGCTTTCATTGCATCCCACAGGTTCCTGTAAGTTGTATTTACATTTTTGTTTGACTGTAAATATTGTTTAATTTCTACTTTGATTTTATCTGTGACCCATTGGTTGTTCAGGAGGGTGTTATTTAATTTCCATGTGTTTATGGAGTTTTTTTGGTTTCGTTTGTCATTAATTTCCAATTTCATTGCGCTATAGTCTGATAGTATGCATGGGATAATTTCAACTCCTTTTCATCTCTTTAAGCATGTTCTGTGTGCTAGCATATGGTCTACTTTAGAGAATGTCCCATGTGCAACTGAGAAGAATGTATAATCTGATGCTGTTGGGTGGAACACTCTGTACAGGTCTACTAAGTCCATTTGTTCACAAGTTTGGTTTAGTTCTGTTATTTCTTTGCTGATTTTTTGTCTCATTGATCTATCTCTTTGTGACAATGGTGTGTTAAAGTCCACTGTTACAATTGTGTTGCTGCTTTTTTCATTTTTCATGTCTGTTCAAATTTGTCTTACATAGTTGGGTGCTCCTGTATTTGGTGCATAGATGTTTATGATTGTTATCTCTTCCTCTTGAAGTTTTCCCAGCACAAGTATGTAGTGACCTTCTTTATCTTTTTTGATTGTTCTTGGTTTCAAGTTCACATTGTCTGTAAACAGAATAGCTGCATCCACTTTTTTCTGGGTTCTTGTCACATGGAGTATTGTTTTCCATCCTTTTATTTTCAGTCTGTGAATTTCTTTTTGAGTTAAATGTGTTTCTTGTATATAGCATATAGTTGGAGTTTGTTTCTTGATACACTCTGCAAGTCTGCTTCTTTTGATTGGTGAATTGAGACCATTTACATTGATAGTTATAACTGATGTGTATTGGCTTATCTTTGTCATGTTATTTTCCTGCTGTTGGGTCATCCTTTTCCCCCTCTGTTAATTGCTTGCTCTGCTTGGTGATTCCTTTCTTTTGTTCTTGAAGTTGTGGTCTTTTTTATTTCTTTCTAGAGTATCTTTTAGTATTCTTTGTAGGATTGGTTTGGTGCTCATTAATTTCTTCAGTTTTTCTTTATTGTGGAAATATTTTATTTGTCTATTAATTTTGAAGGATAGTTTTGCAGGGTACATCAGTGTGGGTTGAAAGTTGTTTGTTTGTTTTTTTTTTGTTTTTGTTTTTTTGGTTTTTCTCCGGTACCAGGAACCAAACTCACGACCTTGCACTTGCCAGGCAGGCGCTTTGCCACTGAGCTAAATCCCCAGCCCCGAAAGTTGTTTTCTTTCAGTACCTGACATACTTTACTCCATGCTCTTCTTGACTTGATGGGTTTGTGTTGAGAAATTTTCCATGATTCTGATGGGCTTTCCATTATAGGTGATCTATTTTTTTCTGATGGCTTTTAATACCCTAATCTGTTGTTGAATTCCTGGAATCTTGATCACTATATGTCTGGGTGTAGATTTATTTTGGTAATGGCTAATTGAATTTCTATATTCTTTACTTATCTGTATGACCAATTCTTTTTCCATGCTTGGGAAATTTTCTGCTATTATTTCTGCAAATAGTCTTAAAGGCTCAGGAGAAGCCTTAAGTGCTGGAGAAAGTTCCATAAAAAGCTGCCTTTCAGGGCCTCCACATGCAGTCTGGCTGACATTCCATCACCTGCCCTGGGCAGGTGTCTCTTCCCTGCCTGCTGCTTGCCTTCTGGAGGCTGGATCAGAACCATCTCCTTGCTGGACCTCAAGAGCAACCTGGAGCCACATCTGGGTCCTCCAGGCCACAGTCTTGAGCTGCCCCCAAGAGCAGGTTGTAGCCATGCCTGTTTGACTTGAGCCCCATACTCAGCATGTGCCTCCACACCTGCAGCACATCTCGGAAGCCAGTCGTCTTGTCCTGGATGCAGCCCATGAGCAGGAAATTGAAGGTCTCCTCTATGACTGCATGGCCCTTGTGGACAATTTTCTTCAGTACACTGAGACACATCCTCAGGTCTGCACACTTGGTGGCCACCTTCAGCAGGGCATGGTATGTTTTCAGACTGAGCTGGAAGTTTCTGTCCTGGAGCTGCTGTTGGAGCTTCAGGGCACTCTGCAGAGCTGAGTCCTTCCAGGGGATTTGGCAGACATTGAACGTGGCTGTGTACATGGCATCAAAGGGCTCCAGGTCTCACTTCTTCATGTTGTTGAAGAGCCAGAAGACCTTCTTCAGGTAGCCTACTTGCCCACAGCCCTGTGTAGTTGCACTCGAGTGCAACCTAGCATCCATTATCTTTAATATATTTACTTACTTAATCGATCCTCCTATATGCATCCATCCTCCTATATGCATCCTTCTATATGTTTTCCATTTCCACTCCTACCTCCTCACTTGCACAGATACATTCAACATCTTGCTCTTCTCTGCCATGGTACCTTTACTGAAAGCCATTGATCTCCTTACACCCTGGCACCTAGAGCTCATACCCTGTTGCCATTCTATGTAGACACCTTTCTTACCTAGCTGGGCTCTGAAAGCCCGTACTGTTCCACTTTTCCTCCTTAGTCTGCTCAGGAATCTGTGACCCTCATGCCTAGTCACTTGTAATTTTGGTGAATGAAAAAATGTCATTTTTACTTGATTACTAATGAGGTTGAGAAGTCATGTTTTTACCAAATTCTCATATCAAGACATTTAATATAGCACAAAGATCATGAAGCCACATTATGATACTTGGGCAAAATCACTCTCTTATTGTCTAATTTTCATCATTATCAAGGGTCATTTTTTTTTTTTGGAGACAGGGTCTCCTTATACAGTTTAAGCTGGCCTCAAACTCACGACAATCCTCCTGCCTCAGCCTTCCAAGTGCTGGGATTACATGCCTGCACCACTACACCCAGCAAGGGTCATATATTTTCATTTTGTTAAAAGAAACATCTTAGGAAACTATTACTGAAACCTAAACTAGCTAGAGTATGTTTGAACATGAGAACATTATTTTATCACAGTGTAATGCTTATCTTCTGAATTGTTCTTAGACCAGCATTATTATTCTAATATTGATCTTCAGGGAGTAAACACTGAATGGATAAAATGTCAGTTAAACAACAATAGTAGTTGTTCCAGCTTCATATGGCAGCTGTATTTATTTCTGTATTTTCATTTCATTCACAAAAAGATCAGAATGTTAGTGGTGCCAATATTTGTTAGAAGGATACAAGGAATATTAATGTGAGCGAATTACTGTACCCCAGGGCCATGTCCTTACCATAACCTTTGAAAGTGAATGTCTTCTGATACAGATAGAAAAACTGAGTCACAACAATAATTAAGTCAATGTCTCAACAACATAAAGGATAAGAGGCAGAGTTTTGGTAAGATCACAAAGTCCATATTCTCATCAGAATGATCCTCTGTCACCTGTGAAAGCCTGCTAACATAACCTTTCCAAGTGATTTTTTTGTGTGAGATTTATAAAGGTACTACAGTAGTTCTTAACAGTACTGTTCTAGTATTAGTCTGCAGCATGCCATGTACTTATTATATTCCAGAGGAGTTAGGAAGGAAATGAAGATGTGTCACAAGTTCAAGTTCCTCAAAGCCTTGATCATCAAAAGAATTTGGGGAAAACTCTGGTGTTGTAGTCAGAGTTTACAAGGGAAAAGATGGCATACAGGACACATAATTTATAGAATGAGATGCAAAAGAATACAGGAAATCTGTCCACACACTAGAGACCCAAAAAATCCAGCTGAGGGCCTGGATCCCATGTCAGTGTTCTGCACAAATCCAGCTGAAGCCCTAGAGCCCATGGCAGTGTCCTCCACAAGTCCAACTGAGGGCCCAGCACCTATGACAATGTCTCATGCAAATCCATATCAAGGATCTGCACTGGGAAGGCCCAAAGTCTATGGTGGAAGATAGAAAGTCTGCCCCAGCGGGATGAGGGATCTGTGCCAGCAGGCTGAGGGATCTGCACTGGAGCCAGGAAGTGACACTCAAAGTAAGAACCAGAGCTTCCCCAAAGAGAACCGCAGCCATCCTCAGCAACAGCGAGGACCGGAATTCCTCCGATGATGAGAGCAGCTGAGTTCATACCAGGAAAACCAGCATGACAGTCTTCTCCAGGACAATCAACAGCACACCATCTTCCCCTCCAGTTCTCTTTTTTATGTTGTTGGCAACAATCCTCAGGTGGGCCTTCCACACCCAGCACCACAGTGATCCAGTTCAGGTGGATGTTATAAGTTGACCATTAGTTAATCTACCACATCTGGTATTTAATATCTTCTAGAGTAACCTTTTAGATTTAACTGTTATTCCTACAAAAATAATGAGAAGTATTTTGGATGACTTGTTGGAAAATAAGCAGTAAGTGTCCTTTAGCCATCATAAAATCAGTAAGTTCATAATTATCCTCTGTAAAAGAAAGCAAAACAAAATTAAAACACTTTGGTAACCATTAGACTCAACTCTTGACTTTAAAATTTAAAAAGAAACCAGGTGTGGTTGTGCATACCTGTAATCCCAGCACCTGAGAGACTGAGGCAGGAGGACTGTGATGAGGTCAGTGCCTATCTGGGCTACATAGTGCATTCAAGGCTGGCCTGAACTACAAAGCAAGACCTTATCTCAAAAAAACATCAATCAATCAATCCTAGCAATATGGTAAGGTTAAAATGGTAAAATCTTCTATTTTATGGAAAAAAGGTAAAACAAAATTTGATAACTAGATGATAGAATAGTAGTTAATACACTGCAAATTATTTTTAAAGTAGTTACTCAGAATATAAGATAAGGGCATAAAAATTTCTCTAGTGGATATAAATGGAAACCTTCATTCTCTATGAACTAAGAGATACCAATAGTATAATTAACTTGCAGTTTTTCTCATTTTTTTCCTTCCTTTCCTCTTTCCCCCATCCTAGTTCCTTTTTCCTTTTTAACAATTTCTTCCTATTTCACAATATCTGTTGTACATTTTAGACCTCATTTACTCTTTCAGTTTCTCACATCAGAGAGGCAATTTGATATTTACACACGAGTCTGATTTATTTCACTAATGAATATGGTCTCAAATTGCATCCATTTACCTATAAAAGTCTCAAGTTTATCTTTTATAGCTGAGTAGTACTCCATTGTACAAAAATACCACATCTTTTTTATCCATTCCTCAGTTAATAGACATTTTGGTTGTTTCCAGGATTTAGCTATTAAAATTGTGCTGCTATAACCATTGGTGCACATATATTGCTGGGATATGATGTTTTTAATTCTTCT
Organism: Chinchilla lanigera; assembly: GCF_000276665.1. Taxonomy (NCBI): domain Eukaryota; kingdom Metazoa; phylum Chordata; class Mammalia; order Rodentia; family Chinchillidae; genus Chinchilla; species Chinchilla lanigera. The sequence continues at coordinate 781,903 of NW_004955421.1, read as the reverse complement.
GGGAAGATACCCAGAAGGGAAATAGCTGCGTCGAATGGGACTTCTAATCCTGGTTTTTTGAGGAATCTCCACACTGATTTACACAGTGGTTGCGCCAGTCTGCACACCCATCAACAATAAAGAGCAGTTCCTTTTTCCCCACAGCCCCTGAAGCATTTATTACCGATTGATTTCTTGATGATAGCCATTCTTTCTGGAGCAAGATGGAATCTCAGTGTTTAAATTTGCATCTCAAATGACCAGTGATGTTGAACATTTTTTCATATATTTGTTTGCTGTTTGTATTTCTTCATGTGAGAAGTGTGTATTCATCTTAGATGCCCATTTTTGGATTGGGTCTTTGAATTTGTGGAGGTCTGATTTTTTTTTTTTTCAATTCTTCATATGTTCTAGGTAGAAGTCCTTTGTGTGAGGGACAATTGGCTAATTTTTTTCCTACTCTATGGGTTGTCTTTTCACTCTGTTGGTGATTTCTTTTGATGTCCAAAAGCTTTTTAACAGGATGAGGTCCCATCCAGGTATTGAGTGTTTGAAGTATTTCCCATACAGTTTGGGTTTTGTTCTTGAACTCTCTGTCTACACCTATGTCTTCAAGATTTTGTCCTACTTTCTTCTCCAGTAGATTGAGTGTTTTTGTTTTAATATTTAGATCTTTGATCTATTTTAATGTTAGTTTAGTGCATAGTGATAGACATGGGTCTAGTTTTAGTCTTCGCCATATAGGGAGCCAGTTTTTCCAGCACCATTTATTAAAGAGGCTTTCTTCCAGTGAACATGTTTGGCCTCTTTGTCAAAGATAAGGTGGCTGAGTGTGTTTGTAGTTGTATCTGCATCTTCTAATGTGTTCTATTGATCCTCAGGTCTGTTTTTTGCCAGTAAAAATGGTAAAATGTTGATAATTGTTAAATCTGGATGATGGGTACATGAGAGCTTATTTAACTGTTCTCTCCCGCCTGTTATTATTATAAAATGTTTTTAAAGTCATACTGGTGTTTGGGGATGACAAAATTGAAGTTATTTAATATCTTTTTGTCTTTTTTTGCAATATTGATTATGTTTCATAATGTTACAAAGTTTTCATCCTCACACTTTTGTAACCTACAAAATTACAAAATTATGTCCCTTTGACAGACCTTTCCCTGGACCATTCTGACCTAGTTGCAGAGTTATTGAAAGAGCTGTCTAACCATAATGAACGTGTAGAAGAAAGAAAAATTGCTCTCTATGAACTCATGAAACTAACGCAGGAAGAATCATTTAGTGTTTGGGATGAGCACTTCAAAACAATTCTGCTTTTATTGCTTGAAACCCTGGGAGATAAAGAGGTAATTGGCAAAATATGTAAGAAAAAAAAATAGTCTGTCCTCTGTGTTTCTTTTAGATTACCTATTAATCAGGTACCACACATATTCAGAATTTCAAGAGTCTTTTCTGCTGCTATATTGTCTGCATGAATTCTTCCTATAAATCAGGTAGCTTAGCAGTGTTGAGCAGTTGACACAATAAAAACTAAAAGGTCATGGGCTGAATTCCCATGGGAAAGTACAGGTTACTTTTTACATATTTAAACTAGATCCTCAAAAGTAAAATTTCTTTTATAGTCAGGATGTAGCCCTTTCTTGATTTCTTAGAAATTTAAAAAGTGCAATGTGAGCTTTCAACTAGAGATGTTAAAATTATACAGTCTGCTACCTACTTTATGTACTTGTGTGCAGTTTCCCTCCTTCCAATATTAAGGTGTTTAAGTTACAGAAATTGAAAATGTTAACATTGTTTACAACCCAAAATACTAAAAACGTTTATATTTCTCCTTAGCCTACAATCAGGGCCTTGGCATTGAAGGTTTTAAGAGAAATCCTAAGGCATCAGCCAGCAAGATTTAAAAACTATGCAGAACTTACAGTCATGAAAACATTGGAAGCACATAAAGATCCTCACAAGGAGGTGAGTGACCTCACAGTTGGCTTGGTGCTTTATTCTTATATTGTTATATAAACCGTGTAAACATGGCATTGAAAATACTCTAACCAATGATTTCCTTTATAAATACTTACCTTGCTGGGTATAGTGGTGCACACCTGTAATCCCAGCATTTGGGAGGCTGAGACAGGAGGTTTGCCACAAGTTCAAGGCTAGCCTGAACTGCATAGTTTATCAGGTATTCTTACAGTTCAACAATGAAAAAGAAATTTAATTTTTTAAGGAGTCTGAATAGACATTTTTTTCAAGGATGTACAATTGGCAATAAGCACATGGAAAGATGCTCACAGTCATTAGTTATTAAGAAAATGCAACTAAAACTGCAAGGTGATTGCCACTTATTAACCACCAGGAAGACAGAAAATAAAAAGTGTAGGATAGTTTACTTTTTGAGAAGATTTCACTAAATCTTCTAAAAGAGTGAATCATAACTTTTAAATCTATCTGGATTTTTACAATTTTTTAAATACATCAACAACAGCTCACTAAATGTTTAAAAAACAATAGTAGTTTAGTTAGTCACCTTCTGACCCTGTAATAAGGCCTATAGCATTCGTGTTTCACACTCTTAAGGTGTAGTAGCTGAAATGAGCCATGGATCCTCTGATTTCTAGTGTATTTCCTACTGTACCATTAAGCACTTTCTACTAGTTGAAACTATAAGTGAGACACTACCAAAAAAAGCATAAAAACAATTAATTTACATGATTTTAAAACTCTCTTTTTTTGTTGTTTTTTGGGGGGATTTTGAAACAAGGTCTCATTGTATAGTGCAGACTGGCCTTGAACTCACTTATGTAGCCAGGCTGGCCTCGAACTCATGGCAATCCTCCTGCCTCAGCCTCTGAATTGTGTGATTACAGGTGTATACCACCACAGCTGTCCCTAAAACTATCGTTAGAGATTACAGCTTCTAATAAAACGGTAGCCATTACTTTTCATGGTAATACCAGTGTTTTACCTCCCTCAAACCCAATATGAAGGAAAGAAAATCACTGAAGAAGAGGGGAGATAGCATGTTAATTCTTGTAAACACAATAATGAGGTGATTTTTATTTTATTTCATATTGACACATTATTTACTTCATATTCACATAAGCACACCTGGAGTTGAGATTAATAATGAATGGGACTTCACTATGGCTAATGCAGGTGACTTCATTCACATTACAGTCTGGATAAGTAGAGTCCACACTCCAATACAACTAGATCATGGTTTGATTTAAAAACGACTTCAGCTTGACATGATTATACAAACCTGTAGTCTCAACTACAAGAAGTTGTGAGCCAGGAGGATCACTTGAACCCACAAGTTCCAGACCAACCTGAGCAGCATAGCCAGACCCTATCTTAAAAACAATACAAAATAGAAACTACTTTAGCTAACAGTAAAAATAAATGAATGAATGAATGAATGAATGAATGGAGAAGGTAAAATAAAGCCCTATGAATTGATCCTGTAGCTTCAAAAGTTACTGGCATTTGCTAATTTATTTTTACCCTTATATTTATTACAGTATTTTGAAGGCAAATACCAAATATATCATTTTTTTCCAAAGATATCATTTTAAAAACCATGAAGTTTATACTTCCAGAACATTATATAGGATTTTTAAGATTACTTTCTGGCTTAATTTCCTGTTTGTTTTAGGTGGTGAGATCGGCTGAGGAAGCTGCGTCAGTGTTGGCCACCTCAATTAGTGCAGAGCAGTGCATCAAAGTGCTTTGTCCTATCATCCAAACTGCAGATTACCCAATTAACCTGGCTGCCATCAAAATGCAAACAAAAGTGATAGAGAGAGTGTCCAAGGAAACACTTAACCTGCTTTTGCCAGAGATTATGCCTGGCCTAATACAGGTAAGGAGCAAAGCTTGGAGGAATAAGCTATGGCACATTTGATGTTCTGTTATTTTAGGTACTATGCAAGTGACAAAAGCCTTCTTCTTGTCCTGTAAGACAAAGAAAAATGAGGTATAGGTGTAGTTAGGTGGGTGTGGATGTAGTAAAATATACATGGCATAAAACTTAGCCCATAACCATTTTTAAGAACACAATTTACCGTATACTTACAGTTTTGTGTAAACATCACTACTATCCAAATCCAGAGCTTTTTCATCATCCCAAGCCAAAACTCTGTCCATATTAAACACTTAACTTACCCCCACATTTCCCCCTCCTTCTCAGCGACAAGTACTCTCTCTTCTGCGTTCTGTCTCTAAAGTTTACCTATTTGTCATGCATACTTTGGCAGCACACATACTAAAATCTAACATTTACCTAATGTAGATTTCTCATGTTTGTGAAATCATAAATAGTTACCATTTTGTGGCTGGCTTATTTCAGTTAACATAATATTTTCAGGGCTTGTCCATGTTATAACATATTTCCAAGTTTCCTCCTTTTTCTTTTTATGGCTGAATAATAGGCCAGTTATGTATATACCACAATTTGTTTATCCATTTATCTCTTAATGAACATTTGGGATGTTTCTTGTTTTTTTGTTCACATAAATATTCAGTGAACCACTTTATAATACAGTATCTTCTTATCCTTAGAGGTATACATCTAGAAATAGAATTTCTGTATGTTGCTGATTTATCTCTAAAATGGCTATACAAAGTTAAAGTCACATAGATAGTGTTTTTGTCTATACATACAAAACCATGAATGTAAACATTTTAGAAAACATGAGATATTTTGTAATATACTTTAGCTATATAATATGAACATTTTCCATCCAATGAGTAATATACTCCAATTAATTTTAATGACTGACTAAATGTAGTGGGTATATTAAGACCCTTCCTAATGGGAATTGATTACTCATCTCTTTGTATATCTATCTATTACATTTTTTTACTCTCTTCTAAATGTATTACTCAGGACCTTCAGCTTATGAGACTGATGCGCTGCCTGCTGCGCCAAGGAGGCGGCTGCTAAATGTATTACTCACTAAATTATGAGGTCCTAAGACAAGAGCCAGATCTTTTCATCTATGTTTTGGCACTAAAAACACAATACAGTATGTATGTATCATACATATTATGGATACTGAGTAAAGGTTTGTTCAATGAAATATTTAGAATACGTGGATACTAGCAAAGGCCTCTTGTGGCTGTAAGTCTTTGTAAATTTCAAATTTCCTCTGATTAGCTTGGTGGAAATTCTTAGCGTACATAACTATTGGGAATGTAGCAGAAAGGAACACTGATGAATTTAAATCTTAGCATCATTTTTCTATAAACTATTAAAATTAAGATCATAAGCATAAGGGCCAGAACTAGGAGAGGCAAGAGACAATAGCATGTCTGAGGAAAAAGTTAAAGGTGAAGGCAAAAGTACTCAGCATGTCAGATCATGCTGAGGTGAGCTGAATCCTCAGCTCTTAGAAATATCTTGTTGAAGTTCCCTTCCAGAAGAGTTCCTCGTTTAGGTGGAAAAAACTTCCTAGAATAGAGTCTAAACTGAACATCACAGCAGTACTATGACAGAGGTAGCTTCACAGCAGGACTTTACTTTTTATACTAGGAGGTAACAAGAAGAGGGAATACTGTAGTGCTAGAGCTACATAGAAGACTTCACTTCAAATACAGAAAGGAGAAAAGTCCATTTCACTCATACATGAGTGAAGAAAATGGTTGTAGGGTCTCCCCTTCAAAAGAGAGGAAGAGGACAGTGGTTTGTAATGTATCCATAAGGAACGTATATTAGGAAAATAGAGCCACAAAGCAAAAGAAACCTTAAGGAGGCTGCATTTAAGGGAACAAAGTTTTAAAATGTAAGAAACAATGAAAGCTATTGAAAATGTGAATCAGTTTTTAAAGTTCATAAAAGGAGTAATTAGACAATAGATTTGAAAACAGCAGATAGGGCCAGGAATATAGCTTAGCAGCACAAGTGCCTGCCTGGCAAGCACAAGGTCCTGAGTTAGATTTCTGGTACCAAAAAAAAAGAAAGTGGCAGGTAAAGAAAGCTCAACAAAGAATTTTATACTATAAATTTCAAGTGGGGTATAACTTAAAGACAAAAGAAATCTTGAACTGCATATTTGTAGGTAGGAAAAATATTGGTATGTTTATTTTGGAATAGGGGTCACATTGATATACCAATGTGTTGCTCAGCATGGCAGCTCATACCTGTAATCCCAGCACTCCGGAGGCTGAGGCAGGCGGCCGTCCTGAACTACTTAGTGAGTCTTTAAATAAATACATACATACATACATACATAACCACCCTGAAAAACTACACGTGTCTGTAAAACAAATAATGTATCACATAGTCTTTGAATTGAATATATCAAGATTGTAGTCTCCAGATACCATTTTCCACTCAAAAAAGTTAGATGTCTTTGGAAAAATAACTGGTTTCAGATTTGAGCAAGAAATACACAAAAAGAATCTTGGAAATCTTGTATCTGTAAGCAAGAAACCTGAGATTTAAAAATAATAATGCTGTAATGGATTAAAATACATCAAATTTTGAAATGAAATACCTGAATTTATGTTGATATATTTTAAATTGGTCACCTTTGATGGTCACTGGGGCGCTAACTCCTTATGGAACTGATTAATAAAATGAAAGAAAACATATAGCCTACCTATCCTGTTTCAGCATAGCCAATCATTTGTTGAGATAAAGGACTTTTAGAAGAATTCTAGCTAATAAGTCCAAGAGGGATTATTGAGTTATAAAATTACCTTTTTTTTAGCCCATTTATACAATGGATTTATAAAGCAATTTTTCAGTGGCTACTAAAAACATTAGGGGAAAAGATGATGGGTCATAATAGATATGGAGAAGTCAGAGTAACTTCAGTAAGGAAGTTACTGACCAGAGTGGCCCACTGACCACTCTTGCTGTCACTGAAAGTGGGACAGCTAAACATTATGTGTCTTTCTATGAGATGCACTACCAGAAAAAAATTTCCTAAAACAATTCATTGAATTTGAATCTAATCAAGCCTGCCCATTTTACTATCAAAATTCAGAACATATAAAAAAATTTTAATTACACCTTAAGGATACAGTCAGTCAAATCCAGAATTTGAAAATAATACAACAAAAATTACCAAACTTCTTTAATAAAGAAATGGCATGAGCCAGACATGGTGGTGCATGTCTGTAATCCCAGCACTCAAGAGGCTGAGTCAGGAGGATCACTTCAAGTTTGAGGCCAGCCTGAGCTACCTAGTAAGTTCAAGGCCAGCCTGGACTACATAGTGAGACCCTATCTCAACCCCTCCAAAAATAATAAATTGATAATAACAATAATGAAATGTCATGAATAAAAGGGAAAGGAGATTTAAAGAACCTGGAGAGTTTTTTTGTTTTTGTTTTTTTTTGGTTTTTCTCCGGTACCGGGAACCGAACTCATGACCTTGCGCTTGCCAGGCAGGTGCTTTTGCCGCTGAGCTAAATCCCCAGCCCAGAACCTGGAGAGTTTAATCAGTTTGAAAAAGAAAAATTAAGATGGTCAGGCATGACAGCACATGCCTATAATCCTAGCTACTCAGAAGGCTGAAGCAGGAGGATCTCAAGTTTGGAAAGAGAGAGGGAGAGAGAAAGAAATTATCCCCTTTTTTTGAAACTCTAGGATCTAACTAAAAACTCAGGGTTATCAAAGGAGTATGTAATGAAAGAAAGAGGTCACCCAAATTCAGTAACAATCTGGGCACTAGAGGTATACACCTATGAGCTCAGCTGTTTGGGAAACTGAGGCAGGAAGATTGCAAATATGGGGCCAGCCTGGGCAATTTAGCGAAATCCTGGCACATACAAAAAATCAGTAACAAAAAATGTTACTTAACTGCCTACCATTCCCACTGCTTAGTAGCTGTGGGGATTATAATCCACAGTCTTGGTGCCAGGAGAGAGAACGTGGACCTTGTTTTGATCTCTGTAGCAGCTCCCTGAGCAACTGGCATAAAAACTAGCCTTTGTTTTACCTCCTCTCAGGCTGAAGTGACTTCCAGTATGGCACTGTTGAAAACATTTAAAGACATATATTTCCCATAGCCACTGAGACAAGGGACAATAGACAAGGCAAGTAACAGTTGAGACACCTGGTAAAAGGAGGCCAAGGAAGAAGATGTTTGGTGAAGTAAGGACTTTGAAGGACTACCTTAGATCCTAGGAAATCCACCTTAGTGAACCATAGGCTGGGGCCCCTGGCTGATCACTGGGTTTCATGCACACAGGAGGTAAAGGCTACCGGAGAGTTGTAGGTGCCCAATCCTGGATGAGTACCCCAGCTCAGAGACCATCTGCAAAGACTGGATGGACTTTCGGTAGGTCTTGGCACTAGGCATTTAAAGACATCTCTGCCAGGTCACTGGCGGGTGGCTGAGATAACAGAAACTTCATTAATCACACAGCATATGCAAAAATAAGTGAATCAATGATCTGAAAATGAGAGCTAAAACTATAGAACACTTAGAAGAAAACATAAGTATAAATCTCAGTGACTTTAGATTTGGCAGTGGATTGTTAGATAGGATACCAAAGCATTAATGAAAAATAGCTGATTAGACTTCATTAAAATTAATAACTTTAGGGCTGAGAATGTAGCTCAGTTTTAGACTTCTTATCTAGAATGCACCAGACCCATGACACCATTCACAGCACCACAAATAAGAAATGCAAGGGTATTATTTTCTTATTTATAAAAATGTTTGTAACTAAATAAATGTGATTGTAAATATACTAAATGCCACTGAACTGTACACTTTAGAATGGCTAATTTTTTTTTCTGTAAATTTCACCTCAGTTTAAAAAATTAACTGAAAATGGATCATAGACTTGAAGCATGTAAAACCTATGCTTCAAGCCAGGCATAGTGGCACACGCCTGTGATCCCAGCACTTGGGAAGCTGCAGCAGGAGAATTGCCACAAGTTTGAGGCCAGCCTAGGATATATAGTGAGTTCAAGGCCAGCCTGAACTACATAGCAAGACCCTGTCTCAAAAAAAAAAACAAAAAAAGTGTGCTTCAAAGACAGTATAGGCAAAACAAACAAACAAAAAACCAAGACAGTATAGGCGTATATCTTTGTCACCTTGGGTTAAGTAGTGTGATCTTAAATAATACACTAAAAGCATAATTACCACACAGGAAAAAAAAAAAGATAGGTTGAACATCATCAAAATTGAAAACTTTTTGCTTTAAGGACACCATCAAGAAAGTAAAAGATGCGACTCACACAATAGGAGGAAAATTTTATAACTCACAAATCTGATAAGGCACTTGTATCGTTAACATATAAAGAAGTCATACAATTCAGTAATAGCAAGGAAAATAACCAATCAAGAAATGGGCAGAGGATCTTATACTGGGTTGAATGGTAACTCCAAAGATTGTCTTACTCTCTGGAATCCATAAATGTTACTTTATCTGGATAACAGTCTTTACAGATGGTGTAAAGTTAAAGATCTTGAGATGATGAGATAATCCTGTGTCATCCTGGTGATCCATAAATGTCCATTATAAACAAGTGTCCATTGTAAGGGAGAGGTAGATTTCATACCGCAGGTCGCATACATGCACACACAGTGGAGGCGATGTGTAAATGGAGACAAAGATTCGCATTACTCGGCCTTAAGGAACAGTGATTTGAGGTTTTTGGTGAGTATTACAACCATAGGAAACTAATACCCACTTTGATTAAATCAGACATTTCTTAGATTAGCCTTCTGAATTCAGCTTTGACTCATGCCATGCTTAAAGCTCTTCAGGGGTTTCCACTGACAGAACAAGCCTGTTTGTTCTGCTGTGGTTCTCCCAGGTAGCCCCTGCCTACCTTTCCCTCCTACTTCATGTGCTCCAGCTATGATGAATTTTTTCACTCATAGAGCGCACTAGGCTGTCTCACTGTGGGGTCATTGTATGTGTACATCTCTCTGGAACATTCGTCCTCATCCCACTTTGTCTTAGTTTATTCTTATCCTTCTTAGGTCTCCACATAACATTTTCACTGCAAAGTATTTCCTCCAGTCATATTTCTGTCCTACTCCCTCCTGGCTGTGTGATTCCATTACTTCTGTTGGTATATATCTCATTGGACACTGAACATTATTTAGTGGCTTGTTCTTGTCACACAGCTGGCATTAAATATTTGAACATTGAATGCAATATTCTTTGAACTGTTATTGTGATAGGAAAGAAATGTAGCAGGAGGGAGGCTGTTGGCAAAAGAGACAAACTTACAACAAACACTAGGACTGAAAGTATAGCTCAGCCTTAGAGCACTTCTCTATGATGAATGAGGCCCTGGAGATGGCAAATTAACTTACAAGCCTGTAAAATAGTTAAATTAGGATATATGCTAAGTGGATGCTGCATGTCATTATTATGAAGACTGTGTAAAAAATTATATCAGAATGGTGAGAAATACAAGGACTAGTTTGATAGAATGTTAATTATAAAGAATATATTTATTGTAGCTATCTTGATATTTCATTGTTCCTGACTTCTTTTTAAAAAGATAAAATGATCAGGATTTTAGTAAAGACAAACTGTTTTCTCCCAGATAAATAAATAAATAAATAAATAAATAAATGTGTGTGTGTGTGTGTGTGTGTGTGTGTGTGTGTATATATATATATATTCACATAATTGATTCAGAAATACCTTATAAGCTGAATTTGACAGTGCACACCTACCACTTGGTCTCATCTACTTTGGGAGGCTGAGGCAGGAATATCTTCAGTCCAAGGTCAGCCTGGGCAATTTAGCAAGACATCTCAAAATAAAAATTTTAAAAGGACTTGGTAGAGCTTTTCCCTGGCATGCATAAGAACCTGGGTTCAATCCCTAGTACTCAAAACAAAACAAAAATTCAGGAGTAAGATTTCCATGGCTATTAAAATAAAGAAGTACAGCTTAAGAAAGTACCAATAAGGAGCTAATAATAGAGTGGAGTACCTTGCTAGTGGAAAAAGAGAAGGCTGAAAACTTGACTGACATCAGCAGAGTTTGTGAGATCTTGTTTTTGAGTTGCCTCTTGGATGTGTTAAAAAGGTAGTTTTCTCAGATCCCTTGGAAGCACTAACAGTAGACTTTTCTCCTTAGGGTTATGATAACTCAGAGAGCAGTGTTCGGAAAGCTTGTGTCTTCTGCCTTGTAGCTGTTCATACGGTCATTGGTGATGAACTAAAACCGCATCTCAGTCAACTCACTGGCAGTAAAGTAAGTAGTGCTGCGTCGTGTTAAAGACGGTAACCGTAAAGCAGTGCACACCTGTAAACCCAGCCACTTGGGCGGCAAGAGAATCACAAATGTGAGGCCAGCCTTGGCAACTTAGGGAAACGCTGTCTCAAAATAGAAAGGGCTGGCGACATAGCTCCGTGGTAGAGTGTCCTGGGTTCAAGAGAGCGTCCTGGGTGGCAGAGAGAACAGAGAGAGAGGGAGACGGAGGGAGGGAGGGAGAAACAGACAGACATAGAGACAGAAGCATGGTGCATATTAAAGGGTAAATTTGTTACTCAGTTTTTACTGAGTGGGACTTTGAGCTGTTAAGGATCTATTCCTTATTCCTCCTAATACCCCTTTTTCCCTATCTCTACTAACATTACTCAGGTAAAGTCAGCGGTTCGGTAGAGTAGTCGACAGAAAAATGCCAACAGCTTCTGGTTATTTATACCAGCTAACTCCTCTCCCTCTCCCACAGCCAGGTCTTTACTTCCAAGGACTGTTTCATTAAGAACAGATTATTGTAGTTACATATTTGTCATTTATTTTGTATCTCCCAAAGTGTGGAATGCTTGAATTTTTTATTGTTTTTTATGAACTGTGATAAATATTTTTTCTCTCTGTCCTCATTCAATGATCGAGTCCCAGTCCCGTGACTAGGTAATTCATTGACTTGGCCACTAAATGAAGAATTGTGTACAGTGTGTACATTACAATACTAAGAACCAAGAAATGGTCAAAGGAAACTCCTACTTGATGACTTCACTTTTATTTACATTCCTACATGCAGTACTGTAATGTATAATATAAAACTATCATGCTGTACTATACAGTACAATCAGCAGAACTTATAGTGCTGTATAAACTAAGTATACTATACAGAAAAAAGGCACTGAGGCTCTGTAAAAAAGATGTACAAAACTGTACCTAAAAAAAGGGTGTAAGTCCAAGTGGCATGCCTCAGTTGCAAGTCTGAGCAGTCATTCACTAGGTAAGTCTTTAGATGAGGAATATCTGTCACTATAACATTTTTATCAATAATAGCTTGGGCATTATAATAACTTCCAGCCTAAAGATGTGTCCTTTTTAAAGTTTGTATTTATTTATGTTTGGAATTAGGATCTCACTATATAGTTCAGGATGGCCTTCAACTCACTATGTCACCCATGCTGGCCTCAAACTCATAACAATCCTTCTGCCTCAGCCTTCTGAGTGCTGGGATTAAAGCATGCACCACCACACCTAATGAAGATGTATCTTTCAAAGTCCACATATACGTATGTAACATTTTTAATGACCATCTTATAATTTTGAACAGCTTGCTCAAATTACATATGTTTGGCTTGAATCCACAGATGAAGCTACTGAATCTTTACATCAAACGTGCACAAACAGGTTCTGGAGGATCTGATCCCACTACTGACGTTTCTGGACAAAGTTAGTGAGCTCATTGAAGTGAATTAGGTCTCTCAAAGAAAGGACAGACAGACCACCCTCATCAATGAAAAGAAATTCTCAAATACATTTTTTGGAACTTAATCATTGTTTCCCAGTTTTGGCTTTTTGTTTTATTTCCATTTTGTATTTTCTGTAATAGAGGGCTATCCTCAGCCTGCATGTAACTTTTATGATAGTTATTCCAAATTCAAGAAGCAGTATTAATATTAATTGGTTGATACAAAGTAATTTTTTAATTAATTCATCATTTCACATGTTTGTACTTTGTCTTCCCATTAACCTTTGCCAGTGTTATGATTGTACAAATTTGTTTAAATGCTGGTTAAACAGGAATGCTTACAGCTTTAAAAGTTTTAACAGTCTAAAACATTTTTTGCCTCTATTCAACTGCAGAATAATATTTTTATTGCTACTTTGAGTTTTGTTCTGTATCATGTCCTATGCTAGAAATATTGAAAATGATGTGAAACAAAGCAGGACTAATTTTAACTTCAGCCAGACTCTGTTAATGTGATGGTAATACATGTCATTAGTTGCAACTTCTTTGAGGTGATCAGTAGTTTGAAAACTTAAGACCTCAAAGAGAAATGTCACGGCATTAGCCAGTTCTACAAAACTGATATTGTTTGTTGGTTATGATCTTGCCATCTTTATTTAAAACCGTGTCCCCTCTATGGCCCCTTAAGAAAGCTGCACCAAATCATCTGCCTGTTTTTTTCTTGACACTATTAAAAAAAGAAGGTTTTGTTGTGGGGTCTTTTGGTTTATGTTTGTTGTGAATGATGCTTTTTTGTATTTATTAATACCAAATTCACTTATGAATAAACTTGATAATGGAAACAGACAAAAAAATCAAGTGCATGTGTGTCCTTGACTGTCTTCTGTTTCTTAATTTAATAACTAATTATGAGACATAGGCACCAACCAGCACCTTTTCTTTAAATGGTGAGGCCTGGTTTCCTTTGACCATGAAATTGTCTTACTTGAAACATTGATCCTGATGAGAGAGAAGATGGTGCCACGGCTTTCTTGTATAATAGGCTCCAATTCTCTACCTCTTCAGGGCCAATACTTTTAACTGAGCTGCTGCCTGTAGTGTCTTTTGGAAAACAACTTAAAGGGTGACTTTTTTGTTACTTCTGAACAAATTTTTGTAATCACCTTTTGCTAAACTTGTTCTTTTCACATGCAGCCAAGCTCTACAATTACCAGTTTGGGTGAAAGGCCAAATTAGATAATTTGGAACAAGGGTACTAATGATTTCTCATCTTAACTTTTTTTTTAAATCCTAACATAAAGTTCCTAACATAAAGTGAATTTGACTGGAAAGGCAAATGGCTATTAATGAAGCAATTTGCTGTTGTTACAGAATTATCTGTACTTTATTTGTTAAATTGAAAAGATGTAGAAATGTATGTAAAGAATTTGAGACGAGTAATGAATGGATGATTTGTCATAGGCTTTCTCCTTTGTTTCTGTTCTAGCAGCAAGAAAATAGTTTATATCCTCTCCCCCTTACCTGTAATAATTTTATTTTTTACTGTTAGTTACATTGTGTATTTATAGTTCTATGCTTACTGTTGTGCATATACTGGCAATAAAACTGTACATAATATTAATTGAAAAAGTTAATGTATATCAACTGTTTTTTTCTGTCTCCCTGTGTAACAAGTCACTTAAATAGGTTGTGGGGGTTTTCTAACTTTAAAAGAAAGGTGGGGCTGGGGATATAGCTTAGTGGCACAAGCACCTGCCTAGCAAGTGCGAGGTCCTGAGTTTGATTCCCAGTACCAAAAAAAAACTGTGTAACAATGATGGGCTCAATATATTAAGTGTATCTAAGGAAAAAAGATTAAGAGTAGCAATCAAGTCCAGGTTATACAGCTATCTGTATGTGTATTTATATATTAAAGCGTCTCTTTAAAAGAAAAGGGTTTTGGTTTTTTTTGGAGATAAGATCTCACTATGTATTTCAGGCTGGCCTTTAACTCACTATGTTGCCCATGCTGGCCTCGAACTTGTGGTGCTCTTCCTGCCTCAGCCTGTCAAGTGCTGAGGTTATAGGCATGCACCATCACTCCTGGCTCCAGAAAGAGGCATTTTAAACATTGAACTTTTTTTTATTAAGTTTATTGGTACAATTTAGATACACATAATGATCACATCATAGGGAATTTGTACCTGTATGTAGTATATCCTGGTTCCTCTTTTTTTTCCCCAATCCCCTCCCCTCATCCCCTCTTCCCCTCCTTATTTACAAAGCTTTATTTCCATTTTATTCTTTTATCATTTTTCCCTTCCTTTTCCCCTCCCTCTACCTAGTTTCCCTTTTTTTTGAGTAATTTCTTCCTATTCCACAATACCTATTACACACTTTGGTCCTTATTTACCCTTTGGTTTCTCACACCAAAGAAATAATGCAATCTTTACACGTGTGTCTGATTTATTTCACTTAAGAGTATAGTCTCAAGGTGAATCCATTTACATAGGAATGTCCCAAATTTATCCTTTATGGCTGAGTGGTACTGCATTATTTAAAAAAAGTACACATTTTTCTTATCCATTCCTTGGCTGATGAGCATTTGGGTTGTTTCAAAGATTTAGCTATTACAAACTGTGCTTCTGTAAACATGGGTGCACATATATCGCTGTGGTATGATGGATATCTTTAGTTCTTCCAGGAAGATAACCAAAAGGGTATCATCTGGGGTCAAATGGACCCCAGGGTCAAATGGACCTCTAATCCTAGTTGTTTGAGGAATCTCCAGTGGTTATACCAGTCTACACTTCCAGCAACAGTGGAGATGTGCACAGCTCTGGCAGCATTAGTTTTTAGTTGATTTCTTGATAATAAACATTCTCTCTGGAGTGAGATGGAATCTGGGTGCTGTTTTGATTTGCATCTCTAGTTTTTTGTTGTTTCACACTATGTAGTTCAGTCTGGCCTTGAACTCACTGTACCCCAGGCTGGCCTGCCTCAGCATTTGCCTCAGCCTTCCAAATGCTGAGATTACAGGCGTGCACCACCACACCCAGCTTTCAGTTGACCAGTGATGTTGAACATTTTTTCATGTATTTTATTTCTCTTGTGTATTTCTTCCTCTGAAAAGTGTGTATTCATCTCAAATGCTCAATTTCAGATTAGGTCTTTAAATTTAGAGGGGGTCTAATTTTTTTCAATTCTTTATATGTTCTAGATATTAGTCCTTTGAGAGACAACTGGCTAAAAGTTTTTCCACTCTGTGGATTGTCTTTTCATTCTGTTGGTAATTCCTTTTGCTGTACAAAAGTTTTCTTAATAGGATGAGATCCCAGTTATTTTTTGTAGTATTTCCTGTGCAATCAGAGTTTTGTTTATGAAATCCTTGTCTACACCTATGTCTTAAAGTGTTCTACGTATTCTCTCTTCTAGCAGATTCAGTGTTTCTGTTTTAATACTTAGATCTTTGATCCATTTAATTTAGTGCATGGTGAGAGACATGGATCTCATTTTAGTCTTTGGCTTGTGGAAAACCAGTTTTTCCAGCACCATTTATTAAAAAGGCTATCTTCCAGTGAATGTGCTTGGCTCCTTTGTCAAAGATAAGGTGGCTGAATGTGTTTGGAGTTGTTTCTGCATCTTCTAATCTGTTCCACTGATCCTGGGTCTTTTTTTTTTGCTGTTTTTATCAGTGGCTTTGTAGTATAATTTCAAGTCAAGGATTGGGATGCCCCCTACTTTACTTTTGTTGCCTAGGATTGTTATTGTAGGTCTCTTCTGATTCCAAAATAATTTTAGGAATATTTGCTCTAGTTCTGTGAGGGATGCTAATGGTATTTTGATTGGGATTGCATTAAATCTGTATAGCAGTTTTAGGAGTATGGCCATTTTTAATATGTTCGTTCTTCCTACCCATGAGCAAGGAATATCTTTACATTTTCAGATATCCTCTTCAATCTCCTTTTTCAAAATACTGTAATTTTCAACATAGAGATCTTTTACTTCCTTTGTTACATTGATTCCTAGGTATTTCATTTTTTTGGATGCTATTGTGGAAGGTGTTTCCCTACTTTCTCTCTTGGTGCATTTGTTGTTTATGTGCAGGAATGCTATTGATTTTGCGTGTTTTTGTATCCAGCTATGCTACTAAATTTGGTTATTAAATAGAAGTCTTTTGGTGTCTTTTGTGTAGAGATCATGTCACCTGAAAATAATAATTTAATTTCTTCCTCTCCTATTCCTTGTTTTCTTTTTCTTGCTTAATTTCTCTGACTAATGTTTGCACAGGATCCATTGTGATTTCACCCTTTTCATTCCTAATTGCATAGATTTGGGTCTTTCCCCTTTTTGATGAGGTTGGGTTAGGGTTTATCAATTTTATTTAATCTTTCAAAGAACCAGCTCTTCAATTCATTGATTATTTGTATTGTTTTCTTTATCTCAATTGCATTAATTTCTGTTCTTATGTATTTCCTCTCATATGAGCTTTGAGTTTGATTTGTTCTCCTTTTTCTAGAAGTTTAAGGTTCAACATTAGGTTGTTTATTTAAACTCATTCTGTTTCCCTGGTGTGAGAATTCACCACTATAAATCTCTCTCTTAGGACTACTTTCATTGTGTCCCATACATTCTGGTATGTTGTATCGGCATTATCATTTAATTGTAGATACTGTTTAATTTCATCTGTGACCTATTTGTTGTTCAGGAAGATGTTATTTAATTTCCAGGTATTTAATGGTATTTTGATTTCTTGAGGTTTCTTTTGCCATTCATTTCCAGTTTTACTGCACAATGGTCAGATAATATGCATGGGATAATTTCAGTTCCTTTGCATTTACTTAAGCATGTTCTGTGGGCTGGTCTGTGGTCTATTTTGGAGAGTGTCCAATATGCAGTTGAGAAGAATGCGAATTCTGATGTGGCATGGAATACTGGGTAGACATCTGCTAAGTCCATTTGTTCACAGGTTTGGTTTAGCTGTGGTAGTTCTTTGTGGATTTTTTTTGTCTAGTTGATCTATTTGTAATAGTGGGGAGTGAGGCCTCCTATTACACCTGTGTTAGTGATTTCATTTTTCATGATCCATTCTGCTAATCTATTTCTTTTGATTAGTGAAATGAGACCATTTACATTGATGATTATAACTGATATGCAGTGGATTATCCTCATATTACTTTCCTAGTTTTCATACCCTGTCCTTCCCCCTCTTTAATTGTTTGCCTTGCCTGGTGGCTTCTTTCTGTTGGTGTTCTTGGAATTGTGGTCCTCCTTAACTCTGGAATATCCTTCAGAGCATTTTGGAGGCCTGGTTTGGTGGTCATTAATTTCTTCAATTCTTTGTCATAGAAGTATTTTGTTTCTCCATTAATTCTGAAAGATAGGGTACATCAGTCTGGATTGAAGGTTGTTTTCTTTTAGGGCTTGAAATACTTACCTTGCCTTGGGGGTTTGTGTTGCAAAGTCTGCTGTGATTCTAATAGGTTTACCTCTATAGGTGATTTGTTTCTTTTCTCTAACTGCTTTTTCTGCCATTACTTCTGTGAAAAGGCTTTTTGTGCTGTTTGTGCCACCTCCGGCTTTCTTAAGTTATTCTTTCACTCTTCTGTTGTTCTTTGCTTCATCTGGCACCTGTTGGATTGATTTTTGTCCATAGCTTTCCCTGCTACACACCCCGGGAATCAGACTTAGGACCTTGTGCTTGCTAGGCAGGCACTGTGCTGCTGAGCTATATCCCGGGCTCATCCCTTGCTATTTTTTAAGATAGCTTTCTTTTTGTGGTTGCTCACTGCAATTCTGTCCCTTAGATCTGATATTCTATCTTTGCCTTTGTTCAGTCTGTTTCATATACTTTCAGTGGAATTTTTCATGTCCTGAATATCTGTTTGGATCATAGCTTTCATTTCTTCCATGTTGGGCGTTCATGGTTTCCATCATTTTCCTAAGCTCCTCTATTTTTTTTAATCTGTGTCTACTCTAGATTCATTGGGCACATCTTCCATTCTGTCATTTATTTTTTTAACCCAAGAGACTTTTTCTATAGCCGCATCCATTTGTTTTTTCACTTCCACTGCTATCATTTCAGAAAGTTCCCATTTATGGCTTCTAATTCCTTCTATCTCATTGAGCTCTGGACTTCTCCTGGGGGTGCTGGTGGGCTGGAGGTCTGGGGTTGCACGTTGCTTCTGCATCTTGTCATTTTCTATCTTTTATTGTTTTATTTTCCACATTGATACTTGTAGATTTCTTATGGTAGATAGCTTTATCACTAGTATCAAGGCTTCCCTAGAAAATGTCTATTCCTCAGAGATGTCTTCTAGGTGTGGGTGCTTCTTGGTCTTTGTGTCTATCCCAAGAACCTACCTTCCCAATTCATTAAGGATGAGTGGTCACTATCTATTTGGCTCAGTCCTTTGGTACTGAACTATAGTGGTGTTTCTTACTGTGAACAATCACAGTGTTGTCATATGAGGGAGAAAAACTGATGACAACTGTATGACACCCTGACTAAAGTGGTACAGTTAGTAATAATAGCATCCATCACGGCCTAGCAGTTGACCAACTACGGTAACTATTAATTTGATACCTTTAACCATAGGATCAAGCCCTATAGTTACATAACAAAATTCAACATATAACAGGAACTTGTATGCAGTGAGTTTCCCCACGGTAAACTGATTTTATCTGCTGGCTCTGCAGGGCCTCTTAAGAAACAACGTCCCACTGGCAGTGCTGCTGCTGTAAACACTGAAATCTTAACAGTAATTTCTGACCCACAGATGTGTTGTGATCATTTTAAATCAGAATGTTGATTTAATTTTGTCCTCTCCTTTAAGATACTATTTTAACTACTGTTGACAGCTAAGTAATTTAAATTGAACAATAATAATAACAATAATTAGATCAAGAACCTAGCATCTGTTCTTTTTTTTTTTTTTTTCTGTCTGTTTGAAGCTCAAGCTGGTCTTGAGCTCACTGTGTAGCCCAGGCTGGCCTCGAGCTCGCAATGTTCCTCCTGCCTCAGCCTCTCAAGTGCTAGGATTACAGGCGTGCACCACCACACCTGGCAAGAACCTGGCATCTAACATCAGGCGTTCAAGGAATAACTATGTAACAGGAAAGTATGGTTTATTGTGTCTCAATGAAACCTAATGTGTATAACGATCAAAATTCTATAATTTCAGTGGCTCACTGGTAAACCACTTACCTAGCATGCACAATGCCCTGGATTTGATCTCCAGCATCACAAAATAAAATAAAACTATAATATAGTTGACAAAACCATGAGAAAGGTATTGACTATTCAAATCACTATATATAACATACCCTTAATATGTTTATTCCAGAAAAATACTTAGATGTCAGCTATTTTAAAATGGACATAAAATGGCTGGGATGTAGCGTAGTGGTTCCACACCTGCCTAGCAAGCACAATGCCCTGCATTCAATTCCTGGTACCAAAAAATAAAGTAAAATAAAATAAACATAAAAAGCTACTGCTTAAGCCAGTTATGGTGGCACATACCTGTAATGTCATCACTCTGGAGGCTGAGGCAGGAGGACTGCAAGTTTGAATCCAGCTGGGCAACTTAGTGACTTAGAGCCTGTCTCAAGATTCAAAAATGAAATGGGCTGGAGGTACAGCTCAGTGGAAAGGCCCTTGGATCAATCCCCAGTACCACACACAGACAAACATACAAAGCTACTGCTTATTTTTATCCTCCTTGCTTTTCCCCCCTCCCCTAATTCAATGTCATTTATTTACCACACTGCTGAGAACTAATTAAAATTTTATTAAAGGACCAAGTATGGTGGTGCATGACTATAATCCCAACACCTGAGAGTCTGAGACAGGAGGAGGATGCCAAGTTGAAGGTCCGCCTGGGCTACATAACGAGCTCAAGGCCAGCAGTAAGACCCTGCCTCAAAAAAAGAAAAAACAAATCAAAGACCAGTCCTTGCTTTTTCTATTTTGCACTTTTTATTTGTTAATACGATTTTTACAATTCTATAAAGATCTAGAATTCAGTAAAAAAAGTTTAAAAGTTATCTCCCTTTATTGCAGAATATTTGGAAAAAAAGAAAAAATTCTTCTAAAGTCACCGCTTGAATCAATTCAGTTGAATCTGTTGCTATTTTGTGGCTAATGGGTTTTATTTAATACTGAAAACTCAGGAAACATTAAATTTTGTTAACCAGAAGTGTGACAGGATTAGAATTAGCTAATATTTTGAATGCATCTGTTTGCATATGGATGTATTTAATGTTACTTTTGAATTATTATTATTAATCCTTTCCTTGTTCTTCTAAAAGGTACTTTTTTTTTTTTTTTTTTTTTTTTTGAGACAGGGTCTCGCTATGTAGTGCAGGCCCAGCCTAGAAGGTAAATTCTAATAGTGGTAAAGTTTTCTATGGTATGTGTTCAGCATAATCCTGATAATCACTATTCTTATAACAGATAGCTACATCTTTGGCAAATCTCCCATTATTTCATACCAGGCAATTTTGTAGATATCTTTAATATGCCATTGCTAGATACAAAAAGGCATTATTTGAAGATACACTAGTTGCTTCAAAAGCTAGGTTTAAACTCTTACAGTGGTATAAAATATAACAAGAAAACAAAATGAGTTGATTTTATCAGATACTCTGTTCCTCAAATGTACCTGCATTTATATATGCAACAGATACCTGACTGTCTGCCTTCAAGGAGATCAAGAACATAATTATAATAGTGTTGTCAGTATCTGTTAGACACAAAGGGCCCTGTGAGGGGTGCTGGGTGGGGAGGGGAGAAGGGATGACAAGGTACCATCACAGAACATGTCTAGAGAGGTGATATACCATGTGATTATACTTGGATGAGGGTTATACAGTCATTAAAGTCTTAGAGACAGAAAACACAGTGGTAGTTGCCTTGACCTGGGGTTGGGGGTGGAACAGGGAGTCACCTAACTGGCAGAATCTCTGTTTGGAGTAAATTGTTCTGGAGATGGGTGGTGGGGCTGGTGGTACAACAACATGCATGTACTCACTGCCACTGAACGGCATACTTTAAAACTAATAAGATAGTGAATTTGGGGCTGGGGATATAGCTCAGCGGCACAAGTGCCTGCCTGGCAAGTACAAGGTCCTGATTTCGATTCCTGATACCCAAAAAAAAAAAGTTTCCTAAATCTGATAGTAATTTTATTATGTATTTTTACCACAATTATTATTTTTAAATGATCATGAAAACAAGGGCACTACCCGATATCTGTGAATGATTATATGTAATAATGTTGAGATGGATAATATATGGAATATCTGCATAGATAATGAAGGCTGTAGTACTGAATCTCCAGTACCAAAAAAAGTGAAAATGGCTGGAATATTGCTCAGTTCACAGGCCCTAGCTTCAACCCCCAGGACCAAGAGGGGGTGTGGGAGCTGCTGAAACTACTTGCCCAAGAGAATTGTGAAATGTCAATCTCTGCTTTTCTCACTTTCTCTCTTCTACCCCAGTGTCACGTTCACTTATTTTACTGATCCTCTTTGTTTTTCTAACGTGGGCACACAGCCTTTTAGACCCATTATGGCTAAAGCCTACCTCCTTTAAGGATCTCCCATTCTCTACCTCTTGTCATCACCTGCATCAAGGACTTGGCACCTGACCCACAAAGTTCCTCACCTCCCCACGAGATACGGCAGCAGGGTGGTTAAGAAAACATTATGCAGTGAAACTGCTCAAGTACAAACTTCTACTGCTCAGACAAGCTACTCTCTCAAAGCTTCCATCTCCTCATCTACAGAACTGCAAAAGCAGTAAGGACTTGCTGCAAGGACTGAATGAAATAATGCCTGTCTCTGGGGCATTGCCTGACTTGCCACAAGTGATTACTTTTAGTATTGTCTTAAAATAGTGGCCACAGCCGTCCACTTTCACCCCTTGGCTGCTGCTGTCTTGATCCAAGCTCAGTTTATTTTACTGGCATTGGACCTGAACTTCCCAATGATCTTTAACCCATCATTTTGCTTGTCAGGCTTTATTACTGTTGTTTAAAAAAAAAAAAAAAAAACATAAGATTTACCACCTTGGCCATTTTCTTAGAGTAAAATTCAGTAGTGTTAAATATATTTAGAGAACATCAGGAAGATGGTGAAGTGGTAAGCAGCAGAGAAAGAACCTCTTCAAGTGCTGCCATCCAGATGCTGGAATACAGCAACATGGAGAAGACAAGAAAGAGGGAAGCGAGCCCCCCTGCACCCTGGAGGAACTGAGGTGTGAAGGGAAGCCCATGGAGAGAGTGAAGAGAGAAACTTGAACAAAGAAGTAAAAGGTACCGAACAGCACCTTCTCGCTGAGATGGAAACACTATGCAAGACAAGCGGTCCAAACCTACTGACACACAGTGAGTGCTGATGACCATAAAGCTCTCCAAGGACAGATGCAGCATTGGAGGGGAGGAGCAGACGTGAAGAACTACACTAGCTGCTGCTGAGTGCCAAGGGCTCAGTCGTCCTGTGTGAAAGAGCGACTGGCCAGAAACCATTTTGGAGAGGGGCCGGTTGAGCTTAGAACTCTCATCTAGTGGCTCCCAACTGGACTCAGACACATGGAAGGCAGAAGGTACACTGATCACTGCAAGCTGCTAGAGGGTGCAGCCTAGAATCACTAGCCTGAGATTATTCTCTACACCATAAAAAAAGCTACTGCTGGTTCCTTGGGATAAATCAGTACAGATCAGGATGCTGTCTCCATATGTTGTTTAAGTGACAGCAGAGACAAACCTGGAAGTAGACTTCTTCTGTTGTTGTTGTTGTAGTTTTGTTTGTGTGTGTGTGTGTGTGTGTGTTGATTTTTCTTCTTCGTTTGAACTTGTATTTGTATAAGTGTGGACATGGTGTCTAGCCTATTTGTGGTTGTGGTTCTGTTCTGTTCTTCTTTTTATTTCTTCCTTCTCTCTTTCCCTCCAGTCTTCTACATCAGTTTTCCAAAATTAGTGTGAGCTCCCTTTGTCCGCCAGCCTTACTTCTAATCTCTTCCTCTTCTTTCACTTCTCTATTTTCTCCATAAACCATTTCAAATTTTAACCCCTGAGGGCAAAATTCACATATTAAGGATCTGTATACTGCATATAATTTTCTGGTTTGTTTTAGATTTTTTTTATAGAGCCACAAATTTAGTTCATATAGTTAAGGGTGACAAATTAGTGATTACTTCAGTTTGTCATTTTCTAGGCTGTGCTTTATGTTATTATTATTATTGGTACCACTACAGCCAATAGTGACATTGTAAGGGGCAATGAATCTTAGCATACTATTTTGGATAAAATAGTTTGGTAAAAGCCTACGTGGTGCCTTGGGAAGCCTCCTGGGACAGTG
>NW_004955421.1:751272-755008 GCF_000276665.1 Chinchilla lanigera | reverse complement strand
TTGTTTTGTTTTGTTTTGTTTTTTTGTTTTCCAGTACTGGGAATCGAACTCATGACCACACAATTGCCAGGCAGGTGCTGTGCTGCTGAGCTAAATCCCCGCCCCCTCATCTGTTTTCTTGATTGGTGAGTTCACTGCTATAAATTTGCCTCTGAGGACTGCTTTCATTGCATCCCAGAGATTCTGGCAAGGTTTATTTATGTTTTCATTTGATTGTAAGTATTGTTTAATTTCTTCAATTTCATTTGTGACCCACTGGTTGTTCAGGAGGCTGTTATTTAATTTCCATGTGTTTATGGAGTTTTTGTGGTTCTTTTTGTCATTAATTTCTAATTTCATTGCGTTATGGTCATATATGGAATAATTTTAATTCTATGCCTTTACTTATGCTTGTTCTATGGGCTAGTTTGTGGTCTATTTTAGAGAATGTCCCATGTGGAGCTGAGAAGAATGTGTATTCTGGTATTGTTAGGTGGCACACACTGTAAATGTGTACTAAGTCCATTAGTTCATAAGTTTGGCTCAGTTCTGTTATTTCTGTACTGATTTTTTGTCTAGGTCTATCTCTTTGTGTTAAGGGGGTGTTAAGGTCCCCTATTACAATTATGTTAGTAGTTATTTGGGGTTTCATGTCTATTAAGATTTGTCTTATATAGTTGGGTGTTCCCATATTTGGTGCATATATATTATATGGATTGTTATCCCTGCCTCTTGAAGTTTTCCCCAAACAAGTACGTAGTGACCTTTTTTAATCTCTTTTGATCATTCTTGGTTTCAAGTTCACATTGTTTGCAAATAGAATAGCTACCCCTGATTTTTTCTGGGTCCTGTCACATGGAGAATAGTTTTCCAACCTTCGATTTTCAGTCTATGAATTTCCTTTAGAGTTAAATGTGTTTCTTGTATACAGCATATTGTTGGATTTTGTTTCTTGATCTACCCTGCCAGTCTGGTTCTTTTGACTGGTGAACTGAAGCCGTTTACATCAATGGTTATAGCTGGTACATGTTGGCTTATCTCTGTCATGTTATTTAGCTGGTGTTGGTTTCCTACTTTTAGTCTCTGTTTAATTGCTTGCTCTGCTTGATAGTTGCTTTCTATTGTTCTTCTGGATATTGTGGTCATTTTTATCTCTTTCTAGAATACCTTTTAGTATGCTTTGTAGGGTTGGTTTGGCAGTCATGAATTTTTTCAATTGTTCTTTGTCATGGGAATATTTTATTTCTCCATTAATTTTGAAGGATAGATTTGCAGGGTACATCAATCTGGGTTGGAAATTGTTTTCTTTCAGGGCCTGAAATACTTCACTCTAATCTCTTCTTGACTGGATGGTTTGTGTTGAGATTTCTGCCATGATTCTGATGGGCTTTCCTTTATTGCTGATTGGTATCTCTTCTCTAACAGCTTTTAACATTCTGTTTATTTGCTGAATTTCTGGAATCACGATTATTATATGTCTGGGTGTAGATTTATTTTGGTTATGGCTAATTGGTGTTCTGTGTGCCTCAGTAACCTGTATGTCAGATTCTTTTTTCCATGCTTGGGAAATTTTCTGCTATTACTTCTGCAAATAGTCTTTTTATGTCATTTGTGTTGACTCTTGCTGTTTCGTTGACACCTATTAGTCTTACATTGTGTTTCTTTGCCTCGTCTTCCAGCTGTTGACTTGTTATTTCCTGGTTCCTTGTTATTTTAAAGAGATCCTTCCTTTCATGGTCATTAGCTGCAATGTTGTCTTCCTGGTCAGAAAGTCTGTCTTCAGCTTTGTTCAAGTGGTTTTGCCAGCTTTGATGGAATTTTTAATTTCCTGGATATTGCTTTGAATCTGTTTGATGCATTCTAATTCTTTCCTATATTGTTCATTCAAGGTTTCCATCATTTTTCTAATGTCCTCTATTTTTTTATTTATAACTTCTTTAGATGTGCTGAGCAATTCTTTCATTATTGTTGTCATTTCTTTTTTTACCTGAGAGGTTACTTCTGATCTGATTTCTTCTATGGCCTGATGTAGTTATTTCTTTACTTCAGTTGGTATGATTTCAGAAATTTCAGGTCATGAGTTCTGAGTTCTCCTATGTCGATGTCTCCTGAACTTGTTCTGGGTGGGGTGGAGTTCTGAGATTGCATTTTGCTCCTTGGTCTTATCATTTTCATTGCAGGAGGTGGAGTGCCTAACCTCACCCATTCTGGGCAGCTCAATGAAGGTCACTGTGTTCCTGGTGGTCAGACTTGTTCTGGCTTTCCTGGGAGGTCAATCTCTTCCCATGGTGGTGGTGGAAGGTGGTGACTCTGAGTAAAGTCTCTCCCAGCATCCCACTAAGCACATCTATCTTTCCCAGGTAGTCAGCTGCTTCCCACAATGGTGGCAGGAGATGAGGTACTGAGTCCAGCCTCTTCCAGTAGCCTACAAAGCTCATCTGGCTTTTTCAGGAAATCACTGTCCTCCCATGATGGCCATGGGAGGTGGTGGCACTGAGTCTAGTCTCTCCCAGCATCCCATTGAGCATGTCTAGCTTTCCTGGTAGGTCAGACACTTCCTGCAATAGTGGCAGGAGGTGAGGTGCTGAGTCCAACCTCTTTCAGCAGCCCATGGAATGCACCTGGCTTTCCTGGGAGGTCAGTCTCTTTCTGCGATGGCAGTGGGAGGTGGGGGCATCTAGTCCAGGCTCTCCCAGTAGCCCACAGAGTGTACCTGCCTATCCTAGGAGGTCAGATGCTTCCCATGATTCCCCCTCCAAATTTAAAGACTGAACCCAAAAATGGGCACCTGAAATGAATAGACATCTCACAGATGAAGTACAAAGAGAAAATAAATATATGAGAAATGCTCAAGATCACTGATCATTCCAGAAATGCAAATTAAAATGACACTGAGATTCTATCTCAATCTAGAAATCAACCCATAACAAATATGGCAAGACTATGGGGAAAAAGAAGCCCTTCTTAATTGCTTGTGGCAGTATAAACTGGTACAAATACTATGGAAATCAACATGGAGAGTCCTCAAAAAACTAAAACTAGATCTGGACTGGGGTTGCATGGCTGGCTGGCAAGGTTGCTCTGGAGCAGCCGCTGGCACCTCCATTTGTTCCTCTGGCCCAGCCTTTCACCGGCTGCTGTGGCTTGTATGATCCATCAGAGAAGAGGTCGTGGCAAAGGGTGGTGCTCCCTACCCTGGTCTGTGACTTGGGCCTGGGCAGGCCAGGTGTGCAGTGTCTTCATTTTGGGAGGAAGACCACCTGTTCCCTCCTCTCATGCACCCCCACCTCTCAGCTACCATTGCTGCCCTCACCAACCCTTGCATGTTCTCCACCAGTGGGGCCAAGTCCCTGTGCTTTGATCTCTCACATTCCTGTAGCCACCTTGCCAAGCAGTGTTGAGGCCACCAGAGATTTGGATAGTGGTAGCAGTCTGTTATTTCATTTTGTCACACTTAAGATCTCAGCTCTCAGAGTAGAGAGGTTAGCATTTCCTCTGGATTTGCTGGATAACTGCAGTCAGGAGGAATTGAAAAATTCTGCTAATGATTATACACCAGATTTAAGATGTGGGGACCCTGAAAATCTAGAGTGTTTTCCTCTTCCCAATACTATGATTCCTACTACCCTGTCAAATGTAGGCTTTTCATTCCTATACACAAACAACCCACACACTGAGAGAGAAATTAGGGAAAACAAACCTTTCATAATAGCAACTAAAAAAACTGAAATACTTAGGAATCAATCTATCAAAGGAA
>NW_004955421.1:744428-750472 GCF_000276665.1 Chinchilla lanigera | reverse complement strand
AAAAAAATTTAGCCAACTATCCCTCAGACAAAATAATTCTATCTGAAATACATTAAAAAATTTTCAAAATCAGGCCCCCAAAATTCAAAGACTCAATCCAAAATGGTCATCTGGGATGAACGCACACTTCTCAGATGAAGAAATACTAATGGCAAATAAATATATGAGAAACTGTTCAACATCATTAGTCATTTGAGAAATGCAAATTAAAACAAAACTGAGATTCCACCTCAACACAGAAAGAATGACTATTACCAAGAAATGAACCAATAACAAATGCTGGTGAGGCTGTGAGGGAAAAGGAACTCTTCTCCAGTGCTGGTGGGAGTGTAGATTGGTGAAACTACTGTGGAATTAGTGTGAAGATTCCTCACAAAACTAGGATTGGAAGTTCCACTTAGCCCAGCTATTACCCTTCCGGGTATTTTATGAGAAGAACTAAAAACATCATACCTCAGTGATATATGTGCACCCATGTTTATAGCAGCACAGTTTGTCAGAGCTAAATCTTGGAAATAACCCAAATGCCCATCAACTTAGGAATGCACAAAAAGATGTGGTATTTTTATGCAATAGAGTATTACTCAGCTGTAAAAAAGATAAACTCAAGACTTTTATAGGTTAATGGATGCAACTGGAGACCATACTCATAAGTAAAATAAATTGGACCCACAGATGTAAACATCATATTATCTCCCTAGTGTAAGAACCTGAAAGAGTAAATAAAACACAAAATGTACAATAGGTATTATGAAAGGGAAAGAAATCGCTCAAAGGAAGGAACAACTGGGATGAGGGAAAGGAGAAAAAGAAAGAAAGAAGGAAGAGTGTGTATATATATATATATAGAGAGAGAGAGAGAGAGAGACAGAGAATGAGAGAGAGAGAGAGAGAGAGCTTGGATAACTGTACTGCTGATAGCTAATGGTTTATTGAAAGGAAGATTTAATGCTTAATTTTTTAAATTTTTGGTTTTTTTTTCTAACCAATTTTGCATGCTTATATCTGGTAATCTGAACGACTAATTTGAATACAACAATATGCAATATAACAACCATTGGTGAATTCCTACCATCTTGTCTAGTGAAACTCTGTATTGTTTCTAATATTTCTTTTGTTTTTATGTTTTATTTTCTTTAATGGTTTGATCAGCCTCGTATTTTTACGTGTGGTAATCTGAGCAACTTTGTTGAAGATAACAATATGAATATAACAACCACTGTTAATTCCTATCATTTTGTTCTGAAACCCTGTACCATTGTTATTGTTTTTGTTTTGTTTTGTCTACATTGTTGATATTTTGCTATTGTTCTTTTTATTATTCTCTTTAAAATAAAAAAATTCTTTAATAAAAAGAAAATTATAAAGGTCAAAAACTGAGATCTTCATAAATAAAGGGAAACCATCAGAAGGAATAAATGAAAGTAAAATTTAAAATGAAATGCTTCATTTTTATTTTTAATTGATCTAATAGGTAAGATAAACATTTTTCAAAGTAGTAATAGTCACCATGCCTTGAGTAATTGTAGTATGTGGATAAGTGAAATGAATGATAATAACTGAATGACAAATGATTTGGTAAATGATGGAATTTTGGTAAATGATGGAAAGGAAGAATGTGGAACACCATCAGAAGTTGTCCACATGACCCAGAAAGAGTTTTTTGAAAGCAGATTTGTATTAGTTATAAATGTATATTGCAAGAGGCTGAATGTATACCTCATTGTTAGAGCACTTGCCTAATAATGCATAAAGCCTTGTATTCAAAACCAGTAAAAAAAGTACATTGCAGACTCTAAAATACCCATTGAAACAATTTTAGAAAGACATAATTAACATGCTAACAGAAGCAAAAACTGAAATCATATATAGTGCTCAACTAAAACCAGAGAAGGCACTGGGTGTGGTGGTGCACGCCTATAACCCCAGCACTTGGGACACCAAGGCAGGAGGATCGCCGCTTGTTTGAAGCCAGCCTAGACTATATAGTGAGTTCAAAGCCAGCCTGAATTATATAGTGAGACCTTGTCTCAAAAACTAACCAAATAAATAAAATCAGAGAATGCAGAAAAATTTGAAGGAAACAAAAGAAACAAGTAATGAATAGAAAATAATTTAAACATGGTAAACATGGTAAATATTAATCCAACTATATGAACAATCAGTTCTCACAGTTACTGTGAGAAAAATTAAACACCATGTGCAGTCAATGAGGAACCAAAAATGTGAGTGGCATCATTCCAGAACTTGTGTGTGCTCAGGACAGACACACATCATTCTGGTAAGTCATTGCATTTAAAAATTAAGTAATTCAATTTACATTTATCATTCCTTAAAACAACTAGTAAGCTGTTAGGACATATATACTTCTTGTTTGGGCTTAATTACTTAAATAATAAGTTAGGCATTTCTTTTGTCCAAGCAATGCCATGTAATGGGACTGATACACTCAGGCTGAACATTCAGCACCTTTTACAGACATCTAAAGGCTGCTTTGTGACACCCTGGGCCTCTCCCTATGGTCCCTGCACCCTGTGGCCACTTGGGCCTCTCCAAGTTTCCCATCTGGCTGCAAAATCCCCCAGTGCCCACCACTCACAGCCACTCAGAACATTAAGGAGATTCACACATGCCTTCTGATTAGAATGGAGGAACAGACACACATGGAGGAGAAAGACAGACAGACAGAGGCACAGAAAGACAGCGTGCATCTGACCAAGTGGTGCCAACCCCTCTGGAGACCTGTAGCCGGCCTAACCGATAGACTGGGAACCAAGTGAAGACAATATGCAGGTCCCCGTAGCTCTGCACACTTCTGTGCCATGCACATGGTTGACCCTCCTTGCTGGGCTGTGGGCCCCCCAGGGAAGTGTGCCCCTTGCACACATCTCTGCCCCATCCCTGAGTGATGTGGGGAGGTTGCCATGTGAGCCCTCATCTGGCTTCACCACCACACAGATGCCTGCGAACACTCACCGTGCGGGACTCTGCACTACATGCTTTCTATGCCTTTCTTCTTACGATTCTCATGAGCACTACATGCTTTCTATGCCTTTCTTCTTACGATTCTCTTGACCTATTGCTATGTTTCCCAGAGGGAGGAGAAGCGAAGCGGCCGATGCTCGTCCCACTGCTGGGTGGCAGCTGTTGTTGCTGAGACATCTCTGCCTCGCACAGGTTGAAACTGAGTGAAGGGTGAGAGAATGTTTGCTGAAGATGGGTAAATGGATAAATGAACTAAAGCCTACACAAGCTAAATCACTGATCAGCATCAGTACAATAACGTTCAGCAAGAAATGAACCAGTCCAGGAGTCACCACTGTGGTCATACTTCTATTCTCAAGAACAACTTGATTTCTAAGCCCTTTCAATGTGTGTCAGACGGTTAACCACCTCCGGGAATGGAGGAGGGCGGGACAGGGGACTTAGCTGGTGTTCTGTCCAGTTTCATCTACTTTTGCTCCTGCCTAGAAAATATAGATTGCTTGTGTAGTAAAATAGCATTCAAAATAAATAAAAATAAATACAGGCCAGCTGCTGCCAACCCCAGAAGTCAGAATTAGCCTGTTAGCCAATCTGTGTCTTGGTTTCCCACACGTACAAAACAAGGATAAAATGTCCTATCTAGCGTGACCTGACAGAACTAAAGGAATTCCCACCTGCAACTTGTTCAGCTCAGCTGCTGTTGCACTGGGAGGTCTCAATGGGCCAGCTAGGGTGAGGCATGCTGGCCCCCATATGCTGATGAAGCTCCTGGAGTGCCCTCTCTGCAGGCATTGAAGCCAAACTGTGAGGTTCTCCCAAGTCTGGCACCTGGGTCAGTAGCCACTATTCACCACCGCCCTGTAGTTCATACCTGGCATATCATTAACTCCTCAGTCTAATCCCATGAACACTTTTCATCCATTGCTTGGGAGCATACAGTGAGGCTCGGAGAGGTATCAGAGTGATGAAGCCCATGTGGCTGTGTCAAGCTGCAGAAGGTACAGAGATGAAGAGGACTCCAATCTGGGAAGCCTGTCATCACCCTCCCTGGCCCTAATACCTACAGTGGGTGTCTCTGTCCAGGCCCTGCCATCACAGCCTGCAGAATTCCACCCTCAATTCTTGGAACACTTTGTACCGAATCTTCCTCCTCCCATATTCCAAAACCATCAATGGCTCCTTTGTCCTTTAGGAGAAAGTCCAAATTCCTCAGCACTGAATCTAAGACCCTTGAAGAATTGACTCTTGCTTATTTCCCAGCTTCTGATAGGTCAGCATTCCTCAGATATGCTGGGTATTTTTGTGCTTACAGATGCTAGGGATGGCTGTTCCCTCTGCTTATCCTTCCTACTATTCTGACCTCTCCTTTTCTCCCAGGACGGATGGCACTGTTGCTGCTATACACTGATGGTATTTTTCCCTGGCTCTTCTAGGGGTCCATGTGCACAGGACCAGGAGGCAGGTTTTTCTCTCTCCAAGGGTGGGCATGCAGAAAATATTACATAGGTAGGTTGAGAAGGAGAAAAATACTCTGACTTTCAAGAGCACCAAATCTGTGAGAACATGTCGTCTTTTCTTTTCAAATTTGCATGATTTATATTTGTTTGAGTGTGAAGCTGCTGGTTATAAGGAAACTTGGGGTGTCTTCTCAGACAGGATCCTTTGGGTTGTGCTGTACAGAGCCCCTGCTCATAGCTGGGGAAAAAAAGGTAGACCTCACTCTAGGGGAGCTCTGCTCTGGAACAGAGTTTGGGATTATTCTGCGGTATGGGATACACAGAAAACCAAACGTGTATTTTCTGGGGAGTTGCAGTCCCTACAGGTGGAGGAGGGAGGAATGTGATAGTGTAGGTAAGTGATCTGAGGTCAAATCCAGTCAGCACAGACTTGGTTGCTGATTGAGGATAAAGAGACAGGCCTTGGAGAGCTGCTAACAGTTTGTCAGAGAAGCTGAGGTCAACACTGGCTTATAAATCTTTAATTAGATCCATAACAATTTCAGCAATGAATTGTATCTTGTAGGAGAATAGCTGGATCAAATGGAATTTCTAGTTTTAGCTTATTGAGAAATTTCCAAACTGATTTCCTTAGTGATTATGCTAGCTTACATTCCCACTAACAATGCGGAAGGGTTCCTTTCCCCTGCAGCCTCACCAGCATTTGTTATCTTCTTATTTCTTGTTGTAGTCATCTTTCTGGAATAAAAGGGAATATAAATATTGTTTCAATTTGCATTTCTATAATGGCCAGAGATATTGAACATTTTTTTCATGTACTCTTTGGTCATCTGTTGTTCTTCATCTGAGAATTGTTCACTTATTTCTCTTGCCCACTTTTTTATCAGGTCTTTTATTGGGGGATGTCTAATTTTTTTTTAATTCTTTATGTGTTCTAGATGTTAGCCCTCTATCTGAAGAATTGCTGGCAAAAATTTTCCTCATTCTGTGGGTCATCTCTTCACCCTGTTGGTTGTTTCCTTTTCTGTGCAGAAGCCTTTTAATTTGATATAATCCCATTTGTTGATTCATGGTACTATTTCTTGTACCATTAGGGTTCTGTTCAGGACGTACTTGCCTGTGCCTATGTTTTCAAGAGTTTCACCTATTTTAGCTTCCAGCAGATTAAATGCTTATGTTTAACATTTAGATACATTTGATCCATTTTTATTTTAGTTTAGTACATGGTAAGATATATGGGTCTAGATTCAATCTTCTATATATGAATAGCCAGTTTCAACAGCACCATTTATTAAAGAGGCTGTCTCTCATCCAGTGACGGTATTTGGTTTCTTTGTCAAAGATAAAGTAGCTGAATGTATGTAGAGTTGTTTCTGCTTCCTGTGTTCTGATGCATTGATCTACATGTCTGTTTTTGTACAAGTACCATGCTGTTTTTAACACTGTAGCTTTGTCATATTAACTTCAACTCTGGAATTCAGATGCTTCCTGCTTTGCTCTTGTTATCCAAGATTGCTTTTGCTATTGCTATTCTGGATCCCTTCTGGTTCCATCTGAATTTTAGGATTGTTTTCACTAGCTTGATGAGGAGAGTATTATAAT
>NW_004955421.1:743084-744158 GCF_000276665.1 Chinchilla lanigera | reverse complement strand
TATATATTATATATAAGTATTATAATATATAATTATAATGATAAAGTATAATAATTCTTTCATTATTTTGATTGGTATTGCATTAAATAGATATAGGAGTTTTGTAAGTATGGCCATTTTGACTATATTGGGTCTGCCTATCCAGGAACAGGGGATATTTCTCCATTTTCTGATGTCCTCATACATCTCCTTTTCCCAAGTACTGTACTTTTCACTTTAGAGGTCTTTCACTTCCTTGGTTAGGTTAGTTCCTTTTTTTGTGGGGGCAGGGTGTCTTTTTTATTTTAAAAAATAAAAGAACAAAAATATATTAACAAACACACATACATTTACAAAATAACACAAGAACAATACAAGCAATACTGAAATTCAGACAAGGTGATAGGAAATTAACAATACGTATTGATTTCTTCAAAGTGGTTTCTCAGCAAACAAATATAGACATGTAACATTGGTCAAATAACCATTAACTGTTTCTTTCAATAAAGTGATAGAAGTCAGTAGTACAACTATGTTAGCTATCCTGTATATACATATAAACATAATTCTCTCCTTTCTTTTCTCCTTTCCCTCATCCCGGTTGCTCTTTACTTTTTAGCATTTTCCTTTCATTTCACAATGTCTATCATACCTCTTAATTTTTATTCACTCTTTCATGTTCCTACACTAGTGAGACAATATGTTGTTTACACATGCAGGTCTGATTTATTTCACTTATGAGTATGATTGCCAGTTCTGACCATTTACCTATAAAAGCCTTGAGTTTATCTTTCTTTATAGATAATATTCCATTATATAAAAAAACCACACTTTTTTTATCCATTCCTTAGTGCATGGACATTTGGGTTGCTTCCACAATTTAGCCATTACAAATTGTGCTGCTGTAAACGTGGGTGCACATATATCGCCCTGATATGATGTTTTCAGTTCTTCTGGGAATATACCCAGGAAGGGAATAGCTGGGTTGAATGGGACCTCTAGACCTAGATTCTGAGGAATCTCTAAACTGATTTCCACAGTGGTTTCACCAGTCTACATTCCCACTAGCAGTGGAGAAGAGTTCCTATTTCTCCA
>NW_004955421.1:731186-732147 GCF_000276665.1 Chinchilla lanigera | reverse complement strand
ACCTATATGTGCTGGGTTATCTTTATTATGTTATTTACTTGTTGGTTTCCTACTTTTGCTCTCTGTTTAATTGCTTGCTGTGCTTGAGAGTTCCTTTCTACTGTTGTTCTGGAAATTGTGGTCATTTTTTCCTCTGTCTAGAATATCTTTTAGTACTCTTTGTAAGGTTGGTTTGGCACTCATGATGTTTTTCAGTTGTTCTTTGTTGTGGCAATATTTTATTTCTCCATTAAATTTGAAGGATAGTTTTGCAGGATACATCAGTCTTGGTTGGAAGC
Source organism: Chinchilla lanigera (assembly GCF_000276665.1). Taxonomy (NCBI): domain Eukaryota; kingdom Metazoa; phylum Chordata; class Mammalia; order Rodentia; family Chinchillidae; genus Chinchilla; species Chinchilla lanigera. The sequence continues at coordinate 731,869 of NW_004955421.1, read as the reverse complement.
TCTTTTGTCTCAGGACCTATACTACTTTGCTCCAAGCTCTTCTTGAGTGCATGGTTTGTGTTGAGAAGTCTGTTGTGATTCTGATGGGCTTTCCTTTGTAGGTGATCTGTTTCCTTTCTCTAGTAGCTTTTAATATTCTGTTCTTTTGCTATATGTCTGAGATCTTGATTATTATATGTCTGGGTGTAGTCTTATTTTGGTTGTGACTAGTTGGAGTTCTATATGCCTCACTTACTGTACATCAGAATTTTTTTCCATGCTTGGGAAATTTTCTGCTATTATTTCTGCAAATATTCTCTTTATGTCTTTTGTGTTGCCTCCTGCTATTATGTTGACTCCTATTAGTCGCACATTATTCCTCTTTGCCTCATCTCATAGCTGTTGCATTGATTTTTCCTGGTTCCTTGTTAATTTTAAGAGATCCTTCTTTTTGCAATCATTAGCTGCCATGCTGTCTTCAAGAACTGAAATCCTGTCTTTGGCTTCATTTAAGACATTTTGCCAGTTTCAATGGAAGTTTTGATTTCCTGGATATCTCTTTGAATCTGTTTCATGCATTGTAGTTCACTGCTGTATTTTTCATTTAACATTTCCATCAGTTTCCTATGCTCATCTATTTTTTTATATGTCTTCTTTAGATGTGCTGAGCAATTCTTTCATTATTGTTGTCATTTTTTTTTTTT
>NW_004955421.1:715302-730836 GCF_000276665.1 Chinchilla lanigera | reverse complement strand
TTTCAGCAATTTCAGGTGTGTGTTTCAAGTTCTCCTGTATTGATGTCTCCTGGACTTGTTCTGGGTGGGGTGGAGATCTGAGATTGCATTTTAGTCCATCTTGTCATGTTTGATGCCCAAGACAGAGTGCCCAGTCTCCCTCTTCCCTGGAAGTTCAGCAAAGGTCACACGCATCCCTAGTTATCCCAGTGGTCAGACTTGACCCTCAGTGGGCACCAAGCTGGACTGCGCAGTCTGGGGTCACCAGGCAGTTGGTAGAGTGTACCTAGTTCTCCCAGGTCTCAGACATGAACTGCAATGTCTGTGGATTGCAGATCACCTGCTCAAGTATCCCTAAGAAGCTCAGGGCACATGTATGGCCCAGAAGTGGGCTGCACTGGTGGCATGATCACAGACCACTTGGTCCAGCGTCCCCAGACAGTTCAGGGCACAGGCAGAGCCTAGACATAAACCGCTGAGTCAGCAGTTCATGGGCCACCTGATTCAGTGTCTCCAGGCAGCTCAGGGCACATGCAGGAGCCAGGCGTCAACTGCACTGGTGGTGATCACAAACTGCCTGTTTCTGTGACCTCTGGGAGGTCAGGGCAAGTGCAAAGCCCAGATGCGAACTGCATCGTCAGCAGTTTGTGGACTGCCTTATGTAATATCTCGGGTGGTGCAGGGCATACACAGAGAGGGCCCAAATGCAAACTCTGGTGTTAATGGTATGTGGGCCTTCTGAGCCAGTATCGCCTGGCTGTACCGGGTGCTGGAGGGTGGAGACACAGACTGTAATGGAGGTAGGATTGCAGGTCTCCTGCTCTGTCCCTGGGAAGTGGGTGGTTTTTCGGTCTTTTTGAGACAGGGTCTCGCTATGCAATTCAGGCTCGCCTTGAGCTTGCAATGATCCTCCTGCCTCAGCCTGCTAAGTGCTGGGATTACAGGCCTGTGCCACCATGCCTGGTAGTTAATTCCTAAGTGTTTAATTTTTCTTGATGCTAGAGTGAATGTTACTGTTTTCCTAATTTCTTTTTCAGTGAGTTCATTATTGGTGTACAGAAATGCTACTGATTTTATTGTGTGGTTTTGTATCTTGTGACATTGTGGAATTTGGCTATTGATTCTAGGAGTCTTTTGATCAAATTTTTTTGGTCTTCTATCTAGAGGGTCATGTTGTCTGCAGTAATGATGATTTGACTTCTTCCCTTCCTATACATATCCCTTTCATTCTCTTGCCTGATTGCTCTGGCTAATGTTTGAGGACTATATTGAACAGACTCACAGTTTAGAGATTTCTTTCCATGATAGGCTTAGTCCAAGGTGAGAACATCATCTTGGAAAGTCAAGGCAGAGGAAAGCTGTTCACATCATGGCAGCTGGAAAGCAGAGCAGGCGAAGAGTGTGAGAGAAGAGGCAGAGATCAGATATAGTCCCTAGGGTCACAATTCTAGACCCTACTGTGTTGGTTATTTTTCTCTCATTGCTGAGACAAAATACCAGATGCTCAGAATTAAGAAAGGAAAGGTTTATTTAGCTCACAGTTTGTGGAGGTTTCAGTCCATACTCAGCTGGCTCCAAGGCACAGTGGCACGTGGCAAAGGGCAATAGTTCACAGCAGCAGAAAACAGCAAAAGCAGCAAGAGCCAGAAGGAAGGAGCTGCAGAGGGCAAGCCTCTTTCCCTCCCTTATATTGTATGCAGGCTACCCACCCAGGAGTGGGTGTAGCACTCATACCCATAATCCCAGCGCTGGATCATGAATCAATCAAAAGTTGCAGAAGCCTGCCCCATGACTGCATGAGACTTGGTGTGGGGGGGACATCTAGACACAAACCTAACACCTACCAAACACCCATAGTGTGCTTTACTAATCAGTTTTTAAGGCAATCAAATTGATAGTCCAGCTTGACGGGTACAGGAGGAGTAGTAACCATTTTAAAATAAGCCCAGTGTTCTCTTATACCTGTTTCAATTTTAAGCAATTATAAATGTGATTGTGTTTTAAATTTGTTTCCAGGCTGGGCATGGTCACATACACCTGTAATCCCAGCACTTGGGAGACTGAGGCAGGAGGATCTCTAGGAGTTTGAGGCCAGCCTGGGCTATGAAGTGAGTTCAAGGTACAGCAAAACCATGTCTCAAAAAGACCCCAAAAAATGTGTGTCCACATATTCACTATTATACTGTATAAAAATGTGTTTAATTTTTGTGTGTTGACCTTATACCTTGGAGCTTTGCTGAATTAGTTCCAGGAGGTTTTTTTTTTATAGATTCCTCAGGACTACATAGTCATCACATCAGGGGCAGGTTTGTTTTATTGTGCTTCATTTTGTTTTATCTTGTTTTGTTTTTTTGAGACAGGTTCTCATTATGTAGAGCAGGTTGGCCTTCAACTCATTTATAGAGCCCAGGCTGGCCTTGAACTCAGGGCTCAGCCTCCCAAGTGCTGGGATTACAGGCGTGTGCCACAATGCCCAGCACATCAGGAACAGTTTTGTTTCTTCTTTTCTGATCAGTATGCCTTTTACTTCCTTGTGCTTTAGCTGCCCGGCTGTGTGTACTGAGATACAGAAGCCACACGGGTACCTGCAGAGCAGCCAAATGGGGCTCAGCAGTCTCTACCTGGATGTGCCCACAAAGTCGACCATGATGCTCATCAACAGCACGCTCCTCCCCACCCGGTTCCACTGGGACAACATAAGTAAACCTACACTGGTGGGCAGTGGACTGTAGCCCTCAGCAACACAGCCCACAGGGCCCCTCTGAAGCTCAGCTTCTGTCCCACAGCCAGTCCCTCCCTCCACAGTACCCAGAAAAGCTCAGCTCCACAAAGGAGCAGCACTGCTGGCCAGGCATTTCATGCCCCCATGATTAGGGAATCCCAGGTCCCACCCATGAAGGAGTTTGTGGTGAACATAGCTAGAGCCTCCAAATCAGCACAGTCTGTGGCTCTTCCACACAGTTGTTGGGATCCCAGTTGTGGCACTGCCCCTGTGGAACTCTGGGTGCTATGGGAGACAGGCCACATCTGTGTGCATCGTCAACAGCTGCCCTCTGCTCGCATCACTCTGGGCCTCCCAGGACAGCTTATTGAATCCAGTGAACCCTCAGCAGGTGCTTAAATCCCGCACCTTCTCATCCCCAAGGGGCCTCACCTTGAAGTCCCTGCAGCCAGCTCTGCCGATGGCCATGCGTTGTCCCTCCGCCGAGGCACTGCGCAGCCTGTAATGTGCAGCCGTACTCGGGGCCAGTAAGGTGGCCCAGCACAACCTGCAGCCTACATATAGTGCGGCTGTCCTTGTGGACCAATCTTGGGTCCTGGACCAGACCTGGTGAGATTAAAAAGGGTCTCCTGAGGAAGCACTGAATGGCCATACAAGGGTCCTGCCCACCCGGCTGCAGCCAATCAGGAGGAGATATGTGTGAGGACACGCCCCTCCAGCAACCCCGCCCTCCAAACCCTCCCCCCCCACACAACGTCTTTCCGCGGAGCCCCGCCTACCCTGGCATTCCAGGCTCAGTCGGAGGTTGCCTGCCTGAAGCACCGCCCAGGAATGCTGTTTGGAGACTTTACACTGTTCCCAGCCTTCGGAGCTAAGCTGGAGACAGGACTCTAAAAGTGGTGTTGATTTCTCTAAATGAACCCGGCACAACCGGGAACGGCTGCTCCAAAGTCCTGTCCACTGCAGCTGTCAAACTGAAGCCAGGGCCACCAGGATCCTTGCCCACCGACTCCTGCAGTGGATGGAGTAGGAGATCGGACTCCTGATTCCTGTTTCCCTTCCTACTGGGTTAGGCAGTGCCTGCCTTCCCAGCACTGACCCCGAGGATCTAAATACATTTTCATGATCTTCAATCCTTCTCCCATCTACTTGTGCTGTCCCAGGAATTTTTTCACTTAAGCCATTTGAGATCCATAGATGCACAGAGAGTAGATTGTACAAAGGTGCCACACTGAAACAAACTCTAATTGAAGAAAGAACATCTCATCTTTCTTATACTAATTTTACACTCCTTTGGGAAGGATAGATTAGACGCCCGCATACACTTCCTACCCCGTGGGAGGGCTGTCCACCGAGGCAGGGGACCGTGACTGTCATTCACAGGTGAATAATAGATATCTGCTCAATGAATGAACGAACTAGGTCTGGCCTGTGTCCCCAAACCTAAAGAGCAAGGCCAAGTGTCCCCTGCCTGCCAGTGACAGGGCCATGTGATTATCTGAGATCTGGGAGAGTAGTGTTAGGTTTATGGCAGACACCAAAGCACAGGGTGCCCTGCGAATCCCAACCCTATGGAGTAGGCAGGGCCACCATGTGCTCAGACTTCTGAACACAACGTGCCATTTGACACTGCCACCTCAGAGCGCATGGATGTCTCTCCCTTGTTCTCCTGATGGCAGGAGAGAGTGCTCCATGGATAGCCAGGAGGGAAGATCTGGTGCCTTCTACCTTGTCCCCTCCCCATCTTGTGCCTTCTACCTTGTCTTCCCCTAAGGCAGGGCCATATGAACCCTGTAATCCCCAATGGAAGGAATGTGATTTCATCAAAAAGCAAGCTTGTGGTTTCCTACAACTCCTGAAGCAGGGTTGTAGGACTCCCTGACCTCGACCCTCAAGTGTGTATAGATTGGGTTTCAGCATCCAATCAACTGGAGAGAGAACAGGGGTTGAAAAAAAAAAACAAATAAACCTAGGGCTGGGGATATAGCTCAGTGGCATAAGTGCCTGCCTGGCAAGCGCAAGGTCCTGAGTTTGATTACCGGTATTAAAAAAAAAAAAGAGAACAGGGGCTGGACCCCCTACTATTATGAGATTATTGTATCTGCCTGGGCTAGTGATCTGCATTATGTCTTTGTTGTGTGTGGAGTCCTAGTTCTTAGATATTCTTCAAGAAGATTTGTGAGATCCCTGGAAAGAAATTCAGTTAAAAGTTGTGGGTTTAGCAAACCAGTTCATTGGTAAACAAGCATAATATAACTTTCAGCAAGTACATCTTAAAGGACAGTATACTTCTAAGCAGGAAAAGCGGGCAATACTACTTTGGCACGGGGGCCTCGTTGCCATCTCACATCCCCTTCCTCCTCTTCAGAGGGCAGATAGGGAAGTGAGGTGAATGTTACCAGGATATTCCACCTTGAGTCTGATTCTCTAATGGGCCCCTGTGAAGTTAAGATTTGTTCTCAACTTACCTAGTGGATTAGCAAAGCACACTTTGCTAATCAGGGGTACGCCTGTGTAGGGCATGGGCGAGTGACTTTGAGGTTGATATCTGTTTCCTGACCCCTCTCTTTCAGCTGTGTTCTATTTCCCTGCTGCCCTGAACTAAGCAGATTTGCTCCACCATGTCTTTCCACCGTGATGTTTCTGCTTTGGGGCCAGCCTATCATGGACTGAATCCTTCGAAATCATGAGCCAAATTAACCCTCTTCTCCATTGGGTTGTAGATGTCAGGTATTATGTTCTAGTGATGAAAAGCTGATCAATACAGCCTCCCTCTCATTGCATCTTTGACTCCTCCCAGTCTTTGCCCTCACCTCCAGTAGTGACAAGTCCAAAAGAGCCGGCCTGAGCAGCCAGGGCTGCTTTCCATTTCTCCCTATGTGGGCACACCTCATGCTGTCGGGCTGGGATGGTGGGCTGGGATGGCAGCCTGTCTTCTGGCATATCCATCAAAACTGGGCTCTGGGACAAGGTCACCAAAGTGATGTCAGCAGGAAACTGATGGAGACCACTACAAAGCAGTGCTGAGAAGGACTTAAATTAATCAATTGGCTTCTTATGTTTACTTGTGAATCTGTCCAAAGCCTAGGCCACTCGTCTGGAAGTGGGCAACAGACTCATAGTAACTGAACCTCTGTGAGTCACTAATCCCTACTAAAACCTGTAATATGAATGAAGCCAGAAAACCTCAAAGGATAAGACAAGATCACAGCCAAGGACACCTGGATCCAGATCTCAACTAGATAAAGACTATAGCTTCAGGCATCTCATTCCTGGGTGGATTAACTTAATCTTTATTAAGGATTAATTTAATGCCTTACTTGGAGAAGTCCTTGAGTAATTATGCCCTTCTTGAGTACTCCCCCGCCCTGCTTTTGATAACTAAGTAAGTAGAGGCCACCCATAGAAGGTCATGGTCTTAGCCCTGAAAGAATCCCTAGGTTCTGGCTTTTCCAGGGACCATGGGTGCTCTTCTAAGTTCTGAGAGGTCAGAGAACCCTGCTACAGCCACACATCCCTTGAAGACTCAGCTATGTCCCTGATGTCTGCACATATCTGTGCCAATCCAATGCTACTGGTATATATTTAAGGAAATTATTGCTTTTTCAATGTTTACTCTAAAAAAATTGGAATATCTAAACAAAAAAACCCCCATAATCTTAACCCTAGAAACAAACTCTAGTGACATTTAAGAGTGCTCAGACATCAAGTGATATCATCAAGCTTGTTTTTTCTCATTACTGCAGCTGGCACCCTGCCCTGGCTCCTGGGCCACCTGACTGCTGTGGGCTCCCTATCCTGGCTATTGGCCCTCAGAGATGTCTGGAGAGACTCTACTCAGGAAAGCCCCAAATGAGGGTTTTCCTCTCTGGCATCCCCTGGGGGAGCACAGCCACAGTGTGACCCTGGGAGTATCATTTTTATTGTTTTTATGTTGTTTTGCTTATGTCTTTGTCTTTGTTTTTGTTCTGTTCTCTTTAAAATAAGAAAAGTATGTATATACAAGGATAGCTGAGATAATTGTATTGCTGGTGTCTATTGGTTTATTGAAAGGAATGGTTAATACTTTAATTTTTTTTTCTTGATCAATTTTGCATCCTTACATCTGGTAATCTGAATGACTAATTTGAAGACAACAATATGCAATATAACAACCATTGTTGAATTCCTACCATCTTGTTTAGTGAAGCTCTGTATCATTTCTAATGTTTTTATTACTTTATATTGTCTTTAATTGTTTGATCAATCTTTCATTCTTACATCTGGTAATCTGAGTAACTTCATTGATGATAACAATATGTAGTACACTAACCATTGTTAATTCTTATCACCTTGCTTTGAAATCCTGTATTATTTTTATTGTTTTTGTATTGTTTTGTTTTTGTCCTCATTGTTGTTATTTTATTATTTTTTCTCTTTAAAATAAAAATAAAAGATATGTGTACATCTATGTTTATAGCAACCTTATGCAGAATAGTCAAAATATGGAGGCAACCCAATAAAAATCCACTTATGAATGAATAAAATACACTGTATGAGGTGAGAGTAAAAATAGTGAATTTAAAAATATTTAAATTTAAATTAATGTAATATTTTAAATTTAAATATCTTAAAATATTTAAAATTATTACAGTAAAAGTCATATTTCCATTAATACCCCTCAAAATATATTATTCCTTGCTTTGAACACACTTCTCTCATTCTTTCCTCTTTTTGAAGCAGTTCCAGAAGTTTTCTTTTGTTGGTGTTGTTAGTTGCCCTGTCATGGCCCACTTGCTTTCCTGAATCAATTCAAAATGTTTTATCTTTAATGGTCATTTTGACTTTAGAGTAAAACTAGAAGTCACATGGTGCCAGATATGGTGATTAAGTTACATGAGGACTCACTTTGGGTGGCATATGACATAAGTATTCACTGTAGTTTTGCTCACATTTTGTGAGCACACTCATGAAAGAGAACTTCTAGAACTGCTTCAGAAAGTAGCAAGAATGATGGAATAAGTGTGTTCAAAGCAAAGGTATGTTGAGGGGGATTAATGGCAATGCATCTTTTACTCTAATAACTTTTTAAAAATTTGAACATTGACTTTATAGTCTGATAATATACATACAGTGGACTTATTATTCAGCCTCTAAAAGGAAGAACATTCAGATACATGCTGCAACATCAATAAACTTTATGCTTAATTAAATAAGCCATTCACAAATGGACAAATACTGTATGGTTCCATTTACATGAGAATCTAGGGTAGTCAAATACAAAGAAACATGATGTAAAATGTTGATTGCCAGGGTCCAGGGAGGGAGGAATGGGGAGCTATTGTTCAAAGGACAAAGTTTCAGTTTTGCAAGATGAGAACTGTTCTGGAGTCTGGTTGTACAACAAATGTGAATATACGCAACATTCCTGAACCTTACCCTTAAAAATAGTTAAAGCAGCACATTTTATGCTATGTATATTTTCCACAATAAAAAATGAGACATTCATAGGATAACTGGAGAAATTTGGGAGTTAGATTACGCTAATGAATTACCATGAGTTTCTCTAAATATGATGTCAGAGTTGTTATATAGGAAAACTTCCATAACTGTCAGTAACCAATTCTAAAGTATATTGGCAAGCTGGGCATGGTGGCTCATGCCTGTAATCCCAGCACTCAAGAGGCTGGAGGATCACTGTGAGTTCGAGGCCCACCTCCACTACAAAGTGAGTTCAAGTCCAGCCTGAAATACATGGTGAAACCCCGTCTCAAAACCAAACCAAACAAAAAAAGTATATTGGCATGAAATGACTTATTTTGAGATTTTCTTTTTAGGTAACTAAGCAAATCAGGAGAGAAAAATTTGAAAGGGTATATGAAGTAAATATGACTATAATATTATTAGTTGTTCAATTGAAGGTTCATTTCTTCTCTTAATTTTTGTGGTTTTTTTCACATTGTATTAGTCACTTTTTTGTCACTGAGACAAAATATTCAATGCCTATAACTTAAAGGAGAAGAGGTTTATTCTGGCCCAGGGATTCAAAGTGTTCATTCTGTGACCAGCTGACTCCAAGGAAGAATAGGCTTGGTAAGGAAGCTGCTCAACACCTCGCAGTGAAGAAGTAGAGAAAGAGCCAAAGTAAGAGATATACCCTCCAAATGTATGTCCACAGTGATCCACCTTCTTCAACTTGGCCCCACCTCATAATAGCACATTTAGCTATGAACTCACCGGGAACCACTGAGCAGCATAATGCCACCAGGATCCAAACACCTTGTAAAAGCCAGACTTCTGCATAGATGAGACTTTTGGGGTATGTTTTCAAGCTAAACTATAAAACGTAATAAGAACAAATGCTTTACTTGAAAAGTAAAAATATTGTTGTTACTCATTTAGACAAATTTTCCTCTTGCTGAATTTTCCTAAGGCAAGTATTTTTGTTTTGATTTGGGTTTTTGCAATGTTGGGGATAAAACCTAGGACCTCTTGCATGCTAGGCAAGTGTTCCACCACTGAGCTATATCTCCAGCCCTGAGGCAGATCTTTTAAAATAATTAACTACAAAGGAATGAAATAGAAAAATAATCTTTCCCCACCTGGGTGAGGAAAAGGAAGGCACATTTGATAATATATTCTCAGACACCTGAAAATTTCACCTGTCACAGTTAGTTGATTAAAAAATAATCATTTATTTTAAGGTTTGAAAACAGTGTCCCTCGAGCTGGGCGTGGTGGTGCACACCTGTAATCCCAGTACTCGGGAGACTGAGGCAGGAGGATCGAGATTAGCCTGGGCTGCAAAGTGAGCTCAAGGTCAGCCTGAACTGCATAGCGAGACCCTGTCTCAAAAAGACAAAAAGAAGTGTCCCACAGATATTTTCTTCCACTCAAAATATTTTTCTTTAACTCATAGAGGCTCTCAGAAGTGTAGGGCTTGCAGTCAAGGACCAGACTCACTGACTGGATACTGGGAGAAGTGCCACAGTGCATGGGCACTCATGCTAGACACCTACACATGGCCAATGTGGAGCATGGCTCCTCAGCCAGCTGGGGAGGCAGGAATGAACATCCTTTCTCACAAAAGCACAAGCAGCTTTTTTGGTTCATAGAAAAATCTGTGTGTGGCTTGAAAGTGGTGGGCAGTGAACAGCCAGAGGATCTCTGTTCAAACTGGGCTGGAGTGATTCAGAATTCTACAAGGTGGCCATAAGAGTCTGTCTTGGTTACTTTTCTCTCATTGCTGAGACAAAATACCTTATGCCCAAAATGAAGGAAGGAAAGGTTTATTTAGCTTACAGTTTGTGGAGGTTTTAGTCCATATTTGACTGGCTCCAAGGCAGAGTGGCACATGGCAGAGGGCCACAGTCCATCGTGGTGGAACAGCAAAGCAACAAGAGCAAAAAGGAGGAGTGGCAGAGAAAGCAAGTCCATTTCCCTCCATTATATTATAAGCAGGCTACCCCAACTCAGGGGTCATGCAGCACTCACATAATCTTCATGTCCTCCTTTCACACAGGCTCAGGATGAATACAAAGAAAGCACCCTGGCTCCCTGCTGAGTCACATAGTTAACCTTCTAAACTTCTCAAATTGACACAATAAACAACATCCCTGAAGGATAAGGGCATGTCATTTTTACTCCAAAATGCAGAACTGCTGAGTCACTTAGCCAAACCTCTAGACTCCCCAGATTGACACAATGTATCAACCATAACAGAGTCCTAGAATAGATCACAGATGAGGCCATTGGGTTGGCATGTGGGAGAAGAGGGAACTCACATCACTTCAAGGGAACATTGTCCTTGCCAGCTGCTGCTGAGATACAAGACAAATATTTTCAAAATCCTGGTGACTTGTAGTTCTGGAACAATGTGGAGTAAATATACTTTTCACTATTCCTTCCCTCTGCTATATACAGTAAAACACCCTGGACATTATTTGTAACATAAGCAGAATTTGAAAGGGGGTGAGGAGATGGAATGCTTAGGGACTCTAGGATCTGAGAGATGACATATCACTCACTGTTTCTGTTTTCTTTTTTCTTCACAGATTTTAGAGTATACTAGAGAAGGTAGAAACCTAGAAACTAACGGCATGAAGGAAAAAAGGTGTCTATGCCTCAAGATATTGACCTTCCAGCATTATATCAACAGGCTCCCCTAGCCCCTTGGTTTGCTGTGGATTTTAGACCATATGTAGCACCAGCAGGAGATCAGAGAGCAAGAAGAGGATGAAGTCAGGGTGTTTATCCCTTAGCTCTTCCCTGTGGGTGACTGTGCACTGAGTAGTGCTCTCCACCAAAGCAATGATACACAGAGAGAGTCTTAGGCTATGTCTGTTTTAACTTGACTTCTTTCTGTTTTTACTTCACTTACTATATTTTCCATTTCTAGCATTTATAGAAGTCATCTTCAAAGTTCTTGTCTTAGTAGTAGTGCTACGTTATCTCTCAACATTTTAAACATATACAGAACTATTTTCAGGAAGCTCTATCACCAATTCATTGATGGAAATCCATCCATTTTTTGCTTCTGCTATGTTCTTTTATTTTTCCACATGTTTGGTAATTTTTGCTTATAAGTTCATTTTCACTGAGATTCATCTTCCCTTCTGTGAGTCTGAATTTTGCATTGTTGTAGCAACTTTGTTATGAATTGGTTTAGCATTTGCCACTGCCAAGACCTTAGCAGGGTTCCTGGATTTTTAATTGTTGCTGGACTTGGGGCTTGCAGCTATAAGGCTGAATTTTCTACCCATGTTTGGGATGCCTACCTCAGTCCTGAGTTGTTTCACAATCACCAGTACAGTCCTTGATCACAAACTTATACCCTTTGGTTAATTGTAAGGAGCATCTTACGTAAGGAGCTGGGTCCCACATTTAGGCTAAGGCCAAGGATAGTGTAGAAATATGAAAGCAGTTCAAAGATGCAGGTAAGCATTCCACACAGTGAGTGACCAGAGACAAAGGAAACAAAAGCCCCACTTGCGCCCTGACCACCTGATCACAGACACAGGTGGTCCATGATCACTGCCAGTGCAGCCCACTTCTGGCTCCTTTGTATGCCCTGAGCTGACTGGAGACGCAGAATCAGGCAGTCTGTGACCCACTGACATCATGGTTCGCAGCTGAACTCCCAGAGAACCAGGTATTTCCCATCAACTTCCTGGGGGCAGAGCAGGTGACCCCCGACCTGGCCACCATTACAGTCTGAGTCTCCACCCTCCTTGTGCCCAGGGCACACAAGAGATCCTGACTCAGAAGGCCCATGAACTGCTAACACCAGAGTTTGCATTTGGGCCCTCCCTGCACGTGCTCTATGCCACCTGAGGTACTAGAGCAGGCAGCCCATGAGCTGCTAGCACCACAGTTCAAGTCTGGGCTTTACTTGTGCCCTGACCTCCTGGAGGTCACAGTCACAGCAGTCCACAATCACTGCCAGTGAAGCCCATGTCTGACTCCTGTGCATGCCCTGAGCTGCCTGGAGACACAGAATCAGGTGGGCCACAGACTGTTGATCCTGCAGTTCGTGTCTGGGTTCTGCCTGTGCCCTGAACTGCCTGGGGACACAGGATCACTGATCCATGATTGCACCACCAGTGCAGCTCACTTCTGGGTCATATGGATGCCCTGAGCTGGATCAGATGGTCTGCCATTGGGTGACATCACAGTTCATGTCTGAGACCTGGGAGAACTAGGTACACTTCACCATCTGCCAGAAGACCCCAGACTAAGCAATGCATCTCAGCAGACACTGAGAGGCAAACCTGACCACCAGGAAAACTAGGGGCACTGGTGACCTTTGCTGAGCTGCCAGGGAAGAGGGAGACTGAGCATTCTGCCACCAGCATCAAACATGACAAGACAAAGAACTAAAAAGCAATCTCAGAACTCCATCCCACTCAGAACAAGTCCAGGAGACATCAATACAGGAGAACTTGAAACACACACCTGAAATTGCTGAAACGATTGCAATAGAAGTAAAGAAATAACTCCATCAGGCCATAGAAGACATCAGATCAGAAATAATCTCTCTGGCAAAAAACAAAATGACAACAATAATGAAAGAATTGCTCAGCTCATCTAGAGAAGAAATATATATAAAAAAATAGATGAGCATAGGCAACGGATGGAAACATTACATGAACAATATAGGAATGAAATAGAATGCATGAAACAGAATCAAAGAGATATCCAGGAAATCAAAGCTTTTGATTCAGATGGAATTCAGATGGAATAAGATGTATGCATCTACTAAGGAGAAATAAAATATTTCCAAAACAAAGAACAACTGAAGAACATCATCAGCGCCAAACCAACCTTACAAAGAGTACTAAAAGATATTCTAGACAGAGAAAAAAATGACCACAATTTCAAGAACAACAATAGAAAGGAAACTTCAAGCAGAGCAAGCAATTAAACAGGTAGAAAAAGTAGGAAACCAACAACAAATAAATAACATGACAATGATAAGCCAACACATATCAGTTATAACCATAAATGTAAATGGTCTCAATGCACCAGCCAAAAGAAACAGATTGGCAGAGTGGATTAAGAAACAAAATTCAACAACACATTGTATACAGGAAACACATTTTACTCAAAAGGAAATTCATAGACTGAAAATCAAAGGATGGAAAATCATTCTCCATGCAACAGGAACACAGAAAAAAAGCAGATGTAGCTATTTTGTTTGCAGACAATGTAAGCTTCAAACCAAGAACAATCAAAAGAGACAAAGAAGGTCATTATATATTTGTTAGGGGAAAAATGCAAGAGGAAGATATAGCAATCATAAACATGTATGCACCAAATATGGGAGCACCAAACTATATAAGACAAATCTTAACAGACATGAAAACCCAAATAATTAATAACACTGTTGTAATAGGGGACCTAAACATCCCTTTGACACAAGAAGATAGGTCAACTGGACAAAAAATCAGCAAAGAAATAACAGATGTGAACCAAAACTGCCAACAAATAGACTTAGTAGATGTATGCAGAGTGTTCCACCCCACAACATCAGAATATACATTTTTTTCAGCTGCACATGGGACTTTCTCTAAAATAGACCACATTCTAGCCCATGGAGCATACCTAACTAAATGCAAAAGAACTGACATCATCCCATGCATATCATCTGACCACGGTGCAATGAAATGGGAAATTAATGACAAAAGGAACTCCAAAAACTCCATAAAACTTTAAACTTAAATAACAACCTCCTGAACAACCAATGGGTCACAGAAGAAATTAAAGGAAAAATTCAAAAATACCTACAAACAAACAAAAATGTAAATACAACTTACCAGAATCAGTGGGATACAATGAAAACAGTCCTCAGAGGGAAATTTACAGCGGTGAACTCACACATAAGGAAAACAGAAAGAGAACAAATAAATAGCCTAATGCTGCACCTCAACTTCTAGGAAAACAAGAGCAAGGCAAGCCCAAAGAAGGGAAGAGATTATAAAGATCAGGGCAGAAATTAGTGCAATTGAGATGAAGGAAACACAACAAAAAAACAAATGAATAAAGGAGTTGGTTCTTTGAAAGAATAAATAAAACTGATAAACCTCTAGCCAACCTTATCAAAAAAAGAAAGGAAAAAACTCATATTCATGCAATAAGTAATGAAAAGGATGAAATCACTACAGATCCTACAGAAATTCAAAAGATCATTAATACCTACTTTGAAAATCTTTACTCTGATAAGATAGAAAACCCAGAAGAAACGGATGGATTCCTAGATATGTATGAATTACCAAAGTTGAGTCAAGAAAATATAAAAATCCTGAACAACCCAATATCAATTAATGAGATCGAAAATGTGATTAAAAACTTACCAACAAAGAAAAGCCCAGGCCCAGATGGATTCACAGCAGAATTTTATAAGAAATTCAGAGAAGATTTAATACCAACACTCCTTAAACTCTTCAATGAAACTGAAAAGGAAGTAATTCTCCCCAACTCATTTCTGGAGGTAAGTATTATATTGATACCAAAACCAGAGAAAGACCCAACCAAGAAAGAGAACTACCGACCAATCTCCCTAATGA
Source organism: Chinchilla lanigera (assembly GCF_000276665.1). NCBI lineage: Eukaryota > Metazoa > Chordata > Mammalia > Rodentia > Chinchillidae > Chinchilla > Chinchilla lanigera. Next base: position 716,092 of record NW_004955421.1, on the reverse strand, counting down.
ATATAGATGCAAACATATTCAATAAAATACTAATAAGTAGAATGCAGCAAATCATCAAGAAAATCATACACCATGACCAAATTGGATTCATTCCAGGAATGCAGAGATGGTTCAATATTTGAAAATCAATTAATGTTATACACCATATCAATACAGCCAAAGACAAAAGCGACAGGATCATCTCAATAGATGCAAGAAAAGCTTTTGACAAAGTCCAACATGCATTCATGATAAAAATTCTACAGAAAATAGGAATAGATGTTCTTTACCTCAATCTAATCAAAGCCATCTATGACAAACCAACAGCCAACATCATACTAAATGGACAAAAACTAAAAGCTTTTACTTTAAAATCAGGAACAAGACAAGGATGTCCACTGTCACCACTTTTATTCATCATAGTTCTGGAAGCATTAGCCAGAGAAATCAGACAAGAGAGAGAAATAAAAGGAATAAGGATAGGAAAGGAAGAATTAAAATTACCACTATTTGCAGATGATATGATATTTTACATGGAAGACCCAAAAAACTCCATCAGAACACTTTTTGAATTCATCAACAAATTCAGCAGTGTAGCTGGATACAAAGTCAACACCAAAAATCAACAGCATTCCTATACACAAACAACAAACAGACTGAGAGAGAAATTAAGGAAACCATACCTTTCACAATAGCATCCAAGAAATTGAAATATTTAGGGACTTCTGGGTGTGGTGGCACACGCCTGTAATCCCAGCACTTGGGAGGCTGAGGCAGGAGGATTGTTGCAAGTTTGAGGCTGACCTGGGCT
>NW_004955421.1:707022-714832 GCF_000276665.1 Chinchilla lanigera | reverse complement strand
AACACACTCAGCCACTTAATCTTTGACAAAGGAGCCAAACAAACTCACTGGAAGAATGATAGCCTCTTTAATAAATGGTGCTGGAAAAATTGGCTTGCCACCTACCAAAGACTGAAAATAGACCCAAGCCTATCATCATTCACCAAACTAAAGTCAAAATGGATCACAGATCTCAATATTAAAACAGAAACACTAAAAAAAAAAAAAAAACAGAAACACTAAATCTATTGGAAGAGAAAGTAGGTAAAAATCTTGAAGACATAGGGGTAGGCAGAGAGTTCATGAACAAAAACTCTTCGAGAGAGGGTAAAGAATAAGGCAGGCTCTGATCTCAGGAACTCCTCATCCATGGAGAGAGGAGCCTGACACTGGAGTTTCCCAATCTGGCTATGGATGGAGTCTTGGCTCTGTCTGGGGAAGCCCTATCTGAATGGGAAGAGCAGATTCACCCAAGGCAGTAGGGATTGTGAGCTGGGGTGTGGAGACTTATTCTCAGGGTAATGGAGGTCAGAGGCCAACTAGGCAGGAGCCATGAGGAAAGCATCTCCTAGGAAGAGGACTGACTAAGTTAACACTTGAGGTCATGCTTATTTGGAAGCATGAAAAAACAGTGAACAAGTCTGTGCAGTGGGACAAATGAGACAAGTTCTGTTTCTTTACATCTCACTCTTCCCTGAATAATGCATGAAGTGGGGCTTTTAAATTTGTCCTTGACCTGTGCACGAACTATGAACCCAGGGTGGTGTCAAACATCTGGGGTAGAGGGTGTGGTTGATGGCAAGGTACAGTCTTGTCCTTGCTTTACCTCTGGCCCTCAGAGACACTGCCCACCCCATCCCTATCCCATTCAGAGAGCTCTTCACTCTCTGTAAGAATTTAGCCAAAGACACTGAGGAGTCTTGAGAGCCTCTCTGACCCCCTTTCCTCAGGTCAGGGCCTCTGGTTCTCCTGACACTTCCAATCTTGACCAAGCCATCTTAAGAGCAACATGTTATCTTTATTAGAATAAACCATAGCCTAGCACTGTGAGAGGGGTCAATTTTGGATGTTGAGGGCTTGCTGCAGAGAGGACTGACCCCCCTCCAGGACAGAGCCACTCAGCTCCAACTCACATTGGCCTGGAGGCCACCTTAGGGAGCCTTACACCTTAGGGCTGTAAGCTTCCTCAGGTGCAGATTGCTCCAAGGCAGTGTTACAGGAAATGTCCACATCCAATCTCAGAATCTGGACATTGAGAAGTGTGTTCTTTGTGGCTTCCTCAGACACATCATCTCACGTTGAATCTTCAGCCATCATCATCTCCATGGTATCACTATTCCTCTTCTGAAAGGCATCTTCAAAGTTCTGGGCCATTTTTCTCTGGAGTCTGAGAAAAAACATCAGTGGGGCTGCATTCCCAAGAAATGAGCTCTTTTACTCCTACAGGTTCCCAGCCAAGCTTCACCACTGGCCTAAAAGGCACAGTCATCTCCAGGAGCAGGCAGGCTCCATCTCCCAATGCCAGTCAGACCCTTCTATTTCTATCACTTTGGAGTAGGATTTGCCACCTTCGTCACCAGCACTTATTCAGTACCTACTGCAGCTGGACCCTGTGCCAACCACTTTATGAATGTTTAATACTCTCAAAAACCCTATGACAGAAGAAGGAGGTAATGTAATTATCTCTTTGTGTCTCAGTTTTCTCACCTGTAAAATAGGTATACTGAGAAGGCTTACTTTGCATTTGCTTGCTTTGAGGACAAAGTAAGAGAAGGCATGTATAGAACAGGGTTGACACATGGTAAACTAAAAAAATGTTAGTTATTATTATATGTTATCATTCCATTTTGCAAATGAAGAAACTATGTTTCAGAAGTATTGAGTCTTCCTAGCACATGGACTAGGAAGTGGTAGCACAGAAATAGAAATCTAGACTTCTGGGAAGATTGAAGGTCAGCCTCTCCAAAATTAGAATCCAGACACTAGAATATAATAACTTGGGGGAAAAAATGGAGGGAGGTCAATCCCTGGGACCCAGGAAGGATCCAAAGGGAGAATCAGAGCTCCCAAGGAAATTGAAGAGACAGACCACTATGCAGAAAAAGGAGGTGGCAAACTGCACTTTCTCCCTGACTCCCAGTTTACAGCATGAAAGAGGAAGCTCAAATCTACAGAGAAATGGTGGGGGTGGGTAACTCTAGAGGCCTCCATGGAGAAAAACACCAGTGGGATGGAGCAGTGGATTTAGAGACCTGCAACTTGTAAGTGACTCTAGTCTAAGTGTCCTCTGGAGGGAGTGCTTGCTCAGTGGCCATTTAAGAAGGGACCAACTGAACCGGGACTCAGAGCAGTCATGAATGGCTTCCTCTCAGAGCTCCCAGTGACTTGGTGAGGCACAACTGTGTGAGACGTCCAGGGCCAAGGACCCAAAGACATGGTCCTTGTCTAGCAAGAGACACCCAGAGTATTGTAGGTTGAACAACTCAGGTCCTAACCCCACAACCAGTGGCCATGATCAGCCTGAACTTGTGTGAAGTTGAAAGCACCAGAATTGGCACCACACCCTAATTCCACTGCAGGCTTGCTGGGATCATCCAGAATGAATCGGGGCTCTGTCAGCCTCTTTTGTCTATCAGAGACAGTGGACACACACCCTAAATTGGGCACAACCACAAAACTGTAGACCCTAGAAGATAACCATCAGCTTGGAATCACAGAATAATTTCTTTTTTTCTCTTTCCTTCTTAAATTTTTTTCTTTGGTTAGCTCTTGTTTTTCTTTTTTCCTTCTTTCTTTCTCTCTTGTCTTCTTTACCCATTTCCTAAGACTTGGGTAATCTTCCTCTATCCTTTAGCCTTGCTTCTAATCATCTTTTCTTCTTTTATTTCTCTATTTTTTCCTCTTATCTCTTTTAAACTTTCTCCTCTGAGTGTAAAATCCCTCTACTGAGGGGATAATTACTATATTTAATTGTCTGATTTGTTTTAGGGTTTGTTTTATAACTATAAATCTTGTTCCTATGGCTTAAGGTGGGAAAATAACAGTTACAACATTCTGCCATTTTTTTAGACTGTGCTTGATGCTATTGTTATTGCTGATTATACTACTTTAGCCAAGGTGACATAGTTGTTGTGATTATTTGTTCTTCCTTATATGCCAGCACCAACATTTTCTGGGGATCATAAACAACATCATAGTCCAGTACCAAAGAACTGGGTGCCAAGCTAAATAGGCAACAATTTCTCATCCCTAATCAATTGAAGAGGTAGGATCTTGGGACAGACTCAAAAACCAAAAGACAGCTACACCTAGAAGACACGTCTGAAAAATAGTCATTTTCTAAAGAGGTCTCAATTCTATTAATAGAGCTATGTACCATAAGAAATCCACAAACATCAATGGAGAAAACAAATTTTAAAAAGAGAAAATGAGAAGACACAGAAGCAAGATGCAGCTCCAGACATTCAGCTAGCCCAAGGCAAATAGAGGGGGCATTGAGGTGGAAGAAATCAAAGGAACCCAGTTTAACTTTCTGAAATAGCAGCCCTAGAAGTAACAAAGCAGATGAATAAGACTTTAGAAAACACAAATCAGAAATAATTTGACACAGATGATGACCATAACGAAGGACATGGTTAGTGAATCTAGATTAGATACATATAAAAAATAGAGGAGCTTAGGAAAGTGATGGAAAACATAAATGCCCAATGTAAGAAAGAACTAGATCCTATAAAACAGATTCAAATAGATATCTGGGAGACTAAAACTTCTATTAAATGTATATGCAGCAGAATCAACCAATGTGAGAACAGAATATTAGCTCTAGAAGACAGGTTTATGGTTAGCAACCATCAAATGAAATACTTCTTAAAAACAGCAAAGGAATATGAAAAATCAATCCAACAGCTGCTAGATAAGGCAAAGAAAACTAATATAAGATTAATTTGGAATCAATGAAGAATCAGAAGATAGCATAAAGGACATAAAAAAAACCTGTTCACAGAAGCAAAGGCAGAAAACTTTCCAAGCATGGAAAAAGAATTTGACATATGTTAAGTGAGGCAAAAAGAACTCCAAATAGCTATGAAAAACTACACCAAGATTATAGTAGCAAACATTTCAGAAATTCAACACAAGAACAAAATATTAAAACCTGTTAAAGAAAAGAAACAAATCACCTATAAAGAAAAACACATCAGAATCACAGCAGACTTCTCAACACAAACTCTTAGATCAAGAAGAGTTTTGAGTGAAGTATTTCAAGTCCTAAAAAAAACCCTCCAACTCAGATCAATTTACCTAGTAAAGTTCTTTCAAAATTAATAGAAAAAGGAGATACTTCCTTGATAAAGAACACCTAAACAAATTCATGACCACCAAACAAATCAGCACTCCAAAAAGTTCTGAAGGATATTGTAGAAGAGACAACAATTCCATGAATCTCAAAAGAATGAACCCACCAGGAAAGGCAAGTAATTAAACAGAAGGGAAAGAAAGGGAACCAGCAACAAGAAAATAATATGACAAGGATAAATCAATACACATTATTTATAATCATCAATGTAAATGGTCTCACTTCACTGATCCAAAGAAACAAATCAGTGGCTGGATGTGACAGCACTTAGGAAACTGAGGCAAAAAGATTGTCCTGAGTTCAAGACCATCCTGGGCTACATAGTGAGTTCAAGTCGAGCCTGAACTGCATGGGTGGGGCCAGTTTGGCAGAATGCATCAAAAAACAAGATCCAACAATATGCTGCACACAAGAAACACATTTAACTGAAAAAGAAATGCATAGACTGAAAGTCACAGGTTGGAAAACACTACTTCATGCAACAAGACCCTGGAAAAAATCAGAGGTAGCTATTTCATTTGCAAACCAAGTGGATTTCAAGCCAAGACTTATCAGAAAGGACAAAGGTCACTATATACATGTTAAGGGAATAATCCAAGAGAAAAGATAATTATAAATATATATACAACAAATATCAGTTCACCCAACTATATAAAACAAACAAAAATCAAGTAAGCACTAACACAATTGCAGTGGTGGACCTCAGTATAACACTATCACAAATAGAAAGATCAATTAGACAAAAAATCAACAAAGAAATAGCAGAACTGAACCAAACCTGTGAAAGAATGGACTTAGTAGACATCTACAGAGTGCTCCACTCCACAACAGGATAAGCACTTTTCTGAGCTGCACACAGGACTTTCTCAAAAATAAACCACATACTACCTCATATAACATGCTTAAGTAAATGCAAAGGAATTGAAATTATCCCATGCATATTATAAGACCATCGTGCAATGAAATTGGAAATCAATGGCAAAAGAAACCACAAGAACTTCATAAACACATGGAAATTAAATAGCGTCCTCCTGAAAACCAATAGGTCACAAATGAAATTAAAGAAATTCCACAGTTTCTATAATTAAATGTTAATGCCACTATAACATACCAGAACTTATGTGACACAATGAAAGCAGTCCTATGAGAGAAATTTGTAGCAGTTAATTCGCACATCAGAAAAAGAGAACAAGTGCACGTAAATAAGCTAATGTTGAACCTCATGCCTCTAGAAAAAGAACAAGTTAAACTCAAAGCACATATAATCAGAGCTGAAGTTAATGTAATGGAGACTAAGAAAACAACACAAATAATCAAAGAATGGAAGAGTTGCTGTTTGAAAGATTTAATGAAATAGACAAACCCTTAGCCAACTTTATCAAAAGAAGAAAGGGGGCTAGGGATTTAGCTCAGCGGCACAGTGCCTGCCTGGCAATCGGGAGGTCATGAGTTCAATTCCTGGTACCAGAACACCCCCCCCCAAATAAAAAAGAAGAAAGAAAAGACTCAAATCCATGCAATTAGAAATGAAAAGGTTAAAATCACAATGGACCCTGTACAAATCCAGAGGGTCATCAATACCTATATTAAGAACCTATACTCTAGTAAGATGGAAAACTCAGAAGAAATGGACAGATCCATTGATACATATGAATTTCAAAGCTGATTCAAGAAGATATAAAAATTCTAAATAACCCAGTATCAGTCAATGAAATTGAAGAAGTAATGTTAAAAACTACAAAAAAAAAAAAAAAAAAAGGAAAAAAAGTCCAGACCTAGACAGAGTCACTGATGAATTCTACAAGAAATTTATAATTAAAAGAGAAGCAATACACCCAAACTCATCCCTGGAAGCAAGCGTTACCCTGATACAAAAAACAACAGAGAAAGAGCCAACCAAAAAAGAGAATTACATCTCCCTAATGAATATAGAGTTTTTAAAAATCCTCAATAAGATATGGCAGGCCAGGTGTGGTGGCATTTGTCTATAAACCCAGCATTTGGGAGACTGAGGCAGGAGGATTGCTGTGAGTTCAAGGCCACCCTGGGCTAAAAAGTGAGTTCAAGGCCAGTCTGAACTGCATAGTAACTGCATATGTGTGTGTGTGTGTGTGTGTGTGTGTGTGTGTGTGTGTGTGTGTGTGAAAAATGCACCAAATTATCAAGAAACTTATATTCCATGACCAAGTAGGATTCATCCAAGGGATACATGGATAGTTTAACATATGCAAATCAATAAATGTACTACATCACATTAACAGAACCAATGACAAAATCCACAGAATCATCTGACAAAGTCCAATATCGATATATGATAAAAACTCTATAGAAAATTGGAATAAAAGGTCTTTATCTCAATCTGATAAAAGCCATCTGTGACAAATCAACAGCCGACATCATACTAAATGGTCAAAATCTGAAGGCTTTCTCTCTAAAATCAGGAACAGGACAAGGATATCCACTATCACCACTCCCATTCAGTACAGTTCTGGAAACATTAGCCAGGGCAATTAGATAAGAGAAAAAATAATGCCACACTGCCACGGTTTCTAGCTGAAATGCGCGGAGAGAGCCAGGTATTTCCCATCTACTCTCTGAGGGCAGAGCGTGTGAATCAGGACCCTGTGGACATTACAGACAGAGTCCTGGCCTCCCTGCTCCGCGGCAGAGAGGAGGTTCTCACTCAGAAGCCCCAGGGACTTCTCTGGCTGTGGGTGTGGTGAGCAGATGCTCAGCCCAGCACACCATGCGCCGAGAGAGCGAGTGCTCTGGGAGCTGCTGGACTCGTGGATTCGAGTCTGTGCTCAGCCCACACTGCCACACTTCCCAGCTGAAATGGCTGAGAGAGCCAGGTATTTCCCATCAGTAGATGAGGGGAGAGGGCACAGCGTGCAAATCAGGACCCTGCCGACATTACAGATGGAGTCCTGGCCTCCCTGCTCCCACAGCAGAGAGGAGGTTCTCACTCAGAAGCCCCAGGGACTTCTCTGGCTGCAGGCAGGGCGAGCAGACTCTCCCAGACCCCACGCAACCTGTGCTGAGTGAGCAAGTTCTCCAAGAGCCACTGACCTGCGGTTCAAGTCTGTGCTGTGCCTTTGCCCAGAACCCCTAGTGAGTCGAAGGCTGGGGAACTCTGTGACTGATACTCATCTGGGCTGCATCTGGTTCCTGTATGTGTCCTGAACAGACTGGAGACACAGATTCAGGTGGTTCACAAACTGTAGATCCTTCAGTTTGTGTCTGAATTATGCCTGTACCCTAAACTACCTGGGGACATAGGTCCATGGACTGGGATTGTCACACCAGTGCAACCCAAGTCAAGTCGTGCATGTGCCCTGAACTGCAAGGGGACACTGGATCAGAGGGTCAGCCATCAACTGACACAAGCGCCCATGTCTGAGAACGGGGATAACTAGATACAAATCAAACACTGCCGGAAAACCCCAGACTAAGTAACGCTACTCAGAGGTCACCCAG
>NW_004955421.1:687657-702033 GCF_000276665.1 Chinchilla lanigera | reverse complement strand
TCTTTGGTTGATCAGTATTGCATTTCTACATCTGTTTTCATGAGAAGCCACTTTGAAGATATCAATATGTAATACAACAACCATTGTTAATTCCCTACCACTTTGTTTGTAACTCCATATTGTACGTACTGTTCTTTTGCTATGTTGTAAAATGTTGTCTGTCTGTTAATGTTTTCCTCCTTTTATTTTTAAAATAAAATTTAAAAAAAGAGAAAAAAACTAAAAGCAATATGGATAGGAATGGAAAAGTTAAAATGTCAATTTGAATGTGACATAAAATTCTACTAGAAGACCCCCAAAACACCAAGAGACTCCTAAATCTAATAACTAAATTTGGCAGTGTAGCAGGATACAAAGTCAACACTCAGAAATCAATAGCATTCCTGTACAACAACAAACTCACTGAGAGAGAGATTAGGGAAACACCACCTTTCAGAAAAGCATCAAGAAAAATGAAATACTTAGGAATCAATCCAATGAAGGAAGTAAAATAGCTTTACATTGAAAAGTACAGTATTCTAAAAAGGAGATCAAAGAGGATATCAGGAAATGGAAAGATATCCCTTGTTCTTGGATAGGCAGAATTAATATAGTGAAAATGGTCATACTTCCAAAATTATTATCCAAAAAACCCAAAATTATTATACAGATTTAATGCAATCTAGATCAAAATACGATAGCATAACTCACATAACTAGAGGAAACAATCCTAAAATTCATTTGGAGAAGCTATAAAAGACAGAGACCTCCACTCCTTCCCATGAAGATTTATGGGATTTACATCTCTCGGGGGAAATAAAGTAGGAGGTAGGGCATGGCAAAACTGGCTGGAGAAGTGGGAAGGGCCTATCAATTGCAAGATCCCAGGGCTAAGTGACCAAACATAGTGGCACAGGCTTGTAATCCCAGCACTGGGGAGGCTGAGACAAGAGGATCGTTGCAAGTTCAAGACCAGCCTGGGCTACAAAGTGAGCTCAAGGCCAGCTTGAACTGCATAATGTGACCCTGTCTCAAAAAGACCAAAAAAGAAAGAAAAAAAAAGATTCCAGGGCAGCAGATGATTCTCAGAACCCCATATGTAGAACTTTTTGCAGGCTCTCACAAGATGTGGATGGCATAAAGGAGAACAGACACCACCAGGAGCCCACTATCATGACTCTTCACAGTAGCTCATCCTGAGTCTGCCAACCCAGGGCGTACTTTTACTTTTTTCTCTTTTCCTCTTTTGTTTGGCCCAAGTTTGCTCTGGAGAGCCAGTTTTCCCTTCATCCTTCATTTTTCAAATAAACTTTTGGCACTGTGTCTGGCTTGCCTCGTTCAATTTTTTATTTGAGGCAAGAAGGACCTGGAATACTTTGGATTGGTGAGCTTTTTTTTTTTTTTTTTTCCTGAGACAGGGTCTCACTATGCAGTTCAAGCTGGTCTTGAACTCACTTTGTAGCCCAGGCTGGTCTCAAACTTATGGTGATTCTCCTGCTTCAGCCTTCTGAGTGCCGGGTTTATAGGCATGCAACACCACACCTTGCTTGGTGAGCCATTTTTAAAGGAACTACCCAACAACATGATGACTCAGAAAATGTCTGAGAATGATACCAAGGAAGAAATCCTAAAAGCTTTAAAGCTCTTCAATGATGATGAAATCATGAAAATTTCATCCAAATATCTGAAGCTCATGGCCAAGGAGTTAGGGGAGAACCTGTCCAATGAAGAGCAAAAGGAAATGATTGATGAAACTGGTTGAGATGGAGATGGAGAGGTCAATGAACAAGGGTTCCTGTGCATCATGAAGAAAGCTAGCCTCTATTAAGATCAGCATCTTCTTAACAGCTACAAGCACATGTGACTGGATTTAGAGCCTGCCATTGTGTGAAATCTGGTTTGAGAACATCCTTCCCCACTCCCCTGTATAACTTCAGCCATGACCTTAAATCTATCTTGGAGTTTTGGATGTATTGTTTAGTGGGGGCTTTTTGGTTTTGCTTTGGTTTGTTTTCATACTGGGAATTGAACTCTCAATCTTGCGCTTGCCAGGCAGGCACTGTGCCACTGAGCCATATCCCCAGTCTTGGAAGTATTCTTTGATATTAAAGTTTTTTGAAAAAAAAAATAAAATTCTTTGTAAAATGGGGGAAAAAATTAAACAGTAATATAGCGTAAAACATAAATACTGAAACTATAAAAATCACTAGAAGTTTCATAAATTAATGTAATTATTTCTATACTGTATTTAGACTAAATATACTGCCTTTCACATACATTATATTTATCTAGCCCTATTTATATTCTTTCTTTTTAATTTCCTTGCCTATCTCTGGACTGACTGGACATATGTCTTGTTTTTTCCTCCTTTCTCTCTCTCTTTTTTTTTTTTTTTTTTGTTTTTCTCCGGTACCGGGAACCAAACTCATGACCTTGCGCTTGCCAGGCAGGCGCTTTTGCCGCTGAGCTAAATCCCCAGCCCTTCCTTTTTCTTTTGTACTTTGGAAAATTATACCTTAGTTTCCTATTTCTTCAGTCATTATCCTAGAAAATACCATAGGCATCCTTGTCTTATCAGAGTCACATAAGAAATTTGATACCATTATCCTCTGTCCTGACAATGCAAAGAACTGAAAAGTATTCTGACTCCACTCCACTCCACTTCCTCTGGAAGTTCTTTCTTCTTTTCAAGCTTTCAGTTACATGTGTTGTAATGGCTTTTAAAAATATTACCCAAAATTCTGATTTCTCTCATCAAGATGTGGAATATATGTTCCTTCTCTTACAAATGGGCTCTATTGCTGCTTGAATAAAAGAATGAGGCAACAGTGTGGTGGCGTATGCGTGTAATCCCAGCGCTCGGAAGGCTGAGTCAGGGGGATCACTGCAAATTTGAGAGCAACCTGGGCTACATGGTAGGACCCCATCTCAAAAAAAAAAAAATGAGATAAAAATAATCTGGGATTATTAAAAAATGAGATAAAAATAATTCCAGCTGGATATGGTAGCACACATCTGTAATCCCAGCACTCAGGAGGCTGAGGCAGGAGGATCACCACAAGCTGGAGGCCAGGCTGGGATACCTACTGAGTCAGGCCGCTATGATGTACATATTGAAAGCTTATCTCAGAAAAAAAAAAAGTTCCAACAGTTTCATAATTAGCAGCTGCTACTTCCTGTCTCTTGAGATGCTCATTCTTTGAACCCAATAGCTACATCTTCGGAATTCCAGATATACCACGTTGAAGTATTTCAGCTGACCCCCAGCTGAATCTCAGCTGACCCCTGTCGTCAACCACAGATACATGATGTGAAAGCCTTTGAGATGACTGCAGCGCCAGCCACTGGCCAAATGCAACAATTAGGTGAGGAACCCTGGGTAAGATCTGTTCAGGTGATTTCAGTCAATCCCTAGAACCATAAAAAATAATAATATTATGTTATTGTCTTAAGTCATTGAGCAGTAGAGTGGCTTGTTATAATTGTAAACAACAGGCAACCATTTTGGTACCTAGAACAGAGGTATTTTCATAACAAAAATGTAAAGCTTATAGCTGTGTAAAATGTTAACGCTCATGCTGCGGAAACTGAAATGGCCTCAAAGAGAATTCCCTAAAATCCTAAGAGGCATGAGGAGAACGCTAGTAGAATGCTAGAGGAGGGAGTGGGAGTTACTTTTTGAGATTTAAGGGACTAAAGAAAACGTTGCTGAAAGCTGGAGAAGAGGCAATTGTTGTCATACATTTGTAGAAAGCTTGGCAGCACTGTTGCCTGGGCTAATGTGGAAGAGGAAGTTGACATAAGGAATTCAAGAATGCAGCTAAGAAGAGTCTTCCAGGTGTCATCGGGCTTCTCCCTACTTCCTGTGATACAATGTGAGAGGAGCAAGAGAAGTTAAAAAGAAGAAAGAAAAAAGCTACTCTTTCATTTTCAAGTAAAATTTAGAGGAAATATGAGGAAGCCCAAACTTAATGGGTTTGATAATTTTTATCTCATTTCCTCTCCAGATGACAAGAAATTCTAAAGTCAAGAAATAGGTTCCAGACACGCACAATAGTATTTACTTCTAGTCTCAGCTTCTGGGAGGCTGAGTCAGAAGGATCACTTGAGCACAGGAGTTAAGGGACAAGCCTGGGCAACATACTGAAACCTTGCCTCCCAAATAAATAAATAAATAAATAAATGAGAAAGCGATCTTAAGGGTATGTCTCAAGTTCTTCTCAATTAAACAATCAGACATCTAGAAATCTTAGGGCATTATTTTAAAGGATCCCAAAGTAGAAAATATCTCATCTCATGGATATGTGTTGGTGCAGGTTTTTCTTATTAGCAGAGTTAGCAGTGAATTCACAAGAACCTCACAAAGTTTGAAAATGAATTTTATCAGCTTGGACTCAAAGAGACAAAAATGGTCAAAATGAAAGGACTTTGAGCCCATGCATAACTAGATAGGAAACATGACAAAACTACTTAGTTGGAAACATTGGCTACTTTTTATAGAAGTAGAAAGATAACTCAGAGGGTAGATCCAAGAGCCAAGTGAAAAGAGACAAGATCCATAGAAAACACCTCAGGAAATAAGATGGAGTGCAAAACAAAGAACTAGTAACATTTAACCTATTGAACTTCAGAATTTCTATGGCTGATCCATGACCATATAACTTCCATTCCTCCTCCCAATAAAAGAAAAATTATGAGATGCCCTAAAGTTAAATTTCAAGATCTGGAGAATAGATGGGAAGAGAGATAAAAGAAAGTGATCAGTTGAGTCAAATCAATAAAAGAGAGGTTGTGGGCATAGCTCAGTGGTAGAGAACTTGCCTAGTACAAGTAAGGCCCTGGGTTTGATTGAAAACAGCAAATCAGTAAGAGACTATTTTGGGCTGGAGTATAGCTCAGTGGCACAAGTGCCTGCCTGGCAAGTACAAGGTCCTGAGTTCAATTCCTGATACAAAAAAAAAAAAAAAAATCTGTAAAGAAAAGGAAGACTACTTCACATTCCTAAATGTATGTTGAAATCTTGACCCCAGGCAATTGGCCACTAGATGCGACCACACATCTAGTTTATGAGTAAACTTTCTGAGTTTTTAACCCCAGTCAATCCAGAAATTAGTACTTCTCCTCGTGGACTCCTGCAACTTTCCTCACTTTGTGTTATCCCATCCCTCTCACCCATAGGTAATATAGGTTCAATATAAACAATGTATACTCTCCTTCCCCCAATTTTCTTTTTTTTTAGTAAAAATGCTCTTGGCTTTTAGGTCTAGTAGGCATATTTTCTTTTTTCTTTCTTTTCTTTTTTTTTTTTTTTTTCTTTTTGTCTTTTTGAGACAGGGTCTCACTATGCAGTTCAGGCTGGCCTTGACCTCACTTTGTAACCCAGGCTGGTCTCGAACTTGCAACGATCTTCCTGCATCAGCCTCCCAAGTGCTGGGATTACAGGCATGCACCACCATGCCTGGCTGGTAGGCATATTTTCAAATGCATTCTAGTCCTGCTTCTGGGAGTTGAGGACTTGTTCCAGGGCCTGGTCTTTTTCTGGCCAGCAACTGTAATAGCTCATTAAACCTTTTTATTCCGAGGGAACCATTGGCCTCAAGAGTTTTGCTTTAGCTGGGGAGATAGCTCAGCGGCACAAGTGCCTGCCTGGCAAGCGCAAGGTCCTGAGTTGAATTCCTGGTACCAAAAAAATAGGAATTTTGCTTTAACACCTGTCTTCAAAAGGAATCAACAGCACATTTCTCTGCCTTTCCTACAACTGCCTGCGATGTATATGGTGGTGGCTGAGGCAGATCATTCTTTTTAATTCACAGATCTTCAAATAAAGAGGAACCACTCAAAGAGTTTAAAAGTTTTACCTGCCCAGCACCTCACAAGATTCTGGACCTTAGATTCCTAGCTTGATGCTGTCTCAGAAAGACAATTTTGCAGGGGTCCAGAAGAGGGAGTGAATATATTTTACAAGTGGAAAAAAATGCAAAACATTTGTGGCCACAGGATGGATTTTAGAAAATTTTAAATGTCATCCCCAAATTATTTGACTCTTTTTTCACCCATCTGCTTCTTTGACTGCTTGACTAATAGAAGAAATGTATAGACTAGATTCTCTGCCAGTTTCTGGGGAGAAGCCTTAAGAAGCCAACAGCATCTACTTTCTATCTTTTGATGCGCCTGCTTTGTGCTTGCTTTTGGCATCTAGCTACAGTGCTGCGGGGGGAGTCAGGACCACAGAGAAAGGTCATGTGCAGCGATTCTAAGAGCCCCAAGTGAGGGCTCAGTTGACAACCAGCATCAAGCAATAAATGAGTGGGTGAAAAAGCCTTTGACCTGATTGCAGTCAAAGATGTGGAGTAAGAATTTTGCAGCTAAACTCGGGGAGTATGCAGAACCTTGAGACATAACAATGACATGTTTGTTATTTGGGTTGACTTGTTACACTGCCAAATATAACCAGAAGAGCTGCACGTTTGAATTATTCATATATTAAAGTATAGACAATCCCAAATATTTTTGTTTTATGTAGTCAATATTTATTTAGAGGTTTATCCACATATTTACCACTTCACCTGTTCTTCCTTCCTTATTGCATCATTTTCCTTCTTACTGAAGAACACTTTTTTGTGTTTGTTTGTTTGTATTTTGTTTTGTTGGTATTGGAGATAAAATCTGGGGCCTTCCCACAAAGACATATACCCAACTCTCTCACTTTTTTTTTCTTTTTGTATTACTGGGATTGAACCAGATCAATGCACTGAGTTACATCCCCCAGTTCATTTTTTTTTATTCTTTTATTTTGAGACACAGTCTTGCCGTGTCACTGAATTGCCTAGGCTGGGATCAAATTTGTTATCCTCCTGCCTCAGTCTCCCAGAGTGCAGGGATTGTAGGCATGCACCACACCTGAATTCCAGCCCTTTTTTTATTTTTTATTTTGATCTCAGTAAATTGCTACATTGCCCAGCCTGAGCTCGAACTTGCAATCCTTGTGCCTCAGCCTGTCAGAGTGCTGGAATTACAGGCGTGCACCATCACTGCTTGCTAGTGGAATCCCTTATACTTCCTTAAGCCATGCTTGCTGGTGCAGAATTATTGTACTAACTTTTCTTCATCTGAAAGCATATTTATCTTTAATCTTTTTTTTTTTTTGCCATGATAGGAATTGAAACCATGCATACTAGCTAAGATATTTTCTTTTCCAAATTCACTATTATTTTCTTTCTGCACCTAGAAGATATCTTTCTATTGTATTGTAACTTTTGATACTCATGTTGAAAAGTCACCTACAGTCTATCACATTGGAAGAATAAATTATCTGGCTGCTTTTAAAATTTCCTGTCTGATTCAGACTTACTTTTTTTTTCTTTTTTTAAGAGTTTCACTATATAGTCCAAGTAAGTTTTATTTCAGCTCACAGTTTGTGGAGGTTTCAGTCCGTAGCTGGCTGGCTCCAAGGCAGGCTGGTGTGACAGAGAAGCATTGCAGAGGAGAAACAGTTCGTGCAGGGCAGGCAGGAGGCAGTAAGCAAGCAACCAGCAACAAGGCTACCCTTCCTTTTTATCCCATCCAGGCTATAGTCCTTTTGGTTGGTGCCACCCACATCCAGGAAGGGGATTCTGTCTTCAGTAAATCCATTTGGCCACACTCAGAATTATGCTAATTCCAATCAGTGGACTAATTAATACCACATGCACTTAATCCCAGTATCACAACTCTAGATCTAGCCAGCTCCAGAAAAGCCCCAGCTACAAGTCATGAGGCTTTGGAGGTACACCTAGATACAAGCCGTAACATCTATAATAGTAATTATGTCCCGTTATTGTTATCTTCTCCTTCTGGGGTTCTAATCAGTTTTATATTCTAATCATATATATATATATTTTTAATTATTAAAAGCTTTATTTACTATTGGAATCATTCAACAAAAAAGCAAAAGCCAACAAGCCTGAAAAAGGAAATAAGCTGCTGTCTAGAATGCGCTCAGAACCTCCGACCCCTCATCACTGAGCTGCCCTGCCCTGCCTGGTGTGACAACAGTGGCTCCACACACAGCAGTTGCACTAACAGCAGCACGAAGTCATCCCCTGAACCTGCCCAAGTGAAGTGAGGACAGGGGGAAAGGGTAGACTCTGCCAGAAAGTGTATTTCAATACTGCATGGATTGTGAGCAGCCTAAACCTTGTCCCTCATTTTTGATGGTTGCAGACTGATGTAGTAATTGTCACTGAGCAAATGCAGAATTCATGACGAAGAATCAGGTGGTTGTAAAATCTTGATGAAAACTCTTGGTTTCTCTTCAAAGAGCTCTCATGATTTTTCTTTGTCTAAGCATAGTTCCAGCACTCCCAAGTACCTGAAGGAAAGGTAAAGCAGCTAGCAGTGTTCCAAATACTAAATCACTCTAGACATAGACTTCTGGCCCATTGTTCCAACAGCACAAGTAAGACTCATGAAGCTTAGGAATTTTTTGAGCATCTCTGTCATTATGGAGAAGTCTCCTTCTGGCAGGTATAATCATACATATTTTTGAACCCAGGGAGTGCTGAGCTGCATTCCCAGCCATTTTATTTTGGGACAAGTTCTTGCTAAATTGCCCACCTGCCCTTGAATTTGTAATCTTCCTTCTTCAGTACCCTGAGCTCCTGAGATTACAGATATATGTTATCATGCCCAGTTTACTTTCTTTTTGAATTTTCCATCTCTCTGCCTTTTCATATTTCATTTTGGATCTTTTCTTCTAAACTATCTTCTAATTTTCTTTTGAATTTTGTCAACTCTGTTATTAAACTAACAGTTTCTTTTATTATTACCTTCTATAGCCCTGTAACTTTTTTGAAATCTGCAATCTTATTTCTTATGGCTTCTAGTTGGTCTTGTCAGTTAAGTCTACTATAACAAAATATCTTAGATGGGGTGATTTATTAGCCTCCATTTATTGGTTATAGTTCTGGAGGCTAGAAAGCTCAAAATCAAACCACCAGCAGATTTAATGCCTGGGGAGAGTGTGGTCTCTTTCAAGATAAAATCTTCCAGAAGGGTGGTATGTGCCTGTAATCCCAGCATTTGAAAGGCTGAAGCAGGAAGATTGCTACAAGTTTCAGGCCAGCCTAGGCTACATAGTGAGTTCAAGGCCAGCCTGCACTAGAAAGCAAGACTCTGTCTCAAAAAAATTAAATAAAAAATGAGTAAAAACAAATAAACAAGAGGTTTGGGGCTGGAGGTATAGCTCAGTGGTAAAGCACTTACATAGCATGCTTGAAGCCCTGGGTTCAGCTCCCAGCACACCACACAGAAAGATAAAATCTTCTAGTGATGTACTCACATGGAAAAAGGCCTGAAAGTCTCCCTCAAGCCCTTTTAAGGGCTAATGCCATACATCATGGTGGAGCCCTCATGGTCTAATCACCTCTTAACAATCCCATCTCTTAGTCTTCATTTTTGTTTGTTTTTGAAGACCGGATATTTCTGTGTAGTGCAGGCTGGCCTCAAACTCAGTGATCCTCCTGCCTCAGTCTCCAAAGTACTGGGATCACAGGCATGTGCCACCATACCAGGCTCCACCTCTTAGCACTATTGCATTGGGAGTAAATTTCTCTATGGGCTTTGGAGAAACACATACTTAAACCGCAGCCCAGTTCCATGCTGACAATTTTGTTTTTAAACCTCATGAACATATTAAGTATAATTATATCATAGTATGGGTCTGTGAGGCTTTTTATTGATTTTTCATATGTTATTTCTTTGCAATCTCTGATTTGGGCTGGAAATTTTATAAAAGATAACTTTTCAGAGATAGCTTGAGAAGTACGATTTTGTTATCTTCTTCTAGAAAGATTTCTGTTCATTTACAGGGTTCTAAATGTACTAACAGTCTGGGTCAGAGATAACCATTTCCAGGAGCCTGTACTTTTATCCCCATGTGTAGCCTCCCCAAACAAAAAGCTTCCGTGAAGTGTTGCTATTGGCTGGAATTTATTATGAAGCCCACACCTCCAGCTCTTTCTATCAGTCTCGCTAAAATGTTGTGTCCTTTTCAGTTCATTCCCACATTCTGCACACAACTGCAAGGCAAAAGTTACAAGAACCCCAGCCAAGGTAAGGAGCATGATTCTCCGGTCTCTCTGCTCCAGGGAGTCACAGTTATGTGATCCTATACTGTCACTATTCTGCTTGCTCTTCTTAATAAGCAAATGACTTCAGGGTAGAAGCAGTTTAAATTCACTAGTTTATGCTCTTATATTTTTTGTTATTTATCTTGGTGATTCTTTATGATCTCCTTAGGTCTTTCTCGCTGTTACAAGATGTGCTCTGTATTTTACCTAAGCAGTTGTTTTTGGAAGGACTGGTTGTCCAAATCTTCTGCATTTTCCATCTTATTAGAATACAAGTTCTAGAAGTAGGTATAGATGATCTTCTATATTGCTGCAGGATCCATTGTGATTTCACCCTTTTCATTCCTAATTGTGTGGATTTGAATCTTTTCTTTCCTTCTTTTGATAAGGTCAGCTGAGCGTTTGTTGATTTTATTTGATCTTTCAAAGAACCAATTCTTTGATTCACTGATTCTTTGTATTTTTTCTTAGTCTCCACTTTACTACATTCTGCTCTGATCTTTATAATTTCCTCCCTTGTAGGAGCTTCAGGCTTGGCCTGCTCTTTTATTCCTAGAAGCTTGAGGTTCAACATTAAGTTGAATTAATTAATTAATTAATTAGAGCTTGCTCTTCTTTTTAATTTGTTTTTCTTTTCTTTTTTCTGTCTTTTCGAGACAGGATCTCGCTATGCCGTTCACACTGGCCTTGAGCTCACTTTGTAGCCCAGGTTGGCCTTGAACTCACAATGATCCTCTTGCCTCAGCCTCCTGAGTGCTGGGATTACATGCGTGCGCCATTACATCTGGTTCTGTTTTCTTGATAAGGGAATTCACTGCTATAAATTTCCCTTGTAGGACTGCTTTTATTGTGTCCCTGTAAGTTCCAGTATGTTTGGTGGTCCAAATCTTCTAATGCCCAAATAATGGAAGAAGTTTTCTAGGGTAATTTTTGGACTATTACTGTCAAGTTCCTCTGAAAACTTCTGTAATTTTCATTAAAGTTGCATGCATTATTATTAGATATCATGCATCTATGTTCACAAGTAAAATAAATTTCTTTTATTGTACTGTTTATCTGGTTTTAAAATCAAGGTTATTATGTACTAATAAAGTAAAGCCAGTTTTCCTTCTTTTTTTTTTAAAATTTTTTAAAACAATTTACATGAGCCAGGTATGGTGGTACATGCCCATAATCCCAGCACTTGGGAGGCTGAGGCAGGAGGATTGTTTCAAGTTTCAGACCAGCCTGGGCTACAAAGTGAGTTCAAGGCCAGCCTGAACTGCATAGCAAGACCCTGTCTCAAAAATGAAAAAAAAAGTTTAACATACTTACCAACTGATCAGTAATTCCATTGCTAGGTATATATGCAAGAGAATGGAAAATACATGTTAACACAGAAACTTCTACATTCAAGTTCATAGCAGCATTTTTTTTGTGTATGTGTGTGAGGTATAGCTCCTTCTAAAAATGGCTTGCCAACCAAATGTTACTGGCTTTTGTGGGGCTCACCTCTCCTAGAGCTGAATTCCAGTTCTTCTCCTCTGGAAAAAAGAACTGAACAAAAAAGAAAAAAGCATTTTACTTGAAAAAGTAAAAGTGAAAAGTGAGAAAATGGCTCTGTACAACAAGATTGGGTTGGTTAAAAGGGAAACAGTAAGATAAAAATGTACCCTGGAAGATGCAGAGTGGGCTTTCATGAGGAAAGCTATGATACCAAGCACTTCTTGTTGCTGTGTCCTTTTATACAGTCCAAGTCTTTTTTTTTTTTTTTTTTCCCCTTTTTGAGACAGGGTTTCACTATGCAGCTCAGGCTGGCCTAGAACTCACTTTGTAGCCCAGATGGGCCTTGAACTCACAGTGATCCTCCTGCCTCAGCCTCCTGAGTGCTGGGATTACAGGTACCTTACAGTCCAAATCTTGAAGAAACCTACAAAAACTTGTGCATATGGGTCCTAAGAGCCAGTGCTGGGATCCTTCGCCTCAGGTTGACGTCAGGTTCAGGCCATCTACTGAGAACCTGCTCGAGTTCTCCAGACAAGTTCACGTACAGGGCTTTGGGAACTGTTCTAATCATGTGTTCTGGGATCTTGTAATTAACAGGACATGCCTATTTCCCCAGCCAGTTTTGCTACACCCTAATCTCCTATATCATTGCTAGGGATTGACACCAGGGCCTTCACACTGTGCTACATCCCCAGACCTTTCTTTATTTTTTATTTTGACAGAGACTTGCTAAGTCACTAAATTGCCCAGGCTGGGCTTGACTTTGTGATCCTGAGACAGAAAATTAGGGTGTGGGAAAACTGGCTAGAGAAGTAGGTGTGACCTGTTAATTACAAAACCCCAGGACACAGACGCAGAACAGTTCCCAAAGCCCTGCTTGTGGACTTCTCTCAAGAATTCAAGCAGGTTTTTGCTAGGGTGGCCTAGACCTGACATCAGCCTGAGGAATGAATGATGCAGAAAGGACAGTCCACATTAGTTCTGGTCACTATGTTCTCTCTTCCATGGTGGTCCACTTTCACACTGTAGAGTGTACTTCTTTTCCTACTTTTACTTGCGCTGTAGAGCCTGTTTCTTTTCCTATCTTTAATAAAACTTTGCTGTTTACATTTGTCTTTTTTTTGTTGTTGTTGTTTTGTTTTTCTTCCGGTACCAGGAATCAAACTCACGACCTTGCGCTTGCCAGGCAGGCGCTGTGCTGCTGAGCTAAATCCCCAGCTGCTACATTTGTCTTGACCAAGTCTTTCCTCTGGACAGAAAGAACCTAGAAACCACCTCCAAAAGGAGATTCCAGCACCCGGAATCCTGGTTACAGTCCTCTCAGCCTTCGCCTCCCACGGTGTGAGATTACAAATGCCCCCACGCCACGCAGCATTATTTATAATAGTGGAAATGACTGAAATGTTCATCAAGTTATAAATGGGTATGTTATCAGACTCAGGTCCAGCTGCTTGCTGCCTGCAAGCTAATACTCAGAAGATGAGAAAGGGTGGGAAGGAAATAATCCTATTCAAAGGCCAGCCCCAAGACGATGGGGGGGTTAGCACCCTCAGAGCTCCATCTGAGGGAGTTTAGGGGAGCAAGGACTTTGTATAGACGCAAAGGACCTGCCAAGGAGCAATGAGGAGGAAGACTGCGTGCCAAAGGGGCTCTTTATTGTCAAGGCCTGGTGTCAGCCCCCACCCGCAGAAACACTGCCACTGACCCTGACCGCCTGGGACTAGGTGCGTGCTGTTCTTTATTTTCCTGCAAGTTAAGCATCAAAGCAGTTCATAGGCTTTGTGTTAACTGATGTACACAATTAAGAACAAGGAGGAGCACTACACATTCTGATGTTATTTTAAGGTCACAGGTGTTCTGGGGTCTATAAATCTGTAAGAATTATTTAGCAACTAGTATCTTAATCATTTAGGTGTAGCTTTTATTTAGAATTTAGGATACTAGGCAAAAGGAAAGGATGCAAAAATAACTCTGGCAAGGACATTTTCCAAAAGAGTGTCCACTGTTACAGTTAAACAGAATGTTGTATATCCAGTCAGTGCATATACTTTTATTAAGAGACAAAAAAGGAGCTGGGTGTGGTGGCACATGCCTGTGATCTCAGCAATTGGGAGGCTGAGGCAGGAGGATTACCATGAGTTCGAGGTCACTCTGGGCTACATAGTGAATTCAAGCCCAGCCTAAACCACAAAGAGAGACCCTGTCTCAAAAAAAAAAGATATAAGCTTAAATATCACATAGTTTCTTTTATATAAGAAACCCAAATATAAATAAAAAGCAAAATGAAAGATAGATAACAGGAAATAGGGACATAGATCTTTTTCAGATGGGAAAGTGATTAAGAGATGAAGAGGGAAGAGGAAGGAGTTCAAAAAAAGAATTAAAATGTGTCATGTACATGTACCAACTGCCCATGGAGAATTTAATTGTTACATATTGGAAACATGCACTAATAAAAATAGAAACTGAAAGCCGTGTGTTGTGGTGCACACCTGTAATCCTAGCACTTTGGAGGCTGAGGCAGGAGGACTGCCATGAGTTCGAGGCTAGTCTGAACTGCATAGAGAAATCCTGTCTCAAAAAAAAAAACCAAAAATACCCCAACTCTTGGGGCTGGGGATTTAGCTCAGCGGCAAAAGCGCCTGCCTGGCAAGCGCAAGGTCATGAGTTCGGTTCCAGGTACTGGAGAAAAACCAAAAAAAAAAAAAAAAAAAAACCCCAACTCTTTAAAAAACAAACAAACCATTTACCCTATTGGTTATTCTATGAGCTCTTCTTTCAAGGACTTTTTTCTTTCACTTTT
>NW_004955421.1:682418-687474 GCF_000276665.1 Chinchilla lanigera | reverse complement strand
TTTCCTGAGACTCCTACTTATGCCTGTTGGACACTTCTGTTTCTATCCTTCATAACTATTCATTTTTTTTAGGACCATTTTTTTGGAGGGGCACTTGTGATTAAATCCAGGATTTCATATATTGTAGGCTATATTACTGAGATATATCCCCAATCCTTTTGTTTGGTTTTTGAGACCGGGTCTCACTATGCAGTTCAGGATGGCCCTGAATTCATTATATATCCCAGGCTAGCCTCAAACTCACAATAATCTTCCTGCTTCAGCCTCCCAAGTGCTGCATTTCCCCAGCCCTTTAAAAAAAACTGAGACAGTTCTCACTAAATTGCCCAGACCGGCCTCAAATTTGCAATCCTCCTGTCTTAATCTCCAGAGTAGCTGGAATTACAGTTGTCCCACCATGCCTGACTTCAGGACAGTTTTTTAATCTACTTCTTCAATTGCATTAATCTTGTAATCAACTAATCTATTTAGTCCAATTATTAGTTACATTGTTACCAGGTTTTGGGCTGCTGGAGTCTCCTTCTAGAGATGGTTTCTGAGCAAATAATTGGTCAAGACAAGTACAAACAGTCGCAAAATTTTATTAAAGGTAGGAAAAGAAACAGGCTCTGTAGAGCAAATCTGACCCAAGTAAAAGTAGGAAAAGAAGTACAGCGTGAGGGTGGTCACCACGGGGAACAGCAAAGACTCACTGTGGACTGTCCTTTCCGTATCACCCACTCCTCAGGCTGTTGTCGTGTCTAGGCCACCCTAGCAAAAACCTGCTTGAATTCTTCAGAAAAGTTCACATGCAGGGCTTTGGGAGCTGTTCTGGGCCTGTGTCCTGGGATTTTGTAATTAACAGGTCACACCTACTTCTCCAGCCAATTTTGCCATGCCCTAATCTCCTGTCTCACAATCATTGGCTAGTATCACTAGTCTGGCATATTGAATATGGCCCCCTGTACCATGCTGGGATCAAACCCAGGTTCTCCCACACACCAAGCAAATACTCTATCACTGGGCTACACCTCCCGCTCAACAGGATTATTTGATTTTCACTCTATTTAGTAACGGCTGATCAGTGAATGTCCTCAGTTTTCTTACCTGTGGGTTCATATTCTTTTAGAGTTATAAAGTATGCTGAGTTGTCTTGTGTTCCTCAAGTAGAGTACTTATGTCTAAGCCTCAGTTTTACTGCTTCCTAGAGAATTTGTGTTACCTCATTCCTCTGAGATAGGAGAGTAGCGCATGGCAAAACTGGCTGGGGAAGTAGGCATGACCTGTTAATTACAAGAACCAGGACATGTGCACAGAAAAGTTCCCAAAGCCCTCTACATGGACTTCTTTTGAGGACTCCAGCAGGTTTTCAATAGGCTGGCCTAGACCTGATGTCAGCCTGAGCCCTGGGATCCCAACATAGCCTTTCAAGAGACTTATGAAGAAGTTATCGAGGGTTTCCTCAAGATTTGGACAATGTAAAAGAAAAGCAGCATGAGGAGCCGGTGCTAGTGTAGCTTTCCATGGTAGTCCACGCTGTACTTCCCAGACACAGCATGTACTTTTATCTATACTCTTACCCACTTTTTCTATTTTCTTGGCCCAAACTTGCTCTGCAAAGTCAGTTTCTCTCCCCCTCTTTACTTTTACTTTCTTGGATAAACATTATCACTGAAATTTTGCTTATTTCATTCAATTGTTTCAGAGGACAAGAACCTGGAATCTGACTTGCGAAGGAGAGGCAAACAACCTCAAACCCGGGAGCATTTAGTTGGTGAGCCACTTTAGAGGCATTTACCCACTAACACCTCTACAGCTCTCCATTTCTTCTAAGCACTTTCTCCTTCAGGTTACAGAGAAGGAGCAGTGTGTGGAAGGGTGAATGTTAACAAGCCAAAATTTTGTTATTTCCTCTTCATCCTAGCAGGATCAAGCTCCACCCTCATGTTACCAAGACTGCGATGATGCTGTTTGTAGAGATGATCCTTTCAGAGAAAGAAATGTGGAACGGGGGTGATTATAAATAAAATCTAACCTAAAACACCCAACACTTAGCTGACAAGTTCTGCGTAAGCCCATTCCAGTCTGAAGAGCTTTGGTTTGTTCAGTTCTAAACTACTGTTCAGCAAGACCTAATGACCTTTGATAGTCCCAGGGATCTTCCACAGTCTCTTTCCCACTAGTTTCTCATATCCATCAATCTTTCTCAGCCACTGTGCTATCTCCACATTTGGAATCAAGGTAATAGCCTGTGTTATTTTTCCAATGTCTTGGGTACTTTCACAGTTTTGTATGAAATAGTTTCATAGTTTCTACTTCTAAATGTGTTTAATTGGTACTTTAGTGTATACTCTCGTTAAAAAAACTTTTGGTGGTTTGCACTATTATACTTGTTCCAAGAGTTGGAGAATTACCCCTTCCCTTGAGATAGAAGGGCCCGGCACTACCCAAGAAATACTTTTAAAATTTATTTTTCTTCTGCCTGGTGTGGTGGTGCATACTTGTAATCCCAGCACTTGGGAGGCTGAGGCAGGAGGATCATTGTGAGTTTGAGACCAGTGTGGGCTACAGTGAACTCAAGCCCAGCCTGAACTGCATAGAGAGACTTATGCTTCTTCCATCTTTGATATACAGTCCTTATGGGTGACCATGGCTATACAGACACCCCACAATTGTTCTGGGAGACTTAGCTTTGGTCCCAGGTTCCTAACAGATAATTCCGCCTATCTATACCCGCTTCAGATGTTTCTAATCTGTTCTGCAAGGAACCCCTTCCCTATGTATGATTAAGCAGAAAGTCTGTGGTTAACCCGCAGGATACTGTACACATGTGAGCCCACCCATTCTGTCAGTATCAGCAGCCTTGTGCACACTTTATCAGGTCAGTCCATACACTACTGCTCTATATAAGACCTAAAGAAAGCCTCTTTTCAATGATTTCATTTTGCCTATTCATGATTTCTACTCCAGTACAGCAGGCTGAGCTGTTTACACCAAAAGCTGGTTAACTAAAAAAAAAAGCCAGGCATGGTGGTGTACTCATGTAATTCCAACACTAACGAGGCTTAAGCAGGAGGATGCCATGAGTTTGAGGCCAGCTTAGGGTACATAGTGAGTTCAAGGCCAGCCTGAACATAGCAAGGCCCTATATCAAAACAAACAAACAAAACAACAAACTGGTAACACTGAAGGCTGCTGGCAACTTGAGGGCTGCTAGCAGCCAGACAATGGCAGAAAATGACAGATTAATAGAGTTGCCCTTTGCTAGTTTTGTCTCATGGAGGAGTTCCAGATTTGTTGGTAGCTGCTGCTAACAGTGAAGAGCTGACAGCCACTGACATTCAAAGCTCAGAGTTTTTAATCCTAAAGGAGTTGCATTTTGCCTATTCATGATTTCTATACAAATTGATCAAAATAATACTCACCTGATTGGTAACACCCCACTTTACTTCTCCATGTAGTCTAACAATTAGTAATAGACCTGGCTAATTTGGCTATAGAGTAGGTTATGGAAATAAGGTCAGAGCACTGAACAGCAAGCGTCCGTGGAATAAAGACGTACCAAAGACCCCAAGTATATTGCACAATAGACTGCTCACACAGATTTGGAGTAGCCAAACGCAGCTTCCTAAAGCAGTGGCCTATGTTTTGGCCTAGAGTCCAGCAATATGGTTTAGTTAAAAAGTCCTTAGCTCAGCTACTTACTGTGTGATCTTGGGCCAATCTTTCCACGTATTTCTGAATTTCCTCATCTCTAAGATATTAATTGTATCTACTTCAGTAGCGATAGCAAATAAGAGGTTGGTAAAAATGTTCTGTTAAAAAGAAAGTCAGCTTAGTGCGTGCCTGTAATCACAGAACATTAGCGAGAACCTAAAAAAAAAAAAAGGCTGAGGATGAAACTTCAGTGAGAAGGTCAGGTTTCCATCCTCACTAACTCCCCGCCTCAAATTCTGGAAGGTAAATTAGAGCTGTATGTGCATTATTCTAGCTTGGAGCCAATATATTACTGGGATGAAATTTGGGTTTAATCTGTTTTCAAACCGACAAAAGAGGCGAAGGGCCAATGATTAGCATCTGCGCCTTATTTGAAGGCAATAGGCTTAACCCAGGCTAAAAAGCTGAGAGGTCAAAAACTCGGGTCTAGACGCGCTCTTCTGTAGGGAATCTCCAGGAATTCCAACCTCAGGAATTCTGATCCGCATGCGAGCCCTGTAAGTCAGCCTCTGACTTGTCTTTCACCTCCCTCAGGGAGAGAGATTTCTGTCCTTCATCCCCAGAGGCGCGCGCCAGGTAGGGCCGCAGACGGCCACCGAAGCCTTCCGAGGATCGCAGCGATTACTGGGGCGTGTCACAGGGTTTGTAGGTCAGGCGACCCTCCGCTACTACGCACGAAACGTAGTGCTCTCTGCCCTGCTCGCGGGCAACGACTGCTGGAGAAGACGTCACGGAGTTTACTCAGGAGAGTTGATTGGATTAGTCTTGTGCCAATCAAGATTTCTCCGTCAGTCTATCGCTCCCCGCCCCATTGAGGACAAAATGCAGGACTGCTGAGGAAGAGCGAAGCTGCAGAAATGGCGACCGGAACCACTTCCTCCAGTGAGGGCCAATGAATTCTTCCTTTCCGCAGTAAATGTATTTCCCTCGAACCCGCCCAAGAGGAAAAACATCTGATGGGGTGTGCAGCGCAGAGACTCACGGGAGCTCGTCCAGGCTCTTGCCATTATTGCACAGTGCTCCTGTCAATCATATTGCTCTTTGGCTGGGGCGGGGAGTGCAGCCCTTTTAGCACCGCGTTTTCCTGGGTTGCTGCGCCCGGCGGCTCCCAGGCTGCGGGCACAGGAAACCAGCCGCTTGGGCGGGGCCACGCCGCGGGCCGCCCCAGGCGGTTCGGCCGCTGTCAGGCTCCAGGAGTGGCCCGAAGAGCGAGCCGCGAGGGGCGGGAGCAAACGCGGGGGCGGGGCCAGGGCGGGGCCGGAGGAGGCGGAAGCAGCGAGCGAGCCTGAGGCGGACCAGTATCGGAGCCAGCGTCCGGGCCGGCGGAGCGGCGTCGGCGGGGTTGGCTGGGGCGAAGGGG
>NW_004955421.1:673645-681994 GCF_000276665.1 Chinchilla lanigera | reverse complement strand
GCCCGCGGAGCTCGGGCCCCCTCGCCCCGGACGCGGAGGCCGCGCTGCGCGGGGCGGCGGCGAGGCCGGAAGATGGCCTGGGTGCTCAAGATGGACGAGGTGATCGAGTCCGGGCTGGTGCACGACTTCGACGCCAGCCTCTCCGGGATCGGGCAGGAGCTGGGCGCCGGCGCTTACAGCATGAGGTAGGCGCCCTGGCGGGCGGAAGCCTCTTTCCCCATGGCGAAGGCCTGCACGGCCCTGTGGCCCTCCCTGCGCGGCGGTGTCCGGCGGCGCCTAGGCCGCCCTGCCCGCCGGGTCGGGGCTCTGCCGCGTGGCGGATCGCGACTGGGAGCCCCCAGGCCTCGCAGTGACTTGGCGGGCGGGGGACACCAGCCCCCCAGGTTTCGGCCGGGAAATCGCGCTCGAGGGCTTCATTTTTGCTGTAAAACATGTCCCGCTGTTGAGATGACTTGGTCTTCTCTTCCCTAGTGGTTTATGAGCTCCTTTGAGGAGAAATACACTGTACAAAAATTTAGCATTTCTGTCGAGGAAGATAAACCCACGTTCTTACTCAGTTGTCCTACACTGTAGTCTTTCCTTGTTGCAGGTTTTAATTACTTGATATTCCTAACCTATTATGAATGACAGTGGTAGCGAGGGGGGAAAGCACCATGATGACTTGTTTTTTTGATTGTCTCTAAGAGTGAAGTTTGTCATTTTGGGGACTGCTCTCTCAGGCTGTTCCCATTTGAAGAGAGCTTTAACATGCGTAATTGTACCACAAACAGTAATTTGTTTAGTCTCTTCGTGTTTAATTTTGAGAGGTTGAGGCAGACAGGAGCTTAGTTTCTGCCATTTATGCTGAAGAATGTATATATTTAAGAATATATTTACGTAACAGGCACGCACATATATAACTTAACAGTTTGGAACCTCTTTACCAACGGTATTATTGACATAAAGTTGATGTGCCATAAAGCTCTCATTTAGTAGGTTAAAATTTAGTGGTTCGGCAGCTTTTGGTTAATATGAGTTAAGTGTAGTTTTCTGTTCTTTATAATTTGTACAGTTCTTTAGAGATGCTGATGTGTGCTGTGTAGTTTACCAGAGAAGTACATCTCACTGCAGCTCACAGGGAGGATAGGAAGCAGAAATGTTCTGAAGAGTGACTTGGTCCGGGGACTCAGGAGGCTGAGGCAGGATTCCTGCGAGTTTGAGGCCATCCTGGGCTACATATCGAGATCCTGTCTCAAAAACAAAACAGCACAAAGGATGACTTGTGGATCAGGGCAATCCTGGATTGTGGAGGCTGATCCCTGAAGCACCTTGGCTTTTAAATCTTAGAAAGTCTGAGCCATAAGAAATTCTCAAAGGTGGAGACAGTTTTCTGGGTGTGGAAGTGAATTGTGGAAAACAAACGAAGAAAAAAGCCACCAGCCTCTGGCCCTGATTTGTCTGTGCTTGTCGCTCTGATCTTGCAACCTCATCTTGCAGTTGTGTAACCTGAATACCGTAGATGAGATGGCTTATTTTCCAGAACAACTGCGTTGTTGAGGAAATTGCTACTGCGAGTCCTGGGGTCAGCGCAGGGATTGGGGAGAGGTAGTGTTTCCCTAGTGGAACTGCTCTGCAAGCACCTTGCTGCTGTGGGTTCCACTGCTGCAAGCCTGTGGGCAGGCCTTGAAGGCAATAGAGGGCAGGTGAACAATCTCAGTATGTGTGTCTTCTCACAGTTGAAAGGGAATTTGGCTGCCGAAAAATTTGCTTACTGTTAATTTTGAGCTTTTGCATTTTCTAGGGTCTTATATGAACTATTTTGGTGGTTCAACCAACTTAATGCAATTAACCTGTGTTTATGGTTTTCTGTCTGTGAAGAGAATGAAGTCTTGATAGCCAACCTTTCCTTGACTTTGTTCTTAAAAGTATTGCTCAGATTCTTTGTAATTCTGTCATTTGCAACATTCTTGAGGGGAAATTTTTTTCCTGGAATGTTTTTTGTCTTGTTTTTTTGAGGTAGGGTCTCTGTAGTTCAGACTGGCCTTGGACTTACTATGTAACCCAAGTTGGCTTCAAATTGAGGTGAGCCTCCTCCTGTCTCAGCCTCCCAAGTCCTAGTGTTACAAGTGTATATCACCATGTCTGTTTTCTTGTTTTTTGTTTTTTTGTCTTTGAGATAGTGTCTTGCTATGCAGTTCAGGCTGACCTTGAGCTCACTTTGTAGCCCTGGCTGGCATCGAACTCGAAATTATCCTCCTGCCTCAGCCTCTGGAGTGCTGGGATTACAGGCATGCACCACCACACCTGGCTGTCTTCTTGTTTTTGATTGTGTCATTTAGTTAAATTTTTAGTTAATGAAGGTGAATTTTTTTGTGTGTGTGTGGGTACTGGGAATCGAAGTGAGGACCTTGCTATTGGTAGGCAGGCGCTTGTGCTGCTGAGCTATAACCCGGGCTCCAGTGAATATCATCTTTGAGGAGCTTAATTTTTCATAGTTAATTGAATCGTGAAAAATAAAGGCAAGCTGATGAGAATACTTGTCTCTTGCAGATTCAGAGCTCTTTATTTGAAGAGTGTGTGTGTGTGTGTGTGTGTGTGTGTGTGTGTGTGTGTTACTGGAGATCAAACCAAGGGCCTTGTGCTGAACACTGTAGGCAAAAGCTACATCCCCAACCCTTGAAATTGTTAAATATAGGGAATGTCAGAGTTGACTTAACAAGGAGAAAATCTGAAGAAAACTCTGGAGCAGTGATGGCAAACCTTTAGAGCTTTCAGTGATACAAACAGCCCATTGTGGCACGCATGCCATAGGCCCATAGTTGCCATAGGCACATAGGAGTGCCATCTCTGCTATGGACTGTGGAGACCTCCTTCAGTGGTGGTTTACTTTCCACAGCCAGAACAGGAGGATCTGGGAGTGCTTTTGAGCAGCATTCTCACCTGCTCCTGGAGCATTTGTCCTCTTCCTCTGGTGTCAAATAGGAAGGAAGGCTTATTTTTTACATTTGTTCTCTCAAATTCAAGAAGTAAACTTGAGTACACTGTTGGAAAAGTAACTTGAAAAATTTACTGAGCTGGGCATGGTGGCACATGCGTGTAATCCCAGCACTCAGGAAGCTGAGACAGGAGGATCAGGATCGAGTTCGAGGCCAGCCTGGGCTACAAAGTGAGCTCAAGGCTGGCCTGAACTGCATAACAAGACCCTGTCTCAAAAAGACCAAAAATAAAAGGAACAAAGAAATTTACTCTGTAGGCAGCTTTCCATTTTTCTTTCCAAAGTAACGTACTATGTTCGCTGTATTTGCTCCTTCGAGTGTCTTAAAACATTCTTTTTGCAGGGATTTCTTTCTTTCCCTCCCTCCCTCCTTACCTCCCTCCTTTCCTTCCTTCCTTCCTTCCTTCCTTCCTTCCTTCCTTCCTTCCTTCCCCCCTCCCTCCCTCCCTCCCTCCCTTCTTCTCGCTTTAGCCTGGCCTTGAACTCACTATGTAGCCCATACTGGCTTCTAACACAGTGATCCTGCTGCCCCAGCTTCCTGAGTGCTGGAATTAAACAATTGTGACACCGCGTACCGCTAAAACAAATTATTTAAGACTTATTTTAAGGGAAGTCATTTCTTCAGCTTTTTGGGAAGATAGCCCAAGAAAAAAGGACCTTCCTCTGTAGTATGACTTAAAAATATATATTTGCATTAACCAGTGTAGACTGCTGGTGTTGGAGGTACACTGGAGTCAATTTCTTGTATTTCTGTAGCTTTCTTTTCTTTCTGGTTTGAGGGGGGAATCTGGTCCTCATTTTGTTTTTTTTTTGTTTTGCTTTTTGGTTTTTCTCCGGTACCGGGAACCGAACTCAGACCTTGCGCTTGCCAGGCAGGCGCTTTTGCCGCTGAGCTAAATCCCCAGCCCCTGGTCCTCATTTTGTATGTGTTCTTTGACTACAGCTGTATGTGTGATGTGACTTAGTGCATATTCTCTTTGAAATAAGGTGACTCCTAAATCTTTTTTCTAAATCCTGTAGCCCAGGCTGGCCTCAAACTTGTAAGGATCCTCCTACCTCAGCCTCCCAAATTCTGAGATTACAGCTGTACACAATACTGTGCCTGGTCTCATTAGAATTTTCTAAGAGTCTTTTAAACAACCTAGTCATTTTCTTTCCATCTGTGTTCACATGAAGTTCATAATCTCTGGCAGTCAGAATTTGAGGTCAGTATTGAACTTTTTTTTCCCATTTATGCTGGGGATTGAACCCAGGGTCTGCTGCATGGACTCTTGTTTTTTCATTTTCTTTTTTTTTTTTTTTTGAGATGTGGTCTCACTATGTAGTTCAGGCTGGCCTTCAACTCACTGTGTAGCCGAGGTTGGCCTCCAGCTCACTGTGATCCTCCTGCCTCAGCCTCTCAAGGGCTGCAAACACAGGCTTTGAAGGTTATAGTAGTGGTTTCTTTTGATTACTCTTCTAAAAACTTTGAAGCCAAGTGTGATGGTAAGAAGCAGGAGGATCATTTTGTTTTTTTTTTTTTTTGGTTTTTCTCCGGTACCGGGAACCGAACTCATGACCTTGCGCTTGCCAGGCAGGCGCTTTGCCGCTGAGCTAAATCCCCAGCCCCAGGAGGATCATTTTGAAGCCCAGAAGGTTAGTTAACCTGGGCAGTATAGACCCCATCTTAAACACACACACACACACACACACACACACACACACACACACACACACTTTGCTATTAAATTATCAACTGAAAAAAACCATTGTCTGAGTTCTGTTTTTATACTTCAAAATGGTTTAAATTTATTTTGAAACAAAAGGCCTACTTTACATATTTTGAAGTAAGAGGTGTGTGCATAGTTTATAAATAATTTGCTAAATCAAAAGTGCTTTGAGTTGAAGGCAGGCTTCCTGCATTGACTGAAAGGTTAAAATGTCCCTTGACAGACCCTATAGGGCAGTGGTAGTGAATCTGTAGTGTGTGTGCCACAGTGTACTGTTGTATCATTGAAAGCCCTAAAAGGTTCTCCCTCATTGCTGTAGGTAACAGGAAAATTTCAACTTCCATAAGGATAAGGTCTATTATATGGCTACTAAGAACTGATTATTTTCTTTTGGTCTTAAATGGCCTATCATGGAAGTATAGACAAATTTTTGGATCAGTGGAATTCTTTTGGCTTTTTTTGAGACAGGGTCTTGCTGTGTAATTCAAGCTGGCTATTAATTTACTGTGTAGCCCAGGCTGGCCTCAATCTTACGGTGGTCCACGTGCTGGAATTACAAGCTTGCACCACCATGCCCAGCTGTTTTGTGTCTTTTTGAGACAGGATCTCACTGTGTAGCACAGGCTGGCTTTGGACCCGCAGAGATCCTCCTGCATCAGCCTCCAGAGTGCTAGGATTACAGGCATGTGTCACCATACCACCAGGCAAGATTAAGGAAATTTTTAAAAGACCTATTGTGGTGCTTGAGAGTACTTCCAGAATTGGAAGTAATTTCTATAAAACTCATTTCAGCATTTCAAAAACTTTCTGGATTTAATCTTGGCAGTAGTATACAAAAGGGCATGATAAATTATTGATTAAAAAGTCTAGCTGAGCATGGTGACATAGCCTGTAACCCCAGGATTCAGGAAGCTGAGTTAGGAGGATTGCAGCAAGATCACAACCAGCCTAAACTATATAGCACCTGTCTCATTTTGGTTTTAAATTTATTATCTCAGAACAGCATAGGCAACCTTTTCTGTAAGGAGCAACATAATAAATAATTTAGGCTTTCCAGGTTGTGTGTATACAGATATTCCTCTTGTAGTATGACCTGCCTGGTTAACAACTGTTGGCACTTACAACTAACTTTTTTTGTACAGTTCTGTACATAGTTTATAGAGCCTCAATGTCTTTTTATACAGTTCACCTTGTTAATATAGTACTGTGAGTTTTGCTGGATGTCCAGTACTGTAGTTTTATTTTCTGTTGTATATTACAGTACTGCATGTAAGAGTTACGCAAAGTCGTCAAGTTGGAGTTTCTTTGGGCAATTTCTATGTTCTGAATATTGTAATGTACATTCTATATATAATTCCTCATTTAGTGACCAAATCAGTTAAAAACCTAGTCACCGCCTGGGGATACAACTGTAGCACAGAACCTGCCTGGTAAGTGCAAGGTCCTGAGTTTGATTCCCAGTAATAAAACAAAACAAAACAAAACATAGTCACAGGAACAGAACTTGGTTGTTAAATGAGGAATTTTTATAATCCTGAACTTGTTTTTCTTTTTAAACAACCCTTTAAAAAATGTAACAACATTTTTAGCTCATAGGTGTGTAAAAACAGGCTGCCTAAATTTCCTCTCTAAACATAGCATGACAATACTTTTCCTTTGGGATAAAATCTTAATAATGTACTTTCCTTGCCTTAGAAGAGAATTTGCTGAGTATTGAAATCTAATGTATTCAAGAAGTTATTTTTATGTAGACTAAGAACTGTCTCGGCTAATTCATATACATTCTGTTTTTCATTTATATTAATATGTTCAGTTTTAATAATTAAGCTCTTCTCTCCTCCCCAAGACTCAGTATAGTTTCTAGCCTTCAATTGGGGTTAGAAATTTAGCAATTTATTGCTAAGGTCTCATAAACTTGATGTGTTTTAAGGCAGTAACACTTGTTGGTTTGTCAAGACACATTTGATAAACGTTTGCTGCTGGAAACACCATCTGACATGCCATCTTTGTGTATATGTGTGTGCTGTAGGTGTTATAAATGAAAGAAGTGCTATAATATTTATTTTGATTGATAACCACTGTACATGGTTATGAAATGGCTAATTTTTGGCAGTATAATTTTTTTCTTTTAATTTTTAACCTTCTAGGATTTTTGAGAAGCATGATATTTTCAGCTTAATAGGAACTACGATAAAACTAGTCTATTCATGTGTGTATTGATAGCTGGTTGTTTTGTCTTTTTTGTTTTTGTACCAGGAATAGAACTCAGGACCTTGCGCTTGTGAGGCAGGCACTTGTGCCACTGAGATATATCCTTGGTCTTTTTTGTCTTTTTGGGGCAGAGTTTCTCTATGCAGTTCAGGCTGTCCTTGAACTCACTTTGTAGCCCAGGCTAGCCTCAAACTCGGCAATCCTCCTGCCTCAGCCTCCTGAGTACTGGGATTATAGGTATGCACCACTAAGCCTGGTGTGGTAGTTGAATTTTTTAACTTGATAATACTTTTGAAATAATGTTACAAATTACAGAAATATTATAGAGTTCCCATATATACCTTTCACCCAGCTTCCCTTAACTCTGTACCAGAGTACAGTTTTGAAAATCAGGAAATTAGGCTTTGTGCAGTACTTCAATGCACAAAATTTATTTGGATTTGACAGGTTTTTCCCTTGTCCTTTTTCTAATGGAGTTTCCAGTCTAAGATCCCATATTGTATTTAATTTTTGTCTACTGCAATCGTTTTTGTAGTTTTTTCTTTTATGATTTTGACACTCTGATGTATAGCGGTCAAAACTTGTTTTTTAACATACACAGGCAGGGATGTGACTCTTTGATAGAGCACTTGCCTAATATGCCTGCTTGAGGCCCTGAATTCTATCCCCAGAACTATAGAAAGGAACAAAAATAATAATTTTTTTTAATTTTTGGCAAGCAGTAATAAAATATACTTGAATGCTGTTGAGCCTTTAATGGATGTCTGTCATTTTTACAGTGGTGTGTGTGTGCACGGATGTGGATCACATGCATTCTAAACAAGCATTCTACCACCAAACTATATTCCCATCTCCTACACAGTGATTTTGAGTAGAGTAGGGCCACTGTTGATGTTTATAGCCTTCTTCTCTTCATCTTAATAGAATAGGATGCTGTGTATTTTATAGTCACTCCATAATGAAAGTATTAAGAAATGTTAAAGTATTTAAGATAACTACAAATCATTGCATATTACCTTAAATATTTTTATTAAAAATTATTCTCCAACTGGGCGTGGTAGTGCATACCTGTAATCCCAGCTATTCAGGAGGTGGAGCCAGGAGGATCACAAGTTTGAGGCCTCCTTGGGTAACTTAGTGAAACACCGTCTCAACTTAGAAAGGCTGGGGTTGCACCTCAGTGGGGAGGCCCTGCATTTAATCTCCACTACTGTGCGAAAAAAATTTTTTTTCCAAAACAGAAAAACTGGGGGTGTTGCTTTCCAAATTTATTAAATGTCTGGCTTAGTGAGAAACAGATGGATTTGCATTTCTGGTATTGGAATATGTTCGTTGACATAGATTAAGATTAGTCTCTCCTACATAAGTGGTTAGAAAAGGAAGTTTATAGTAATAGCCCTCTCAAATAATTATAAGTATTCTTTGGTGCTACAACAGTTGTCCTTTTTTTTTTTT
>NW_004955421.1:597359-673505 GCF_000276665.1 Chinchilla lanigera | reverse complement strand
TCTCACTTTGTAGTTCAGGCTGGCCTTGAACTCACTAGGTAGCCCAGGCTGGCCTCAAATCCAGTGATCCTCTTGCCTCAGCCCCTGAGTGCTAGGATTACAGCCATGTGCTGCCAGGCCTGGCCACTAATTCCTGACAAATGGTAGTTTCTTAAAGTTTAGCTGCAATGTGGAGTCTCAAAGTATATTAGTGTATTGTGTATACCCTGTTAAAGTAGAATAGATTGGTCTGTCTTGTACTTGGATTGAGTCTTTTACCTTCACTAATTTTGAAATGTGCATTCACTGGTCATTCAGAAAACAGCAGCCCTCAATTAAGACCTTCCAAGTTTTGACACTCTTGTGTCAGAAATGACATTCTCTATGGTCACCATCTCATCAGAGACAGTACAGGAGGGAGGGCTTAGATTTTTATCATTGGCAACACACCATTAGTGATTTTCCTTGATTTGTTTGTTTGGTTTTTTTTGGTTTTTCTCCGGTACCGGGAACCGAACTCACGACCTTGCACATGCCAGGCAGGTGCTTTTGCCGCTGAGCTAAATCCCCAGCCCCGTGATTTTCCTTGAAATGGTAGCCACATTTTTGATTTTGGAAGAAATCTCTGTCCGGCCCCCAGGTCTGAATGATTGTAGTTTTTCTTTCAGCCCCCAGGTCTGAATGATCATAGTTTTTCTTTCAAGGTTTTCTATGAAAAATTTGCTATGTCTTCTTACAGCTAAAACACACAAGAGCTTTTCCTTCAGACAGCCAATGGTTACAGCCCCAAGAAGTTTGAGTAAGCTGCAAAGTATCATTCAGCGTGAAGCAGAGCTGGGTCTGAAGCACCCAGACACTCTTCAGCATCCTATCAATTAGTCATTGAGAAGTCTCAGCATAGAATTTGCCCTTTCTGAATAGAAGGAAAATCAGTCAGGAATGCCAGTTTTTGCTGTTGTTGTATCTTTTTTTCCCCCCTCCAGAACCTTCTTAGTTAGAATAATTTGTAGGAACTCAAGATTTTTCCATGTAGACAGTATCTTTCAATAAAGATAGATTTATTGCCATGTAATTCTTCCATTTCATTTGCCTTTGTAGGCTGTCTAGAGCCTCAATGCAGTGTTGTCTAGAAGGACTAAGAACTTGAGTATTTAACAGTGCTCATGGTACACACCTATAATCCCAGCACTTGGGAGGCCGAGACAGGAGGATTGTGAATTTGAGGCCATCTTGGACTATATACACCTTGTCTCAAGAAGTTGAATAGTTCATTGTCTTACTGATTTATAGAGAATACTTAACAAAATTTCTTAATACTTTGTTAATACTTAACAAAATTTTTCTTTCTAGACAAGATTGGTCAGTAGTTTTTTTTTTTTTTTCCTAGTTTTTTTTTAAAAAATGTGTGTGTGTATTTTTCAGTGTTGGGGATTGAACCTAGGACCTTAGGCACTTTAGGAAAGCACTCTGTAGTGAGCTATGTCCCCATCCTTTGCTTTTTTTTTGACATTAAGATTATATTATTTTCCAGTGTGTTGAAGCCTTTCCTCTTTTTATAGGATGTTTTATTTTGCATAAGATGGGACTTACCATTTTTTAAGGTTTTATACTGCACACCTGGAATGTAGTCTAGATTTAGACATTTTAACTGTTTTATGATGCATAGATGTTTGACTACGATGTAATTTATTTATGGGCATAGCAATATTCCGATTTTCTTTATCCTCGCTGCGGTTGGTTTATGACCTCAGCTTTATGAGCATATCTTTCTCAGTAGCTGAAGTCTGGCCTCCTTTTGCTTTCTTTCTTCTACTGTCCTGGGGCACTTCACAGTGATACCTGAGGCCTGCAGCTCTTCTCCCAGTGTCTGTTGTTAGCTGATTCCAGTACTTACTGTTTTGCTGAGAAAATGGAACATTCACACACTGTACTGGCTTATGGATTTTTTTGTGTGTGATGGATTTTTGTGTGGATTTCTTTTTATTTATCCTGTTTGGTCATTTGGGCTTTTGAATGGATGAACTGGTAAATCTGATCAGTTTTGGAATTGGCCCAGCCTTTGTCTCTCACATACTGCCTCTGCTCCATTCTTTCCTCTCTCAGATGTCAATTTAATAAAATGTCTCACTTTTTTCCTCTTAACTTTACTCCTGCATTTCCATTATTTCCATCTCTACTGTATTCTGGATAGCTTCTTTCTACCCATTCCATGTTCCTAATTCTTCATTTCTGTTTCAGCTGCTGTTACATTTCTTTCTTTTTTTTTTTTTTTTCTGGTACCAGGAATTGAACTTAGGACCTTATGCTTGCCAGGCAGGTGCTGTGCCACTGAACTATATCCCTGGCCCTGCATCTAAGTTCTTAATTTTGGTGATTCTATTTTCCAGTCTGGAAAGTTCTATTTGTTCTTGTTTGGTTTTGCTGGAATTTAAAGGTTACTGTTTCTTGTAGCTCTTTTCACACTTGTCTTTTGTTTGTTCGAGCATAATTTCATACTTGGGTTCTGATAACTTTGAAATCAGAACTCTTTTGACAGTCTCTATCCTTCTGTGTCCAAGTAGGAAAATAGAAGTTACGTAGGATGTTTCCAGCAAAAAAGGATTTAGTGCGTTCTTTGATAGCAAAGGTGCTGAAGTGTTGAGACCTGGTAGCTTTTGGAGGCATGACTGCCAGTCCCCAGAAATTTCTGGGAGCCACATTGTGTGCAGTTTTCTGTGTTTACCTGTCTCTTCCTTTCCTACTCTTGATTTCCTACCAGTCTTTTTATTTGCAGTTCTTAAGTCTTTTACATGTAATATTTTAGGCCTCAAATCTTTTGCAACTGGAGGAAAAGACAGAATCTGGAACAGGGTGATTGCCATCTGTTGTTTTCGCTGTTGGTTCTTATTCCTAGAGCCTTGTTTGTCCTTTTATGCTTGGTTATTTTTGGGTACTGGCATTGCAAAATTACTTGGAATAATTTGATGCCCAAGGCTTTTCATTCGATTGTCAGACCTCTGGGAGTCTTAGCTGGGTGGGGCCAACTTAGTCCAAATTTAATGGTTCCCTGGACCACCTAAAAAACTAGTGGTATTGAAAATTCTTGGAAAAGTTGCTTGATTTCTGTTCACTCATATGCTGAGAATCTAGTTCTTTCTAACCCAGTTTGATGGGTGTAGGGGTACCCTAGACTGTAAGACCACTGAAACCAAGATAGAGCTTTGTGGTTCTGTCCTCAGACTGGGAAGGTACCTTTGGGCAAAAGCTGTTTTGTGTTCAGGCTTGTTCTGAGTTATTGCAGTTTCTTAGAATTCAGCCTGTTCTGTTAGCTCTTCAGTACTTTTAAGAGTATAACTGGGACATTGTAGCCTTGTTTTTTTTTGTTTTGTTTTGTTCTAAGTTGAGAGAGGAGAAGGGTAGAGGTTTGTGTAAATTATTTAGCTTGCCATTACTAAACAAGCATTCAGTCCTTTATGTTGTTATGTGTCCATTGGTAAATTTCATTTGGTTTATCTCTTACCTCTTGAGTTCAGGAAAATTTTCATTTATCTTCTTAATGTGTTTTGTCTTCATGTCCAATGAGAAAAATTCAAATTTTAACTTTTGGAAAACTGATACATTCATAAAGATTCATTCAAAAACTGTGAAAAGCTGGGTGTGGTGGCACACGTCTATAATCCCAGCATTCAGGAGGCTGATGCTAGAGTATTGTCATGAGTTCGAGGCCAGCCTGGGCTGTCTATGCAAGTTCAAGGCTGTATAGTGAGACCTTGTTGCAAACGAACAAGAAAACCCCCAAAACAATGAAAGGGTGTCCAGTGAAGTCTTCCATCGTACTAATGTCTCCCAGTCAGTTTTTCCTGAACTCAGCTTACATGGGGTGATTGAAAAATATGGTCAGTGTTTAAATTTTTAAAAATAATTACAGTAAAAGATATTGCCATTAATCTGAAAATACTTCCTCCCTCTGGGAACATACTTCCCCATTGTTCTTGCCACTTTCTGAAGCAATTCTGGAAGTCCTTTTTTGTGAGTGTCTTTACAAGGTGTGATTAAAAAATACAGTGAATGCTGCTGCCAAATGGCCTCTAGTAGAGAGGTTAGCTCATAAAAACCTTACGTGTGTCCTCATCCACAGTATTTACTAGCTGTGATACTGAGCTACTTCCCTTCCCCCAAAGTCAAAAATAACTGTGAAAGGTAAACATTTTAAATTAATTCAGTACAAGAGGTGACTACAACAACACAACTAAAAACAGGAAAGAGAACTTTACAAAGCAGGAAGAATGATGGGATAAGTGTTTTTGAAGCAAGATGCTTGTATTTTGAGGGGGATCAATGGCAATGTGTCGTCTTTTTTTTTTTTTTTTTTTTTGTCTTTTTGAGACAGGGTCTCGCCATGCAGTTCAGGCTGGCCTTAAACTCACTTTGTAGCCCAGGTTGGTCTTGAACTCACAGTGATTCTCCTGCCTCAGCCTCCCAAGTGGTAGGATTACAGGCGTGCGCCACCATGCCCAGCAGCAATGTGTCTTTTACTGTAGTAATTTTTAAAAGTTTAAACACTTTTTTAGTCATACCTTATACATTGTTGGATTTTTAGTATCTTTACAGTTTGCATATATCCATTTGATCAGTCTTGTGGGTTTTTTTGGTATTTTATAAGTATCCTGATTTTTGGTGCTAGCTTAGATAAAAATTTACCATGATTCAGTTTCTGTAGATGGTTGAATGGCTTTGGGCCAGTGGCAAGGCAGATGGTGGAAGGAGGAGGACAGAGGAAGGCTGTTTCCCTCATGGCAACTAGGAAGGGGATGTCTTCCTAATAAGCCCATTCAGTTTTTGAACTCATGATCCATTCACTTCCCAAAAGCAACCACACCTTCAAAACAGGGAGCCTTTTGGGGGACATTTTCAGTTCTAACTGTAACAGCATCATTTGGTTTTACATATTTTTGAGGCTCTGAGCTTGATGTTTTATAGGATCAAGACTATGGTAACTTCCTGGTAAGTTTTGTATTCAGTAACGTACTTATTTGAAGTATTACATATAATACCCCATAAATGCATGTGTAGATAGATAGTTTTTTTAGACAGGGTTTTTCTATGTAGTTCAGGCTGGCCTTGAACTCACTATATAGCCCAGGCTGGCTTCCAGCTCACAGCCATCCTCCTCCTTCAGCCTCCCAAGTTTTGGGATTATAGGTGTGCACCACCATGCCCAGCATAAATGTAAAATTTTTATGTGTCAGTTTTAAAAAAGAAATGTCCTACTTTTTTCAGTTCAATTTAGGAATCTTTAATACTCAAAAGTCTGTTTCCCTTTATGGCATTGCCAAAAGAAGTGTTAAACATTAGGATTTTCATATAGCTCAAAATATGAAATCTTACATTGTCTGGAGATAGTATAATGTGAAATCTTAAACTGTCTGGAGACCTATTTTTCCAGTTTGGTAAGAATTGACCATTGTACTGCAAGTTACTTCATTGATGCAGCAAATATTTGAGCAACTATGTGCTAAACGTCAATGAAGAAACAAATTTTGAGTATGGTTGTAAACTTATTAGCGTTACAACTTAATCATGTGTAATGCTGGAAAGTGAAAAGAGCTGTGGCTCAAGTAGGGTAAGGTAAGGGAAATGAGTTTGTATGGGAGAAGCAGAGTTCCCTCCTCACTGAGACTGTGATGTTTGAGTGAAGTAAGCCATTTAGATGTCCAACAGAGCCAGTGCAGAACCACGGAGATGCTTGGGAGCAAGCCCTTGTGCTGGAACTGGCAGAGCAGGATGAGGTGAGAGATTGAGCCTTGTCTGATTTTGTAAGGGCCTTGGTTAAACGTGAGTTGATGGAGTATTCAGAGGATGAAATCTAAATTACCGGTTTGAAAAGGATCACTGGTTGCTGTATTGATTGGAATATTTTCTTTTTAATTAGGTAAAATGTAATTAGAATTTTAATAGCACATTATCTGATCTTTATGTGCTCATATGTTAAGTTTGTTCAAGAATCATTTATCACCCACCCTAAGCATAGTGTTTCTCCTCTGGATCGTCAAGGCTATAACCAAGTGAATAAAAAGGTGGTTGCAAAGGGTCTGGAGAATATAAAATTGAATTTCCTGTACATGAAATGACCATCCTCATAGAATCTTTTGTTTTATTTTAATAATCAACACAAGCAGTTGGCATTGAGATCTGAAAATTATTTCCCATGTCATTTTTCAATGGTTAACTAAAGTTTCTAACTTACAGCTCTCAACCCAATAGTTTCTTTCTCAAGAGAGCTTTAAGTGTTTACATATAAATGACATAAGATATACTAACATAAGAATACTAGTGTATATTCATCTACTCCATTTTGGTTAGTAAGATTTTATATCTCACTATGTAGTATCCATTTTGTATCTCACTAAGTTAGTATCCATTTTGGTTAGTAAGATTTTATATCTCACTATGTAGGTGAGGCTTGCCTTGAACTCAGTATGAAGCCTAGGCTGGCCTCAAACTCAAGGAGATCCTCCTGCCCTAGCCTCCCAAGTGCTGGGACTACAGGCAGGTGCCATTGGAACCGGCTTTGTACTGAGGAATGTTTTGATGATTCCTCAGTTCAGGAAAGAGTGAATTAGATAATTTGGTCTCTGTGAAAAATCAGTGCAGTGCCTTTAACAGAAATGTGGAGGGGAATGCAAGTAATATAATGTTCTTTCTCAAAGTTCCTTTCCCATTTCATTTGTTTCCACATTTTGTTTTTGAACTGAATTGGTGGGGCTAGTTACCCCACACCTGTAATCCCAGCATTCCCAGTACTGGATGAGGTTAGAGGAGTTTGAGGCCAGCCATGGCTACATAGTAAAACTCTGTCTCAAAAGAAACCAAACAAAAAGCAGTTGAAGTGGGCTAACTGAGTATTTGAGTCAGTCAGAGGTTTGCAAGGAAAAAATAAAAATAAGCAGAAGAAAGCAGGAGGTTGCTGCTACTGGAGTTGATACAATATTTAATTTTGTTGTTGCTATTTTTTACTTTATTTTTTGTTGGAGAGCTAACATAGGAAAGTTAGCAAGAAATAAATATGGGGAATTATGTTAAAAACAACCACCCTCCATACATTAAAGGTGAGAATGTAAAGTGTTTTCTTCTACTTTGGAAAATTTTGGTCACATGACCTGGTATACTCCTAGGGATATACTTAAGAAAACTGAAATCGTGTCTACACGAAAAGATGAATGTATATTCATAGATGAGCCAGAAAAAGGAAACCGCCCAAATGTTCATCAGCTAACCAATAGTACAGAATAGGGTATTTGTACATTAGAGTGAAGCCATAAATGGCACAAAATCCTACATGCTGTAACTTTGACGGAGCTTGGAAACGTACTATGTGAAACAGGCCTGTTACACCTGTTACATCACATTGTGTGACATCGTTTGCATTAATCCCTAGGATAGGCAGATCAGTAGAGACAGAAAGATCAGTTGCAAGGACTTCGGGATGGGACAGTAGGGATGGTGAGTGTTATCAGATATAGGATT
The DNA here is from genome assembly GCF_000276665.1 of Chinchilla lanigera. Taxonomy (NCBI): domain Eukaryota; kingdom Metazoa; phylum Chordata; class Mammalia; order Rodentia; family Chinchillidae; genus Chinchilla; species Chinchilla lanigera. Next base: position 666,020 of record NW_004955421.1, on the reverse strand, counting down.
TCTTTTTGCCGGGGAGAAGTATTCTGGAATTAGATACTGGTAATGGCTGCCTAATTCTGAATATACTAATAACCTTCAAATTATACATTTTTGAAGGATGACTTTGATGATGTGCTAGTTATATCCCTATAAAGCTGTTAAGCAGCAACAAAAGCAAGCCACATATGTCCGTGTTTTTAACCACCAGGTTAACAGAACACAGCAACCCCACAAGTCCACTGGATCTCCTTCCCAGTCAGGGGAAGTCAGAGCTATAAATTATTCCTGTGAGGCAAAGTAGCAGCTGTTTCTACTGCTACTTGCTTTTCAGTAGCCATCGTTTTAGACTAGAAATGAAGCTTTATTTTCTCAGCACTAGCCAGGCCTAGCAGGAGTTTTTATAATGCACCATTTTAATCAGGTAATTCTTTATAATTCCATGATGTCGATGTGGCCTTCCTTTGGCACCACTAATAGTACCTGTCTTTCAAAATAGTAACTAGGCATTTTTGAGTATCTGCTGTTGCTGTTGCTTAACAGAAATAATCCGGAAGGTTTTTAATTTTTTTTATTTTTTGTTCTCTTCTTCTGGTTCTAGCCTGTACTGCCCTGCCTGGCTTGGAGCCTACCATTTTAAAATACTTTAAAAAAATTATTTAGTAGTATTGAGGATTGAACCCAGAGCATGCTAAGTAAATACCCTTAACCACTGAGGTATACTACAAACCTTTGTAATTTTAAGATGGAGTCTTGCTGAGTTGTTCAGGCTGGCTTCATAGTTGCAGTCTTCCTGCCTCAGCCTTTCAAGTAGCTGGGATTATTACCATCTCTAACCCTAAAATAGTTTTTTTAAAGCTACCTTATATATTGTTAGCCTGATCTGTTACCTTGGCAATAGCATATGCTTTATTATTACTTTTTTTTTTCTTTCTGGGGCTTGAACCCAGGGCTTTGAGCATGCTAGGCAGATGTTCTGCCGCTGAACTATACCTTTAGCCCCAACTACTATTTAGTTTATCTTCCTGATCCTAATCCTCTGTCCATATTAGAAGAGTTATTGATACTGTCCTTTAGGTGACTCATATTAGCTTTATTGTTTCTTTTAATCTGCATATCCTTTCTGATTTTTAAAAGAAACTACCCCTAAATGTTTCTATGCTTTTAAATACTTCAAACCCAGGGTAAGGTCAGTTTTGGTTTTTTTGCTTTTCAGTGATGTGTTGGCATTGCCCATTTTCAAGCAGGAAGACTCCAGCCTTCCACTGGATGGTGAAACAAAACACCCTCCCTTTCAGTATGTGATGTGTGCTGCAACCTCGCCGGCAGTCAAACTGCATGATGAGACGCTCACTTACCTGAACCAAGGTGAGTATGGCTAGGTCATAAACTGACATGTAAAAACTTACAAAAATTCAAAATAAATGTTGCTGGTAATAACTAAAAATTAGGGCAGGGCATAGTGCCACATGCTTGTAATTGCAGCACTTAGGAGGTTGAGGCAAAAGGATGGTCCTGAGTTCAAGGCCAGCCTGAGCTATAAAGTGAGACCTTGTCTCAAAAAAAAAAAAAAAAAACAAACCCAAAACATTAAAAGAAACCAAAACAAACAAATAAAAAAACCCAAAAAATAGGTTATTGTTAATTATAGGAGCTTTACTTTGAGCCAACAGAGTAATAGTTTATAGAAACTGATTCCCTGAAGAGGGTCTGTGGAATAAGATTTACTATAGGGTTTTTTGGATATCATTCAAAGCAGGAGCAAGTACGAAAGGATGTCCGTTATTTTTAGGGACAGCAGTTTCAGTAAAGGACTTAAGAATGAATTGGAAGTTCAGCTAGCCACCCCATTCTTGGACATGAACAGGGTTTGTGCTAAAATTAGACTTAAGTTGCACCAAGATGGAGTCAGTGGAAAAAAATTGTACCTGCTCATATCTTGTCTAGAATTTACCTTTGAAAATTATAGAAAGTTTTATTTTTGTTTTGAGGCAGTGTGGACACAGGAGGCAATCACCACTGTAAACAAAAGTACTTTGTTATAGGTAGGATTAATTTGTTGGATACAAATACTTCAAGCATGTTGAATTCTTTGTGTGTGTGTGTGTGTGTGTGTGTGTGTGTGTGTGTGTGTGAAGTTTTGCATTTATTAAAAGTAGCAAAAGAAACATGCTCTGCACAGCAGATGTGGGCCAGTTAAAAGTATGAAGAGAAGTGTACCATGCAGGGTGAGAGCAGAGTAGTGTGAAAGAAAGAACAGAGTAGCCATAAGGTTAGTGGCAGTCATCTTTTGTATCTTTCACTCCTCAGGCTGACATCAATTCTAGGTGATCCTATCAAAAACCTGCTTTAGTTCTTGTGAGCAGAACTGAAGATAGGATTTTCTGATTGATCTGAGGTGCTGGGCTTTGGGAACTATTCTAAACATGTGTCCTGGAACTCTGTTATTGACAGGTCACACCCACTTGCCCAGCCAGTTTGCCATGCCTCAGTTTCCTCCCTCATTTACCTCTGAGAGATGTAAATTCCCATAATTCTTTACGGGATGCTGAAGGTGTGGAGGTGATACAGCTATTTCCTGCTGAAAGAGTCTGTAGCCCCTGTAGGTAATTATGTTCCCTCCAACTACCTTAGGATATTGTGGTTCACCAGCTAGACTGAAAAGAAAACCTGTCAGAAGACAGTGAGAAAAGGGTTAGTGTCTGTTAAGTGAAGAATTGTTGAGCTGTCTGTTCATTGGGAGAAAACTTAGTGAATTTGTCTGGAGAGTAACTTAACTTTTAGGTTGGGTGTGTAGAGAAATAGGAGAAGGAGCAGCAGATCAGATTTCCATATTTCCTGTGGAGGCAAAAAGGGATATTAGATAGGCCACCAGTGCACCTTTTAGTGACTCTGCTTATCTGTTCTCCAAACAGAAATGGAGTCTTGCTTTTTGAAGAGGAGCCTTAGGTCTTCACTAGGTTCACAGGAGTAGCCTAGTCCTGTGAAAATTTGAGTGACCATTTCTCATGTAGAGTTTTATAGTTTTCCACTGTATCCCTTGAGGAAGGGCCAATTTAATGGTTCCTCAGGAACTAGGAATAAGACTAGAGTCTTGAGGGAATGTAGAGCTGCTCTTTTTGCCTGTCTACCAGTCTTTTGATTTCCCAAGGATACTTTTGACATACCTCTTTGAGTTCTTTGCAATGAATGACAATAACTTGCTTGGGAAGGTAGACTCCTCAAGGAGTTGTTGAATTTCCTGCTTGTGTTTTATAGATGTTGCTTATTAGTTAGCAAGCCCCTTTTCAGATTGATATATGGGCATGTAGCAACCAGAAAGGTGTGTTTGGCTTATTGTCAGTGCCCTGATAAGGTATGAGCTGTTTTCAAGTAGAGGTTCCTGGGGGAGGGGTTTGGTCTTAATGGCCTGTTGTGAGCTGACAGTACCTAATTGGCCTTTGGATGTCCTTCTTGGACAAAACTGATTGCATCAGTGGGCCACATCTTCTCAGGGTCTTGGAGGGGCAGGTCACTGAGGTCCTGCATGCTTGTATAGGTCTTGGAAATCCTCTGTTCACAAGAGTGGATAACCCCTGAGCCTGTAGGTATCAGTGAGGCAGGATTAAGAGTAGTGTGGGCATTTATGGTAACCTCAGGGGTGTCTGGAAGCACTGCCTGGCATAGTTCCAACAGGTATAATCTGTTTGCTGGAACTGGAGAATTGTCTCAAATTTTACTAGTCCTAGTAAGGGAGTAAGTAGGACACTGGGCCAATTAAAAAACTCATGGTTTGCATGTCACAGCAACAGTTAAAAATCTCATACTAGAATTTCCCTTGACCCCAACTATGGCTATACATCTCGAGAAGGGTTTTCTAGAGAAGGATACTAAAACAGGGTAATTAAATTTGCTTAAGGTTCTTCACAGAAGATGAAGATCTCCATGGTTAGGGGTATTACAGGTTGACCCAGATCGCTTCAGTCTTCTTTTATTAGAGCAGGGGGTGATGGTTTTTTGGCTGGCCTAGCCCCTCTAGGGAAACAGGGACAATCCTCCAGTGCAGTGAGTCAGGCACATTGGCTGCCTGGCACATGGAGCAGGGCCTGGGTGGTGGCTTGATACAGTTGCATGCTCAGTGTCCCAATTTTCTTATAGGCCTTGATTGGCCCTGGGTTTTCCCTTGGATGACTTAGGTGTGCTTAAAGTATTGCCAATTGTGACAGCCATAATTTTGGTTTGTCTTTTTGCTCACCCCTTCTCTTTTTAAGCTTATGTAGCTCCTGGTTGTTGAATATGGAAAAGCCCATGTCCAATAGTTGGGTCATAGGGTTCTGGGGAATCCACCTGCAAAACTAAAAGAATGTTTTGAAAACACAAAATACTGGGTTTCTCTCGGGTGATACTGTGGTGGAAACAGATGGGAGAGACTCTGAGGAAGGATCAGTAATGCTATCAATTTTTTTTCCTTTGGAGACCTCTATCTTAGTTATTTTATCTCATTGCTGATACAAAATGCTTGACACCCAAAGTTTAAGAAGGAAAGGTTTACTTCAGTTCACAGTTTGTAGAGGTTTCAGCTTGTAGTCAGCTGGCTCCAAGGCAGGGTAGCATGGCAGAGAGGCAGAGGAGAAACAGCTCATCACATAGCAGGCAGAAGGCAGTAAAGCAGTAAGCAGCAGAAGCAGCAGCAAGCCTCGCTTTCCCTTTTATCTCATTCAGGCTACAACTCTTTTGGGTGGTGCCACCCACACCCTGGGTGGGGCTTCCCATTATCATCACCCACAAGTATACTAAACCTATCAGTGGATTTACTTGTTATCACGCTGATAATCCATATCCACACACCCTAGATCCAGCCACCTCTGTAAAGCCCCACCTATGAGTGCATGAAGTGTCAGGGAAACATCTAGCTAAAAGCCATAGCAGCCTCTTAAAGTACCATGGTTCTTGAGCCTTTACAGAGATAAAAACACACAAAAACCTGAACATAAAGGTTTTGACACTACCTTCTTGCCATCTGCAGAATTTAGATTGCCTCTCTGTACCCATCATCTCAAGGATACAGCCTAATGATGAGATGGCTGCGATCTGCAGGATATTTCCCTTGCAGGAAGAGGAGATCTATTGAGTTCTCAAAGTGTCCCTTGTGAGACTTGTACTACCGAGCAGACGTCTGCGCTTGAAGCTGGGGTGGCACTGTTAGCAGAATCTCCTGGCTGTGCAAAATACTATCAGGTAGCTCCTTCTAAAAGTGGCTTACTAATTAAACATTCCCAGGTTCTGGGTTGCTCACCTTTCCTTCTGGAGTTGGATTCCAGGTTCTTCTAGTCTCAACAAAGAATTGAGCAAAACAAGCAAAAATCAGTGGCAGAGTTTATTTGAAAAATTAAAAGTCAAGAGTGAGGGAGAAACTGGCTCTGCAGAGTGAACTTGGGCCAAGTAAAAAGAAAAAACAACATAAAACAACACTGTGGAGAAAGCAGGGTGGGCGATCATGAGGAAAGCACAACAGCAAACTCTTCTTGGCATCTGCGTTTTTTTATACTGTCCAAATCTCGAGGAAAACTGAGTGAATGACATACAGGTTCTGAGAGCTGTTGCTAGGATCCCGTGCTTCGTGCTCATGTCAGGTCCAGGCCGTCCTATTGAACATCTGCTCAAGTTCACGAGAGAGGTCCATGTTTGGCTGCACATGTGTTCTGGGATCTTGTAATTAACAGTTCATGCCTATTTCCCCAGCCACCTTGCCCATGTGCTAACCTATAGAGGCCTCTTCCCAGTCCTCATTGCAGCCCAGGAAGTTTGTATTTGTAATCCCATGAATATTGGAATTCTAGTGAGTGAATTCCAGTCTACCACTTCCAGTGCAACCCATAGCAAGAATAAGGACACTAAGGCATATTTGTACTTGTGGGTAGCCAAGGCGTCCTAAGTCCAGCCACAGTGATGGCCATCTGGAGCAAAGGCCTTGACCCAAGGCCGAACCTGGGTTTTATTCATTATGAAGAAGGGAGTGGCTTGAGGATGAGTGACGGTGTAAACCGTGGGAAGTAGGTGAGTGCCATGGGCTGGGCTAGGTAGGAGGTCTGAAATCACCTTTGCCATATGCAGAGAAGGATACGTAGAAAGAGTAATCTACATAACACAATTGAGATAGTATCTAATGTTTTGGAGCTGGTTTTTCAGCTCTGATGTGTAATGTTTGAAGCCCCAGGAAGTCATAGCCTCCATCCCAAGGCTCAATCCCAGCCGACAGTGCAGAGCATTGGCTCACACATCCCGCCTCATCCCAGCTCACTCCTCGGAACAATGGGGGATCCAGGAAACACGCCTGCCATCTCCAGTGATTACCATCAGCATCTCAGCTAAACAGATACGCATTGCTTAAAGCCAACTAAAGGGTCCTAGCCAGCTCTGTATGTATCAGTACATGGAAATAGGGTCAGGCTCAGCCAAAATGGAGGCAGTTGCTCTTCTTTTAAGGAGAGTCGCCTGGGTGGTCCTCCACACTAACCTCCAACGTGAGTACTGCTACCTTCCTAGAAGAGTGGAGCCCTGTGGGCTCTGTTACTCTTCTTGCTACAATGTGGCCCATTGACTCCTTAGGGAGAAGGGTTGAGCCCCATAGAGGCTCCCTTGGAAACTTCCATGAGATCAGAGTAGAACTCGACCCCTAGGCTCCCTCAACCACCTGAGAAACAGTATTGCTTACAATTTATCTCAATAATAAAAAACTTTGGTAATTACTGGCATTCGAGGTAGAAACCTGTTTTTAGCGTTTGTTCCAAGTACAAGGGTAGCTCTGCTTTTGCATACTCACAGCCAGTTGAGTTGACCTTTATTGGTAGTTCTCTTTGTTCTGCTCAGGCCCTCAGGCACTTTTCTTTTCTCCAATGAAATTTTATTGGTACATTTTATGAATATATATGTTAATGATCACATTCATCATAGAGAATTTGTACCTGTATGTGATATAACTTGATTTTTTTCTCCATTCCCCTACCCTTCCTTCAATTCCTCCTCTCCTCCCCATTTGTAAAAGCTTTGTTTCCATTTTATCCTTTTCTCATTTTTTAATTTTCCCTTCTTTCCTTTCCCGCCCCCCCTCACTTGTTCCCCACCCCATTTGAGTATTTTTTTCCTATTTCACAATACCTATTATACATTTTGATCCTTATTTACACTTTCGGTTTCTCATACCAGAGAAACAGTGCATTCTTTACACATGCGTGCTTGATTTATTTCACTTAAGAGTATGGTCTCAAAGTACATCCATTTACCTAGAAATATCTTGAGCTTACCTTTCTTTGTGGCAGAGTTAGTATTCCATCGTATTAAAAAACAAATCTTTATCCATTCACTAGTTGTTGGGCATTTGGGCTGTTTCCAAGATTTAGCTATTACAAAATGTGCCACTATAAACATGGGTGTGTATATATTGCTGTGGTATGATGCTTTTAGTTCTTTCATAAAGGTACCAAGAAGGGGACTAACTGGGTCAAATGGGAGAACTTCTAGTCCTAGTTTTCTCCTATAATTCCCACAGTGGTTGCACCTGTCTACCCTCCGACCAACAATGGAAAAGGATTCCTTTTTCCCCAAATCCAGCATTTGTTATTGGTTGATTTCTTGATAATAGCCACTCTTTCAGGGGTGAAGTGGAATCTCAAGTGTTGTTTTAATTTGCTTCTCTTGAATGACCAAAAGTGTTGAACATTTTTTCATATATTTATTTGCTATTTGTACTTTTTCATCTGAGAAGTGTGTATTCATCTCAGATGCCCATGTTTTGCATTGGCTCTTTAAATTGGAGGGGGTTGATTTTTTTTGGGGGGGGTTCTTTATATATTCCCAATAGAATGGCAAAATTTCTTTCCCATATTCTGGGTGGTCTCTTCACTCTGGTGGTTTCTCTTGCTGTGCAAAAACTTTTTAATAAGGTGAGATCCCAGTGGTTGATTCTTTGTGATAGTTACTGTGCGGTTTTGGTTTTGTTCATAAAATGTTTGTCAGGCAGATATTTTCAAATTACCTGAATATCTGTTAGAGGAAATAAGGTGGGGGCTCTGATGCAATTCAGAAGAACAGAGGGGAAGAGGTCCATATGTTTCCTAAAAGTGAAGGCTTTAGCTCATTTTAATTTGGGCAGGGAATTGAGACAGGTTCTCATTGTTGAACTCTGTAGCCCAGGCTGGCCTCGAACTTGCAGCAATCCTCCTGCCTCAGCCTCCCAAGTGCTGGCATTACAGGCATGCACTACCACACACAGCAAAAGTGGAAGCTTTAGCTCTTATCCATAAAGGTGAGATTTCCTGGTGTCCACGAGGTCAGTTCAAAAAGAAAATGACAAGACAAACATGGTAGAACTCTGTGACAAACCAAAAAGACTGACAGTGTGGTGGATCCATGTGACTGACTCACATGATGAACTAAAATGGCTGCCAAATATAGTAGAAAGGTAGACTCAAGTGAAACAAAGCCCAGAGGAAGCAACTCACTAAGGATATCCAGAGATAAAAGTCTACCAAGGGGAAAAGCACAGATGAGACTGAGCACAAGTAGGTTCCCAAAACAGTGAGAAAACTGAGCAAAGTATTGGGGAAAAAATGTGAGCGCAGAAAAAAGCATGCTAAATTCTAGGTTATACACATGGAATCTGAATGATTTGCTCTGTGACTGGGTTAATAACAAGCTGTCTGGCAGCTCTTAACTGACCTGTACCCACAATGAATGACTGTAAAGGGGAAGGAGAAGAAAGAAGAGGGGAGATAAAACTTGAGGTGGACCTGTGGGGCTCTCTTACTGGTTGCGAAAAATAGAGACCATGTGCTTCCCCTCCTCCAATTTCGATGGTGGGACACGCTAGGAAATTTCCTGGAGCCACAAGAAGACTTCAGGAGTTCCCTACCTCTTTTTAATTTTTGTGGTCCTCTTGCTCCCTGCTTCTCTTAACAACCAAAACCTGTCCTGGGAGAGAAGGGAAAAGAAAGGAATCGGGCCTTTTGTAGGGTAGAGAGAGGAGGGAAGAAAAAAACTAGACCAGTTGTTCTTGGCTGGACCCCAGAGACTATAGAGGGAGAGAAACAAAACTGTGCCCAAAGGTCTTAGCTCCTCCTTGGTTGGCCTTACCAAAATATGTTACTGGGTTCTGGGTTTCTGGGAAGTCCTTCCAGAAATCCTTTGTAGGTTCTACTTGTCCTGAACAAAGAGTGGGTCAAGACAAGCTTAAAAGGTAGTAAGGTTTTACGTTCATTAGAGGTTGGAAAAGAAACAGTCTCTGCAGTGCAAATGTGGCCCAATTAAAAGTAGGACTAGACGTATAGGCTGCAGGATGAGCGCAGAGCACTGTGAAAGAGAGAACAGGGGCCACATTCTTATTTCTCCTGAATACTTACAAGAACAGTGTATCTTTCTTGAAAAAAAAAAAAAAGGGAAATATTTGAGGGGATAAACCTGAAAATTGTTGTTTGGGTACATTTCCTTTCATGAAGTGTGGAATTATGTGTCTCTCTACTAAATATATTGTAGTCAGACATGGTAACACATACCAGAATCCCAGTTATTCAGAAAGCTGAGGAAGGAGGATGAGAAGTTTGAGGCCAGCCTAAGCAGCATAGTGAGACCCTGTCTTAAAATTTTACATAGTTGCAAAGTAAGCTCCAGGGGAGAGCATTTGCCTGAGGTGTGCGAGACCTTGGGTTCAATCCCCAGTACCACTCCCCTAGAAAACTGTGATTATTTCTCTGTCATTAAATGTTCAATTCCTTGAGCTTGTGGAAAGAGTGATAGACTTTAGACCATTTACTTCTGATAAATATTCTGAAATGTGGAAAAATAATTTCTCATTTTACATTAAATATGTGTTTAGGATCTATGAGAATCTTTAGAACGTTCTATCTGTAGTATCTGTAATAAAAACTTCACTTTTGGGATTCAGTTACTTGAGATTTAAATTTTATGTTTGAAAGGACCTTAAGTCTTTATTTGGTAAAATGTTTTAGTCATGAAAATGTCAAAAGAAACAATAAAGGTGCAAGAATAGTCATTGTCAGTTTATTTTTTAAAATTTTTTTTGTGTGTGATGCTTGGAATGGAGTTTAGGGCTTCACATATGCTGGACAGGTGCTCTACCACTGAGCTGTATCCTCATTCCTACTGTAACTTTTTTTCTAAAGACAAAAAAGGAAATAACCTGGAAGTTTCTTCTTTGGGGAATAGTTAAGTTTTAAGGGCCATATCAAAACTGGCTTTTAAAATGTCATGTAATAAACCCTGAGCCCTTGATTCTGTGGGTATGTGTGTGTATGTATATATAAATGCATGTTTTATGTGTATATTTGAATATATGTCCCATATACATATGTGGAACATTATCTGTAGCCAGAGTTATATTCTAGGTTGTTGAAAGATTTACATTCTTATCAAACAAATGACTACTTGTGTATTAATACATTTTTATTACATGTAAAAGAACCAGGACAATTTACTTTTAAACATTTTTAGATTGGCTTAGTCATTTTTAAAACTATAGATAATAAAATAATTAGGGCTAAAAAAACCTTGAAATCTACTTATAATATTGCAGAATGACCCATATTGTATTAAATGAACACTGTGTAAAACAATGCAAATGTATAATCAGCCATTCTAATCCATACCATTTTTCTCTTCAGTTTGGCACTTTGGGGGAACATTTATCATAATGTTATCTTTTGTTTAGCTACTGAGAAAAGATAGTTAATTCTTACCATTTTACAAAGAGCTGATGGGTTTTTTTGTTTGTTTTGTTTTGTGGTGCTGGGATATGAACCCAGAGGCCTTTCTTATTCGAGGCAAGCCCTCTACTACTGAGCTAAAACCTCAGTCCCATTAAGAGCTATTGAACATGACATTGCATCTACAGGAGGGTCCTGAATGCTGTATTTCAGAGTATTGAATCACTGGATATTGTAGCTTTCCAGGGAATAGTGGTTTTTCCAACTTTAGCATGCAATGCAATCACTTACAGGGCTGGCCAAAACATGATACTGAACCATATATACTTTCTGATTTGGTGGATCCAGGCTGGACCTAGGTATTTTTATTTCTGACGGATTTGCTGCTGCTGATCTGAGACACTTAATCTTTTTATTCCTTTGACTACTCAGGCAATGAGGTTTCTGTTACTACCATCTAGTTTTAGATGAATTTTCTCAGGAGAAAGTTGGCAAGTACTTGAATGCTGTTCCTAAACCCTTGTGAATTGCTAGTATTCTTGTGTATTGCTAGTTTTCCCCCTCTTAGTCTCACTGACTTTTTTTTTTTTGGTGGTCTTTTTGAGACAGGGTTTCACTGTGCAGTTCAGGCTGGTGTTGAACTCACTTTGTAGCCTGCGTTGGCCTTGAACTCACAGTGATCCTCCTGCCGCAGCCTCCTGAATGCTGGGATTTTTGACAGCTATTGATGAAAAATATTTGCTATTGTATAACATCATAAAGAAAATAAAAAGATAAAATTTTTTGTAGTCTTTGTCAAGTAGGAATTAAAACCAATTTTTAAAAAAATCTGCATTGATGTCTTGGACTGTCATCTATAGTATTTCTGAACCATTTTAATATTAGTATGGAGCTTAAAAATGGTTAGTGTTTATCTGCTTCTACCTGAGTTAACTATAAGAAGAGTTAGGTGCCTGTCTCTGAGGAGTAAAAGTTGTAGTTGCAACATGAAGTAACTCAGTCTCCCTTTGAACAGGGTTTCTTAGAGCTGGAGGCTGGATATTTGGTACTTTTATACCTCATGAAGTGAGTGAGACTGCTGATCCTACCTCCTTGCTGCATTCCAAGTTGGCTCACTGCTGCTGTTGGATCAGCAGTAAAACTCTTCAAGAGACCCTTTTTCTAGTTTCTCCCCATAGGCCTGTTCTTTTGGAGGCCAAATTCTACTTGGAGGATACCCTGCTGAGAATGTTAATTAACCAATATTAGCTACTTTGCAAACAGATCTGAAGCCAAAGGAAATAGTATGCTTATTGGCTTGAAGTGTTTGCTAATGTTACTAAGCTTCAAAAAATACAATTTTGAAATTAGTTATATTTTATAGTAAATTTCATTTGGATTAGCTTTAGTTCTTGTTACTAGATTGCTTTAATGTTAGGAATTAGAAGTAAGGTTTCTAAGACTTTGAACTTAGTGGGGGTGAGGGGAGGCTGTTGCATCTTGGGCTCCATGTTGCTCTGGAGTCCCTATGAAGAAGCTGGATTGAGAGTCTGTATATTCAAAGGTAGGAGGGTACATGAACTCACAGTTTTTTTCAACCCTAGCAGTCTTCTGCATTCTAATACAAAAAAAGTAGAACAGAATATCAAAACATGGAAAGTAAATTCAAAAGGTAAAGTTGAAAGAGGACTAGCATATAATAGAATGCTAGACTGTGTTAACTTCATACTTCATTAATAGAAAGACCTTGTTTATATGCAGTTAGAACCCAGACTCTTTCAGGAAGTTATGTTACTAATTATGGATAGGGGGCAGATAGAAGAAATTAAGCCTGTAATAATCTGGTTATTCATTCAGTAGATATTACCATTGAAATCTGTAAGTTTCCAGTGAGGGCACCATTTAAGCCATAACATGTTACAGAGCCTCTTCTTAAAATCCCTTTTTGATTTTGGGAGAATTTTACTAGCTTTTCCATTGCTGAAAGAAAATACCTCATACCCACAACTTGCAGGAGGAAAGGTTTCCTTTAGTCTTGGTTCAGGAGACTCAGGGCATGTTTGTCTGGCTCCAAGGCAGAAACCACACGGCAGAAGGCATGGTGGAGCAAAACACTTACGGTGCTCTAATACAGGACCAACAAATCTTCAGATCTGTTAGTGGAAATAGATTGAACTTTGCATTGAGTTTAAAGGTTTTCTCCTTAAGTTGACCAGGAAGAAAACTGAAAAAGAAGATAGGAGGCATTGAGGTTTCTTTACATAATTGATTTTCTCAGTCCTGCGAATTTTGAATTTCTGGGGATCATATAATCTCAGTGAGACAAGATTTCTCCCCTGGTTGGGCAGTCCGATTAAAAAGTCTTCCAGAGCACTCCTTCCTCCGCTTCCCACTGGCAGCTTTTCTTTGGGTTGCTCACCCCATGTCTGGAAGTGGTGTGGTGCTCGTTCTTTACTGACCCTCCTTAGTGATCCTGTCTTTAAATGGCTTTCCCTAACACCTGTACCTTGAAAGTTCTCCTATTGATTCCTCCAACCAGGATGTCTTCCTCCTAGCTTCACACTTGTAATCAACTTGGATGTCCAGTAGACATCTCAGACTTAATATGTTCCGTTGAACTCCTGATTTTCTTCAAGTCTGCTCCTTGCTATTGCCACTAAGTTAGGAAATGGCAATTGTTGTTTAGTTCCTTGAAAAAATCTGGGGTCTTTCTCAGCTCTCCTTTCTCTCACACATCACATCTATTACAGACTACAGAAAATTCTCCTTAGAATCTACCTTCAGATATCTCCAGTGTCCTCTCCCTACCACCCCCACTCCTACTGTCAGTCTATGAGTGTGACTTCTTTTGCTCAAACTGGGGGATTCGTGTACTCTAATAGCACGAAAAATTGTTCGTTGTAGTTTTAATTCATATTTCTCTCAGGGAGGTTGAATGTCTTAATATTGTTTAAATTGGCATTTCCTTTCTTTATGAATCTGCCTCATGTGGCCTTGAACTCACTCTGTATCCCAGGCTGGCCTTGAACAAGTGGTGATCCTCCTGCCTCAGACTCCTAAGTGCTGGGATGTGAGGCATGTGCCACCACGTCCAGCTCATGTGTTCATTTTGTTTGCTCATTTTTACCTCAAGGGATACTGGGTATTTGTTAACCATTTTATGAGAGTTTTTTTTAATATATTAGGGAGGTCAGCCCTTTGTGTGTAATGTGAATTGCAAATATTTTCCCTCTTTCTTTTTCTTTTTTTTTTGTCTTGACCAATCAGAATCCCTGAGTCAAAAGGTCAGATGTTTGACTTGTTCGTAGGTGCAGCCAGATTACCTTTTAGAAAGGCTTTTATCAGTTTACACTCTTCACATTGTATGACTTCATTTTTTCTCATTTTGTGCACTTGATCTTTAATTAAACGTTTTTAGTTGATCTGATAATTAGCACAGACCTTTCTTAATTTTTATTTCCTAAATTCTTACGGGGTTATGTAGTTTTAAATGTATAATGCTCTTTATATGCTGTGTGTGTGTGTGTGTGTGTGTGTGTGTGTGTGTGTGGTTTTTTGAGACAGGGTTTTGCCATGTAGTTCAGGATGGTCTTAAACTCACTATGTACCCCAGGCTCGCTTCGAACACCTCCCCAGTGCTTCAGCCTCCCTCGTGCTGGGACTACAGGTGTACATGCTTTTATATGTACATGCTTTTATATGCTTTATTTTAAAAATTACTTTCTAAATTTAGATTCATTCCTTGCAGTTTGTGTCTTAGTTTAATTTTTGAAAATTTCTCCTAGTCAAGTGTGGTGCCACGTGCCTATCATGCCAGAATTTTGGAAAGCTGAGGCAGAAAGATTGCAAGTTTGAGCACAGCCTAGTGACTTAGTGAGACACCATCTCAAAAATAAAGTATGGGAGATGTAGCTCAGTGCAAAGGCCCTGGGTTCTATCCCCAGCACCACACATAAAAAATACACATACACATACATACACACACACCATAATAACAAAAAAGCCAACATAAAAATCTCTTGCCATAAAGGTGTTTTTTTGCTGTTAAGCTCTCAATCTGTTGAATAAAGAATAGTACTTAGTAACATACATTTTTTTCTTAGCAGCTTTATAATGATTTAGTTGTATTTTGATAGCATTGTTGATCTTTGACCCTAGAGAACTGTATTTTCCCATGGGAGTGTGGACAAGATATTGGTAGTTGTATTATAAACCAGAGCATTTTTAAATTTTGCTGCATGCCGGATTATCCTGTAATTTTTATTTCTTAGTAACAGATAATCCAGGAATTATTTCTATGGATTTGGAATACACTATTTTTTGCTGTGGCTATTTTACTCAATTACATTTATTTATGATGTTTTGGTTTTGTTTGTTTGTTTTGGAGATAGAAAACTCATATGTAGTCCTGCCTGTCCCTGAACTTACCATGTAGCACAGGTGAGCCTTGAACTTGCCATCCTCCCTCACCCTCTCAAGTACTTAGATGATATGTGTGCAGCACTGCACCGCTCTTCATTTGTGTTTTTTAAAGGACTGAGCCCTGGAAAAATATCACTTGGGTCCATCAAAGAAGAATGGCTTAAGGATTAAAAATTGGCCTTAATCTGTATACAGAAACCTGTATACTTACATTTGTAGCATCATTCATTGCAGCCAAAAAGTAGAAACAACCCTAAAGTCCATGATACATGGATAAAAACTATTCCTTATGTTCATGGAGCAGACTGTTGGCAAAAAAAGTACCTGGAGTTATGCTAAGTAAAAGAAGCCACTTATGAAAACCCCCACATAATGTTTCTATTTATATGAGGTGTCCAGAAGAGGTAGATCACTAGAGACAGAAAAAGCATTAGTGGTAGTAGGAGCGGCGTGGGAATATAGAAAGTGACTACTGATGTTTCGTTTGTTTGTTTTTGTCTGTGCTGGAGAGCAAACCCAGGCCTCATGCGTGCTAGGCAAGTGTTCTCTGAGCTACATTCCCAACCCCTGCACTTCTTTTTAGGATGATGAAAATGTTCTAGTATTAGTAGTGGTGATGGTTGCACAACTATGAATATACTAAAAGCCAGTGAATTATTAAAAAGAGTGAATTATGTGGTATGTGAATCTCAAAACAACTGTAAACATTAGTCTCAGATTATGCATAATACAAACAGGCACACATGCGTAATAAATTTGTGAGAAAGTGGCAGATAAAGTAAATTGATAGAGAAACTAGTTAGTCTCCTGTAATAATATTTGAAGAAAAGAATGGTATGATTTGCAAGGAATCTGAATTTACTTCCCTAGCAACTGAACAAACTAACATTGGATAATTTTATGTTCTGAGAAACAGTTTAATTATGTTAAACAGAGTGTTCTTTACATGGATGATTTTTGATGAATAATTTCTTCAAATAGGCCAGTCTTATGAAATTCGGATGTTGGATAATCGGAAAATGGGAGATATGCCAGAGATCAGTGGAAAATTGGTAAAGGTAAGGACAGTCTGTTTTAATTCCTAACAGATTTTGCAGTGATTGAATAAGGAGCGGTTTTGCTGTAAGAGTTTTTTTTTTAAAAATGAAAATTTCAAATCAAGAAGTAATAGATATATTAAATCTTTTAACTTCGTTTAGCAATATTTCATTCACTCATGTGTAAAATAGGAATTGCAGTTGTACTGGAACCAAGGAGCAATAAAATAGTTAGTTACAATTATAGGAAGAGAAATCCCACCAGTACAACAGAAGACTAAACTTTTCATTAAAAGTAAAAGATAATGTGTGGGTGAGGGGGATATACGTGTTAATATAAAATTTTTTTACTTCTTAAAATTTTATCAAATAAAATTTGAAGTCTGAGTTAGAAGCCAGTCATCCTAGGTATAGGAGGTGTGGCCACTATCTAGCCAGCCTTTTAGGCTCTATATAACTATCCCTGCCCCCTCTAGAGCAGCCAGCAGCCGAGCACCGAGAAGCCTGAGAGGAGAGCCTTGATACATTTCAGGACTCCTCCTTTCTGGGGACAGGAAGATCCATTCCTATAGGAGGGTGAGCTTAGCTCTTTCCTTTCACTGTGAAGGAAAGAGATCTGGTCCCCACTGGACTGTTTTGCCAGCTCAGAATGAAATGCCAAATTTCCTTATCTGACTGTTGGCGCTTCTAACATAGAGGTACTTGGAACAAAAGGAGAAAGGTTATCTGCCCATTCTCACAGTTACTGTAGACACTTCAGGTCTGTCGTATTTACTCCAGTTGGTGGAGTTGTTCATTCCCACTGAGGATAAGACACATTGTATATCCTTCCTCCTCTGGCTTTCTGGCATGTCGCAAACAAATCCAGTTTAAACAATCACGACAGGACCATAATCTGTGTAATAAACTTCACTTCCAGGAGGCTTAGATTTGAATTCTATGTCTGATGTTAAAAAGTTAACTATCGGTGGTTGATGCTGTCCAATGGGACAGTCAGGCTTGTAGCTACTGGTGTTTCAAGCTGGTGGGAATGTGTAAAGAAAAAGTCATCAGGGAGCCAAACAATGGCATCCGCATCTAATCCTAGTACTTTGGGAGTTTGAGGCAGGAGGATGGCAGGTTCAAGTGCCGCATGGGCAATTTAACAGTTTAATCCTGGCTAAAAAAAATAAAGGGCTAGGGATGTAGCTCAGTGTGAAGGTCCTGGGTTCACTCTCCAGTACGGGGGACGGCGGGGGGGAGTTAACAGCATTATTCACAATGAGCAGGGCCTACTTGAGTTGGCTGTGCTCTCCTTTGCTGTAAAGACAGTTACTCATGTTTTGCTCAAGGACCCAAGCCAACAGCTCTCTGGTCCTCGTGTTTAGAAAGCATAGGAACGTTGATGGTTCTCTGCATCCTTTGGTCCCTTCTGGCTTGTTGTTGCTCTTACTCACCTTTGGACAGATCTGGCAGTTGTTTTACATGTGGCTGTAATTCAAGCAGAAAGTGTTTGTTGGTTAGTTTTTGTGTTTTGTAGTGTTGGGAATTAATCCCAAGACCTCACATATGCTAAGCATCTACCATTAACCTATCCTTAGCCCCAGTGGTATATTTTTTAAGGGGAGATGTGTGTCACTGGGAAAGTTACATTTGATAACTAACATATAAATTTATTTTTTCTTGGAAATACATCATTATAAAAAGGTTGAAAAATTGTTTTAGTTGTGGATTCTGTGGTAAAATTGAATAGGACTTAACAGGCTTTGTACTGAGTTCTTTAAAACTAGATCCAAAAATGCTATAACAGTTTTTCAACCTCTTACTATGGCACAATTGTTACATACACAGAAGTAAAGAAAATAGTAGTTAATCCACATACATGTATCATGGGATACACGTGGTAAATAACATCCATATCGTGTGTTCTCATCCTGAATTCTCCCAACCCACTTAAACAGTTAGCAACAATTTGGCATACTTGTTCTTGTTTTTGCTTTTTGTGTGTGTACTGGGTTATACAATCTACTAATTAATTTTTTTAATTCAGTCTATCGTTCGTGGCCATTTGACATTTTCAGAAAACTATAACAAGCTTTGATATCCAGATCAAACACTCAAAATTTGCATCAAAGCATTGAATTAAGACAGTTGGAGGTAGTTGTTACTTCTCAGTGAAAATGTACTGGCTTTCTAGCCCAGCTCCCCCAGAATAGGTGGTAAGATTTATTTGGTTTTTTTTGTTTGTTTGGTTGGTTTTTTCTCACTGCCTCTTTGACCAGTACTTATCCAAAATAAGCTATCCAAATTTATGTCACCTGTATGGGATAGAGATTTTGAGAGTTTATGCAGCAGGCTTCTTCTCTTCAGCAGGTTTCTTTTCTGCTGGTTTCTTGGTAGCTGCAGGCTTTTTCTCCAAAGACTTCTTCATGGGCTTTTTGGGTTTGTTTTTTGAGACAGGGCCTTGCTTTGTAGTTTAGGGTGGCTTTGAACTCATTATGTAGCCAGGCTGGTCTCCAACTCTTGGCAGTCCTCCTGCCTCAGCCTCCTGAGTGCTAGGGTTATAGGCACGCAGTACCACGCCCAGCAGGTGGTAAGGTATAGAAAGAACTAGTTTGATAGATGAAGCTTAATGTTTAAAATACTTCTGGCAAGCTAGTTAAATATGTCAGACTAACTTGTTCACCTTCATTGGATTTACTTCCAAATTAAACACTAAAAAAAAATCTGGGGTAGGGGTATAGCTCAGTGGTAGAATGCTTATCTGGCATGCTTGAGGCCTTGGGTTCTATCTCTAGCACTGCAAAAATATAAAATAAAATAAAATAATTGGAGTGAAGAAATATAGGTAATAGTGACACTTCATCTTGTGGTAATTAGTCACTGACAGACAAAACATCCAGCTATAAATGCATCGTGAACGTTTTGCTGATAGTGCACTAGCATATATAAAGATTCAGCCCAAAAGAACTGATTTTTGAAAGATCTCACTTCCAGCTCATCTCCCATTTGATAAGCCACGTACCTGATGTCTGTTGAATGTGCCAGAACACATCCAGTTACATATCCTGAGAGAACTACTATATGCTACTACCAAGGACTGTAGGAAGAGTTTCTTGGAAATCAGATACACCTTTCTTCAGCTAGATCCTCAAAGTACTCTACAGCTTTCTAGACTTTTTACTTACTGACCCCTTAATCTTCAACTATACTACCTAAATTTTGGAGTCAATCTGGAGAACCAGTGATACATTCCCAGAGGTGATTTTGAACTTCTTGAATGTGCTGAACATACTCAGTGGTGAGTTTTCACAGGTTGTTCTGTTTTGTCTTAATAATATGGTTCCTTTGTTTATTGTTAGTTTAGTCTCCTTTAGTCAGAATTTCCAGATAAAAAGTTTCTCTCAGTTTTCATTTATATCTTGCATTTTCTTAACTTTGTTTCTCTTTTTATCCTCCTTACTGTACTGTCTTAGTCTGACATTCTGGAAACAGGGTTTAATAAACTTCTAAATATGACATCTACATTGTGATTATTTTTATCTTGACGTGGATTTAGACTAGTTATTACTGAATAAGCAATCATCATAATCATCATTTTTGTGTTTTGCTTTTCTTTTGAAGAAAAAGGAGCTAGCAAATGTGACAACCACTGTGGGCCCCAGGACCCCCACTGGCCCATGTACCACTGCTCTTAGGGCCTTACTGCCAGCTGGTGATGGTAGAAAGTGTGTGCTGGTGATTGCTGGGCAGGTAGACAGGGGCAGGTGCTGAAGATGGGCATAAATCAGAGCAGTAACTGAACCACAGACTTCTGTATTGGTTCTAGCTACTTACTTGGCCTCTTTTAACAACCTCGAAAAAAACTACTTTTAAATGGTTTTGTGCAAAATATTAGCTGTGTTTTTATTTCATTTTTAAAAAGTTTTTTGGTCTTTTAAGAGAGGGTTTTGCTATATAGTTTAGATTGGCCTTCAGCTCACTATGTAGCTCAGGGTAGCCTTGAACTCATGGTAATCCTCCTACCTCAGCCTCCCAAGTGCTGAGATAACAGGCATGTCCACCATCATGCCTAGTGGGCCATGTTTTTAGATAATATTTAAGGAATGGGAAAAGCAGGGGCACTTGAAATAGTATTTATTTATTTATTTTTGTCTTTTTGAGACAGGGTCCCACTCTGCAGTTTAGGCTGGCCTAAAGCTCACTTTGTAGCCCAGGCTGGTCTCAGACTTGCAACGATCCTCCTGCCTCAGCCTCTGGAGTGCTGGGATTATAGTGCACCACCACGCTTGGCTTAAAATAGTATTTATATGTATTGCTACAGATGATTTCTGGTCACACCAGCAGTCTATGAAGATATAAGTATTGTACCATAGTCTTAGAAGGTTACTTATAAATGCTTCAAAAACATTCAATATGGTGGTGTTGGTGGTATTATTTTTATTTTTATTATTACTATCATTATTGGTACCAGGAATCAAACTCAGGACCTTACGCTTGCCAAGCAGACATTTGTGCCACTGAGCTATATCCCTGGTCCTAAATACAGTGTTGAGTGTATTTTGATCACCTGTTCTGTTCTGCAGTGAAACAGTGGTTGGCATCCTAAGCCAGTGAGACGTAAAGGAGGCATGAGTGAAGAGCAGAGAGTTGGCCTAGAGTCTGGAGAGTTAAAGCCTTACCTAGGAATTTGAGTGTTTGAATATAATTTATCTGTAATTTTTTTTCCATGTTTACTGTAAATTAATTTCACTTGCAGGTGTAATAGTTCTATATGTGGGCCAGAGTTGTAACTCAGTAATAGAGGATTTAACTAGTGTATGTAACACACCATGTGTTCAGTTGCCAGTACCACAAAACAGACAGACCAACAAAAGCTTGAAAACATAGTTGAGAATGAATTTTGTATTAGGCTGTCTTTTAGGGTGGAATGGAGAGGGTTGCTTTTTTTTTCTTTTTTTAATTGTTGTTGCTCTTTGTTTTGGCCAGTTAGCTGACAGAATAACTGTCTGGGTGTCCCCCCAAAGCCTCATGTGGTCATGGGGCAGGCTTTTAGAGTTTGATTGATTATGGGTGTGAGAGCTGCACCTGCCCTGGGGTGGATAGTTTGCATATGTAAGGGAGAGCAAGAGGCTGCTTGGGGCCATTCCTGGCTTTTGTGCTTGTTGCTTTTGCTGTGTTCTGCCACCATGAGCTGTAGCCCTCTGCCATGTGCCACTCTGCCTTGTAATCTGCCAAGTATGGACTGAAAGCTCCACAAACTGTAAGCGAAATAAACCTTTCCTTCCTTAATTTTGGGTGTCAGGTATTTTGTCCCAGCAACAAGAGGAAAGTAACCAAGACACTGTCTTACTAAAGAAACTTAATGATTAACTCTTGTTTTATTTTATTTGGGTTTTCTCAAGGGAGGATCTGACTGTAGTTCAGGCTGGCCTTGAGCTTGAACTCACTTTGTAACCCAGGGTGGCCTCGAATTCTCAGTGATCCTGCTTCTGCCTCCCGAGTACGGGGATCATAGGCATGTGCATGCTCAGCTTGATTAACTCTTTCTTTAGATTAATGCAGTTTTGTCATTTTGCCTGGGGTTTATCTACCTTTCTTTTTGTGACTCTTGTGTATATGGCATAAAAACATAATTCTTGCTCACTAATTTTTGGGCATGTACCTTGAATTTAAATTGCAGTATGATCTTTTATAAAATACTGTACCTAAGTAACCATTTTACTAGTACTTTTCATTTTGGGTCTATAATTCTTTGCACCAAATAAATGTATCATAATCCAGATATCCAAGGGGAAAAAAATGTTTGCTTACGAAATGGTGAAAGCAGAACGGAATGTTTTTGTATGCTCATCTACTATAGGTTAATACATAATGCCTAAGTGTTTTAGCTGGAGTGGTTTGAAAGTATTCGTTTTCCCACTTACTCCACAGAGCATCATAAGGGTTGTATTCCATGACAGAAGGCTGCAGTACACGGAGCATCAGCAACTTGAAGGCTGGAAGTGGAATCGCCCAGGAGATAGACTGCTTGATTTAGGTACAGGCAGTGGACAGATACCATGGAGATGAGGACCCCATTGAGCTAGTCCCATTACTGTGTTGCCACCATGTAACTGTGTGAAGAAAGTTTTGGTGTTAGTAGATTCTGTGCCTTGAGAATTGTGTTATACTTAAAAGTGATAGTTTTTTTGGTGCTAAAGTAAACTGAGCCAGGAATGATTTTTTTTTTTGGTACTGGGGATCGAACTCATGACCTCAGGCTTGCCAGGCAAGTGCTTATGCTGCTGAGCTATATCCCTGGCCCCAGGAATGATTTTGAAACTATTTAAATTCTCAATTGGTATCCATCCATCAACTTTTTAATAAAATAAAATCATAGTAAGAGAAACTGAATCTTGCTAAGTAGATTTTGTTATTGAAGACAAGGTTAACCGTGGAGAACTTTGAAGGGAAAAGTTCAATATGGATATAATTATTTCCTCATAATGTATATTAAATGGTAAGGGTTTTTTTGGTTTTTGCTTTGTTTTTTGAGATGAGGTCTCGCAGTGTTGTTCAGGCTGATCTTGAACTCCTGGGCTCAAGTGATCCTCCTTGCCTTAGCCTCCTCAGAGTAGCTGGGATTTCAGGCGTGTAGCAGCACTCTCGGTTCAAGTTTTAAATAAGATTCTTTCATTATTTAAAATGGATGCATTTTTACATATCTTCTTTTTACAATACAGATATTCCAATGTCTGTGGGAATAATTGATACAAGAACAAATCCAAGCCAGTTAAATGCTGTTGAATTTCTGTGGGACCCTGCAAAACGCACATCTGCTTTCATTCAGGTTTGGAGTTTACATTTTAAGGAATATAGTAACCAAGTCATTTAGAAGGTCATAGTGAAATTTAATTCTTGACTTGTTATTTTTAAATGCTTATTGTATAAATTTATCTTAATGTCTTTTTTCTTTACAAACTTAGTTAAAATGGGTTTAATCTAAGTTTGTCATGTTTTAGATATACAAATATTAGATAATAATAATAATATAAAACAGTTAAATTTTATTTTTTCCATTAGTAGTCACAATAATTAAATGTCTTTTTTCACGGTGTACTTCTCTGGAACAAAACTGCCATTTAAAAGGATATGACTGAAAAAAGTTTATGCTTTTAAAATTCTTTCTAGTATTATTTAAAACATTCTAATCCTGAAAAATTGAAGCCTGCACAAATAGACAGTAGTAATGAATTCTCCATGTAACCATCACCTGGCTTCAAAAGTTACTAGTTTTCCCCTTTTTGTAGTTTTTATTGATGTCCTTTAAAACAAACCCTGCACATATTTCATCAATAAATACAATTTATAAGATATATTTTTAAGAAATGATGTTATAATATCATTATTACATATTTTGAAACCCCAGTAATTCTAATATCTATATTTTGTGGTAGAATGTAAACTGCTGAGTAGGTAATCTTTATAACAGAAGAAAAAATGTAATTGCTGCTGATTACCCTAAGTAGGTTACTTACAGTTTGTATCAGCTGTAAAGAATCATTAGTTTTGTGCATTTTGATGGTCTACCAAATATTCCCCATCAGCTAATTTGATTCATATTTGTTGAATAGCAATATGAGAAAATATTGCTGCTGATGGTTGTCCCGTACAATAACCAGTAATGTAGCAAACAATGATAATGAGAGCTGACTCTTACTCTCAGGTTGTGTAGTAATATTGTAGAGGTGAGTTTTCACATCACAAGTCATTTCAAAGAGAATATGGATAGCAGTCAGAAATGACCATGATCTTGCTAAGTCTGTATAGGACCTTGAAGCTGTTTTGTGTACTGGGCTTTCTGGACTGTTGAAGTTCTCCAGGCAAAGTATCACAATTGTGTGTGTGTGTGTGTGTGTGTGTGTGTGTGTGTGTGTGTAGGAGCAGTAGTAAGGCTGTGTATAACAGAGTTAATGGCAGTAGACGGCAAACGACAGATGGCTATAAATGATGAGGTGATGATTGCTGTGGGTTGAGCAGGATTTAGGGCCCTGAATCTTAGAGTGGCAAATGCTCTGGGGTGGAGGTAGGTGGCATGCATGGACACTTGTACTGGTGCTCCACCAGTTGGAGCAAGTCCTGCATTGGAGGAGAGGCATTGCAGTGAGGAAGAGCTTGTTCTCAGCAAGCCCAGAAGCAGTTGGATTTCTGAAAGGAAAGCCATGTGTTGAAACAATTAAGGATACTCATGAGAAAGAATTGGGCTAATTTGTGGAAGAGCATTTTAGGATCTTGAATGGATAGTGATGACCGGGCAATCAGGAGGGTACAGAATAGGAAGGCAGTCACTGAAAGGTGCTTTGAATCCATTTCAGCTTCAGTTTTTTATAGGTACACTGCATCAGCACAGAATTTACTCCACGGAAGCATGGAGGTGAAAAGGGAGTGCCTTTTAGGATTCAGGTTGACACCTTTAAGCAGAATGAAAATGGGGAATACACAGATCATCTTCACTCGGCTAGCTGCCAAATTAAAGTTTTTAAGGTACGTGGTGGAAACCAAGGTGTCAGTAATTAAAACTCAATTGTGCTTGTAAAGCTTTTTGCAGCCTAATGAATTAAAAAATTGACTTTGTTTTTAAGCCCAAAGGTGCAGACAGGAAACAAAAAACTGACCGAGAAAAGATGGAAAAGAGAACAGCTCATGAAAAAGAAAAGTATCAGCCGTCATACGATACTACAATCCTTACAGAGGTAATGTGGTACAGCACTTGATTTTGAAAGAGAAGCAGAGGTTTGCATATTAGTGCTACCTCTTGGATGAGTTTCATGACAAAGGGGTTGGGGAAGACTGGGCAGTACATTGAAATGATACTCCTTGAGAAATTTGTGGGAAATCATTTATTTAAATTTTGGGATTTTTATGACTTAGTTTCTTGGGTGGGATCTTGAATGAAGATGCTGAAATCCCAATTAGGTCTCAGAAACAGACCTTAAAACCTTGAAGTTGACGAAAGATTTAAGTTGGGGCCTAGAATGTCCAATTTCTGTCACTGCTGGGGTTTTGCATTTTCTTTAACTTTGAATCCTGTTAGTCATACATTTGTTTAATTGGACTGCAGAGACATGAAACAGGGTAATTAGATCTTTCTTTGTATAATGAAAAGACATTGATCCCAATCTTTGGTGTTTGTCCAGATGAGGCTTGAGCCTATAATTGAAGATGCAGTTGAACATGAGCAGAAAAAGTCCAGCAAGCGGACTTTGCCAGCAGACTACGGTGATTCTCTGGCAAAGCGAGGCAGTGTAAGGGACTTCTGCTTCTCTTTTCATTGTGCAAGAAACCTTGTGCAGTGTTAGATATAGGACCAACTTCCGAAAAGTAAAGCCAAAATTGTTTTTGATGTCCATGTCTTGATTTAATTTGCTTTTGTTTAGACTGCCTGCTTTCTGTTTGTTCCTCATTGAGGAAAACTTCCTAAATCTAACACTTCTAAAACAAATCAAAAACAATGTTGACCATATTGGGTGGTTTTGGAGGGAAAAAGACATTCAGAGATACTTGTTCCCTCCTTGTCCCCTTCCCCCTCCCTCTCTCTCTTTACCCTTCACATGTACACCTCTTTCAAGAGCACTAAAATTAAAGTGAAAATACTTTATTAAAAATTATTTTTAAAATAATTGTAATTTTTATGTAATTTAAAAGGTTTTGCTTTTTCTCACTTATATACCTGATACATTTTATAGGTACTTAAATGATGGCAGCAAGTTGGACATTAACATGTGCAGTACTCTGTCACATTTCCCTGCATGCAGTACAAGAATGTGTGTCTGTCTGTGCTTTTAAAAGCCTAGTTGGCAGCACTTGAGGAAAAAAATCATTGACTGCTTTAGTGTTTTCTCTTGGCACCTGCATTGTGACTTAATGCTTCAGGCCAAAATAGTATACCTCGCTACACTTAGACCCGGACCCCCAAAAAAGCAGTCAGGGGCCTTTGGGTTGAGATGAACTTTATCAGATTAAATATAGCAAATCTTCATCACACTACTCTTCATGTAACAGTCTACAAAGGATTGTTCTGTTATGTGAACTTAGATCAGCTGTGTACCCTCAGTAAATATAAACACAGAGCATTAAGTTTAAATTTTTTAAAAAACAACTGGTACCATGTGTATTAATGAGTACTCTATTATTGAAGTGTTTGCACTACTAAGGCGCCAAAAAATGGATTTTCTACTCTTGGACATATATCTGCAATTAAGTGTTAGACCAAAAGTCACTGTCTGTCTCATGGACACTCTCACAGGAACCTTATTTACAATTTAAAGCATTAAGTAAAAATGCTTTAAATGCTTCTTTATGCAATAAAGTTGAAAATGTACTCATCCTAGTATCATAAGGAGCACACATACTGCATTTTCTTCAGCTGGGCTTTTTAGATTTAATCAGAGATCGTTAGAATATTCCATCTCCAGAATGCCCACCTCTCCAATGTAATGTTCCCATCCCCTTCTGATTTCCCAGCTGAAGACCCACAAAATTCTTAGTAAATGTGTTTGGGGTTGGGGAATCCCAACTAATGAAATTTTAGCTAATTTAAAGAAATAGTTCTGGCAGTTCATTAAAAACGAACCTGTTAAAAGCCCAGAGCTAATCTGAAGATGAGAAAGTTGTGGTCAATTCTTAATGACTTCTAACTCAAGTCTAAAGTATGCAAAACGTCAGCAGTTCACTGGCCTGGGATTTCACATCTTTTTAGTATGGTGTTTGCTGCCCTGGCTGTGTTTGGTTTGGGCAGGATACTTCTAGAAGGGGTTAGAGCTCATCTGGAAAACCTGTTAGCAAGGGCAGATTGATCCCTTAGAAAAGAATGTCTAAAGCATTTATTTTATTTTATTTTATTTTATTTTAATTTTTTTGGTCTTTTTGAGACAGGGTCCTGCTCTGCAATTCAGGCTGGCCTTGAGCTCACTTTGTAGCCCAGGCTGGTCTCAAACTCACAATCCTCCCGCTCAGCCTTCCAAGTGCTGGGGTTACAGATGTGCACCACCACGTGCAGCCTATCTGAAGCATTTCATATACATTTTAAATGTTCAAAAGGAAGGCCAACACTTCTTGCAGTCTTAGACAGTTTATGCTTTGCTTTTGGTAAAAAGGATATGTACAGACTTACTTACTGTAAAGTCTAAAAGATCCTGGATAAAATGGTGCCACACTGCTCCTGCTTCCTAGGAGGTGCTGTGCAAGGTGAAACCTTTGGTGTATCTATTGATCTTTGATTGGCTCATATTAAGGCCAGCACTTTTTACAGCCTGAAGTGAGTCATCATCATTCTTTTACATGCTTGGGGAGATACTATTTTCACAGTGTACTAAAACTAACTTTAGGAGTCCAGGCCATTGCTAAAACCTTTATGCATTATAGACTGTCTTGGGAAACAGAAGCACTGCAGTATTGCTTACTTTTTTTTTAATAGCCTACTGGATTGTGGGTGTACATCAGTGGTAGAATGCTTGCTTAGCATGTATTAGGCTCTGGGTTTGATTGCTCAGTGCTGCAAAAAGAGAAACAAAGTAAAACAGCACTACTCTTGTATTGCTAAAAGAATCTGCATGTGTAAAAAATGAGTATGCATATGGATGGAGTGTGAGTAAATTTGGTCTCTGCCTTACTCTGCCATTCTTAACTTGAAGCTTTCTTAACTTGAAGCACTTCCTCAGATAGCTGACAGAAATGACCAAAACAGTTTAGGACACATGTTTTGTTTTTGTTTTTGTTTTTGAGACAGGGCCTTACTGCGCAGTTCAGGCTGGCCTTAAACTCAGTATGTAGCCCGTGCTGCCCTCAAATTTGTGGCAGTTCTCCTGCCTCAGCCTCCTGAGTGGTGGAACTAACAGGTATACGCCACCACACCCGTATCAATATTTTTAATATTAACATATTTAGATATGTGTTTTTTTCTATTATAATGTTTTATATCAGGCAAGGAGGATGGTGTAGGAGGAAAATCTTCCAAGGAGTGGAGACCACAGTGAATATGTCACCCTGGAGTGATTAGATATGTTAGTCAACTCACAATTTTGGATTCCTCAAACTCTAAACTGAGGAGGTGATACTTGATATGGTGGAAAGAAAAACAAATGCCTTCATTTCAGATGAATAGGCATTGTTGTATGAAGGGTCTTTATAGTGAAATTAATGGGCCATACAGTAATTTAGCAAAGCTGTCCAGCCAGATTAGATTTCTCTCTTGCAAGTCAGCGGATAGTTGAAATAATACTGGAATTCTTTTCCTCCCCTCCCCATTTTTGAGGGACTTATATAATTGGATAGTTGTAAAGATTGCTGATCTGGGGATTTCTGTTTTCTTCTCCTGTACCCATTCTTTTGATAGTTGTCAGAAACAGATTTTAAGCCCCCGTAGTCATAGGTGAGACTCGTTTCAACGCTTAGGGTGCTTCAGAGTTTCTTAGCTCTGTAACTGTGTTGTTCTTGACAGTTCCTACTCAGAACAATTTTGAAGAAAGACACACTCACTTGTACATTTTCAGGTTGACCTTTCAATGGCCTCATCATGAATTTGAACAGTTGCAAAAGAGCCAGTTTTCTGACATGGTGAATATTTGTATTTATAATTTAAGAAAAAATGGTGATACAGTAAATCCCCAACTTAATGAACATTGTCACTGTGAACTTTCACAGGTGTACAGTATAAGACTCACTTTGTCAGACTTAGGAACATTCTCCCAGAAGAGAACTCCTTTTGTTTTTAGGGGTTTTTTTTGTACTGGGAATCGAGCTCAGGACCTTGTACTTGCCAGGCTGGCACTGTGCCACTGAGCTATATCCCCAGCCTGGGAACTCATTTGTAAGTTGGTGACTTACTGTATTACTCTTTAAAATATATCTTGTGGATTCTAAGTACTACAGAAATGTAAAATTTTATAATTGTTACTGTTTTTTGTCTTTCTGAGACAGGGTCTCGCTCTGCAGTTCAGTCTGGCCTTGAGCTCACTTCATAGCCCAGGCTGGTCTTGAACTCCGAACAATACTTCTGCCTCAGCCTCCCAAGTGCTGGGATTACAGGCATGCACCACCATGCCTGGCCCTATCTATGATTGTTACTTAAATCCCTAAGTTTACTATGATCTTCCTTCTTGGTCTCATGTTTATATTCCATTCCCCTTAAATTTTATCCTAATGTGGGGTTGGGAGGATAGCTTGGTTGAGTGCCAGGAAGAAGGAAGGAAGGAAGGAAAATAATTTAAAACAACAATGTGACATATTTTATATCTGAAAACATTTTAATAACTATTTTTTTTTTGGCGACATGGTCACACTATGCAGTTCTTGCTGGTCTTAGACTTACTATGTAGCCCAGGTTGGCCTCAGACTTGAGGCAGTCCTCCTGCCTCAGCCTCCTGGGTGCTGGGATTACAGGTGTACACCACCACACCCAGCCCTGATTACTTCTTTACAATAAACTTTTTAAAATTGAAACTTAACTTTAAAAATTTCCTGTGTAAATTTTAATCTCTTAGTCCAGAAATTTAAAATTTATCAGTAGTACCAGTTTATCAGTACAACAAAACTTGGCAAATTGGGGTGAATTATTAAATAAAAAATAGAAATGTTACTGGACATGCAGCTTGAAAGATGAGATAGGACAGAGCATAACTTTCAGATTTTTATATAAATGGAGATGCTGGGCATGGTGGTGCACATTTGTAATCTGAGCACTCAGGGGGCTGAGGCAGGAGGACCATCATGAGTTTGAGGCCAGCCTGAACTATTTAGTAAGATGCTATCTCAAAGAAAGATGTGAGGTACTTTGTCTTCAAGACTGGGCACTCCTTTTGAGTCACAGGCAAAAACGCTAGTGATCTATCTTTTTGTATAGTCTGGTACAGAGGTTGTGCTCACTTAATTTGAAAATAAAGAATTGAAAACGACCTTAGAGAAAAACTATTTTAGTCATTAGATGATGTACTTTTAAAATTATTGTAGTATATTTTGCTTAGCTTTGGAGAATCTTAAACCCCTGGGCTGTGTTAGATGTGATGTCTTTCTTGTGTAAAATGGGAGCAGGGTGATTATGAAAGGCGAGGACCCGCAGCGGCTTAGTTGTAGAAGGAATACTTATGGAATGAAACGGATTCCCTCCTTTCCTCAGGTCTGAAGATTTCTGTTTGAACCTGTCCTCCCTAGCCTGCTCAGCATGCTTTTTTGACTTTGGCTCTTAACTCTCCTAATTAAATAGTGCGTCTTTGTAGCTTTGCTCTTATCTCTGGTCAAAATTTTGCCTGGGCTGAAAGCTAGTAAGTTCATAATATCCCTTTCAGAAAATATAAATAAACACATGTGAGTGGAGGGGTAGATAGGAAGAGGTAGAGGCAGCAGTCTACATGAAATAGTTTGATGCTGGGCCTGTCTAATCTTACTTGGGGATTACTTACCATAAGAGATCAAGGAAGTCGATGGTCCTGGGGAGCTGCTCCTCAGGGAAAAGGGCCAAGGGAGCAGTAAGACACAGATCACCATGTGATGTCAGGTATTGCTTATGAATCCTTTCTTGTCCCTGCTGTTTTTAAACTTTGATAGATGCCTGTTGGAGAACTGACAGAGGAGACTGGTAGAAAGGGAAGTGAAAGCTCTTGAAAGCAAATTACACTTAAGTATATATTTAAAATGTTTGCATACAATTTTGCTGCTCTCATCACTTGAGATCTTCTCTATGATTAATCAGTCTAGATGCACACAGCAGGTAAAATTTTTCTTTGCCACATGGTAAATTTGACATGTGTCTATGAAGGTACTTCATAACCTTTAGGTGTTCTCCATTTTCTAATCTTTTGTTTGGTCAGACTAGAGACTTAAATACTTATTAAGGAAAAGTATTTCTTCCACATACTTGAAAAGCATGTCATTGATTTCTTTCTTTTTCTGTCCTTAGTGTTCTCCATGGCCCGACACCCCCACAGCCTACGTGAATAACAGCCCTTCCCCAGCGCCCACTTTCACCTCTTCCCAGCAGAGCACTTGCAGCGTGCCAGACAGGTACCTGTTCGCATGAGCGTGCGCCGCGCCTCCCTGTCATGCTCGTGCACTTGCCCTCGGTGTCAGGACAGCCATGGTCTTTCCTTCACTTGCAAGCCTTGTGGGGCCCAGCTCTGCGTACACCACACCTTCACAGCTGTGGTAATTCTAGAAAAGGGGCATTTTCAAGATACAGTTTCTGTGAGATTAAAGACAGCATTAGTAGGATTTACAAGTAAAGATAGAATGAGTTTTTAAGGTGAAACTATCACTTGAGTATGTTAAGCTGACATTTACTACAAAGAACATTAGTCTTTAATGCTTACTGTATCATCTGGGTTATTCTCTGCTTTGTCTCTTCCCTGTAAACAGATGGCACTTTTTTTTCCTTTTCTAATTTTTGAAATCTAGGGAGCTTGAGGTGGGAGGACAGGCCTTATGGGTCTTGCATTTCCAGGGGCTTTGCTGCAGAAGTAATTCAGAGTAGATGAGGTCAGAGTTTTCCTGTTTTTAGGAAGTTTCTTACTAGGGAGGAAAATGATGAAAACTAACTATAGAGGAGAAGGCTGTCTTGTTCCAATCCTGATCATGCTGACAAGGTTGGATAAGAACACAAAATGATGCCTTTCTCCTGTGGAGATGGATGCACTGGCAAGGCAGCTCATCTTCTTGTAGGTTATTGTGCTTTGAAGAATACAAACATGGTGTGTTACCACGGAAGAGGTCTCTTCTAGCTTCCCGACCAGACAGTCTGAATACTTTGAGAAAATGACGAGGATCTTCAGGGGGAGCTGTCAGTGCAAGAACCCACTAACTGATTGGGCATTTCCTGAGAGGCCGTTGTGTTCCCAGCACAGTTCTAGATGCTGTGATGAAACATAAGGAACTGGACGTGCATGTTCTTGTTGCGAGGGGCTTCAGTTCAGATGAGTCAAGAAAGATGTAAACAATCAACATAAACCTAAGTAATTGAGGGACAGGTACTAAGAAAGGAGCATGGAGGATAGCCATAGTCTCTGTGGATTTGTTTTCTATTTTCATTTTTCCTCAGAAACACGGATGGTGCCACAAGTTTGTTTCCGTCATTCACCATCTTTACTAATGGATATATTAACATTATATTGTTTCTTGTGGCACATTATCTTCTAAAAGTAGATTGTTTTTCAGTTATTTTCAGCTGTTTTCATTTACCTGATTTCTCATATTTTTTCTCCTACCTAAGATGAATGAATATCCCTTTTCATTTTTCCTGGCACCCTTGTGGATTATTATCAGAGTCCTTTTGACAGTTAAATAGTGTGTCTTTGTAGCTTTGCTCTTATCTCTGGTCAGAATTTTGCGTGGGGCTGAAAGCTAATAATGTCTCACTAGATAGAAAAGGCATAAGTTAGGGTGTAGCCTTCCATGTGTCTTCATGTCATTGTCCTGCTCACTGCTAACCTGTTGGGCCTGTACTCTTGAAAACTTTCAGAGTTCTCCCATAGTGTTACCCTATTTTAAAGTTTCCCAGTTTTTTTCCCATATTTTTTAATGTCTTGTTTTTTTAAAAATTAGAAAATCAATTCTTCTTTTTTCCTTTCTCCCCAGCAATTCTTCTTCCCCAAATCATCAGGGAGATGGAGTTTCACAGGTTTCTGGTGAAGTAAGTATCTTTTTCCCTAAAATTATGGATACTGTTAGATTCTTACATTTTTAAATTTATGACAAAGGCTTAAGTCATGTGGGTTGCTGAATAGTCAGAATCATGGTCTTTTTTTTTAAGAGAAAAAATTAAAAATAAACAGTTTTAAAAAGGTAGTAGGAGACTAACAATAATTAATACATTGCATTTGGTTATATTCATATTAGTTGTTCGGAGTACAAGATATTGTCCAAACAATATTGGCACAAACCTTTCTTTACAACTAAGAGATGCTAGCTGTATAACTATCTTAACTCTCTTGTGTATGTATATATTTTTTTCTTTTTGCCTTTTTTCCTTTTCCCATTCTCATATCACAGTTTTTCTTTTTTCTTTTGGACAGTTTTTCCCTTATTCCCTATACCTGTTGTACATTTTGGACCTTATTTACTTGTTCAGTTTATCACACTAGTGAGACAATACAATGTTTACACATGTGTGTCTGATTTCACTTATGAGTATGTTCTCGAGTTGCATCCATTTACCTATAAAAGTCTCAGATTTATCCTTCTGTATGGCTGAGTAGTATTCTGTTACATATGAAAATCCACATCTTTTTCATTCATTCTTCATAAACAAAACCCAGACCACATGGGAAATACTACAAATCAACAAAGGGGATTTCACCTTATTAAAAAGCTTTTGAAAGCAACAAAAAGAAATCACCTAGAATGAAAAGACAATCCACAGAAAGGGAAAAAATTATAGCCAGTTGTTCCTCAGACAAAGGACTTACAGCTAGAACATATAAAGAATTCAAAAATAATCAGGCCCCCAAAATTCAAAGACCCATTCCAAAAATGGGCATCTGAGACGAATATGTACTTCTCAGATAAAGAAATACAAATGGCAAATAAATACGTGAAAAATGTTCAACATCACTGGTCATTTGAGAGATGCAAATTAAAACAACGCTGAGATGCTGTCTCACCCCAGAAAGAACGGTTATTCGGTTATTATCAAGAAATCAACCAATAACAAATGCTGGAGGGGCTGTGGGGAAAAAGGAACCCTTGTCCACTGTTGGTGGGAGTGTAGACTGGTGGAAATCAGTGTTGAGATTCCTCAAAAAACTAGTTCTTTCATTTGACCTAGCTAATCCCCTTCTTGGTATCATCCTAAAAGAATTAAAAACATCATACTACAGCAATATATGTGCACCCATGTTTATAGCAACACGATTTGTAATAGCTAAATCTTGGAAACAACCCAACACAACCCATGAGTCTTTGAATTTTGGGGGCCTGATTATTTTTGAATTCTTTATATGTTCTAGCTGTAAATCCTTTGTCTGAGGAACAACTGGCTATAATTTTTACCCTTTCTGTGGATTGTCTTTTCACTCTAGGTGATTTCTTTTGTTGTGCAAAAGCTTTTTAATAAGGTGAGATCCCCTTCATTGATTTGCAGTATTTTCCATGTGGTCTGGGTTTTGTTTATGAACTCTCTGCCTACACCTATGTCTTCAAGATTTCTGCCTGTATTTCTCTTCCAATAAATTTAGTGTTTCTGTTTTAATATTTAGATCTTTGATCCATTTGGATTTTAGTTTAGTGCCTGGTGATAGACACAGGTCAAGTTTTAATCTTCGGTAGGTGGAAAGCCAGTTTTTCCAGTACCATTTGTTAAAGAGGCTGTCTGTCTTCCAGTGAACATATTTGGCTCCTTTGTAAAAGATAAGGTGGCTGAATGTGTTTGGAATTGGGTCTATATCCTCTTTTCTGTTCCACAGATCCTCAGATCTGTTATCACAGCTTCGTAGTATAATTTCAGGTCAGGGATTGTGATGCACTCGGACTTGCCTTTGTTGCCCAGGATTGCTTTTGCTATTCTAGGTCTCTCTGGTTCCATATGAATTTTAGGAATGTTTTCTCTAGTTCTGTGAGGTATGCTAATGGTATTTTGACTGGAATTGCATTAAGTCTGTATAAGAGGTTTGGGAGTATGGCCTTTTCACCATATTGGTTCTTCTGCATGAGCAAAATATCTTTCCATTTTCTGATATCTTCTTCTGTCTCCTTTTTCAGAGTGCTATAGTTTTCAATGTATAGATCTTTTACTACTTTTGTTAGATTGACTCCTAGGTATTTCATTTTTTGGATGCTATTGTAAATCCCTAATTTCTCTCTGTGTGAGTTTGTTGCTTGTGTACAGGGATGTATTGATTTTTGAGTGTTGATTTTGTATGAATCATGTTCTTGGGTAATTTTTACTTCACTTTAAGGTTTTTTGTGAATACTTCTTTTGAATACTGAGGGTAGAACCCCCATGCTAAGGAAGTGCTTTAGCACTGAGCTACATTCCCAGCCCTTATTTAAATTGCTCCTTTTAAAGTGCCAGAGACTTGCTATTTTTTGTTACATTTGAGTGCTTTTATTGATTCATGTTCATTTTCTTTGTTAATAGCAAATTCAGCCTTCAGCTACAACCCAGGAAACACAGCAGTGGCTTCTGAAAAACAGATTCTCTTCCTACACAAGACTGTTTTCTAATTTTTCAGGTATGTCTGTGTGTCTTGGTATGTACACAAAGTATTTTATTTTGGTTTCTGTGGTTTTACTAATCTTAAGACTTAAAATTGTTTTGAAATTATTATGTATGAAATTGTAAAACAAAACGCATAGGAGAGTCTTACATTATCTATAACCTAGTTTCCCCCAGCAGTAGACAATTGATAGGTTTACCAGACTTTGTTGTATGTATGTGTTTAGTTCTAGCAATATTTTTCACTTTAACTTTATTTTGAAATAATTATTGCTTTTTATAGTAAGTTGTAAAGACGGTACAGAGGCGGTCCAGTGTACCTTCACTGTTTCTTTTAGAATTGTATTAGAATATCAAAACCAGGAAATTGACATTTTTCTCTCTTTCCATATATATATATATATATATAAATAAAATCTGTCACTTCACCACATGTACAAATTTATGTATCCACCACCACAGTTAAGATGCAAAATTAAGCCAGCATCGAAAAATTCTTTCTCTGCAGCCTCTTTGTATCATATGCACAACCTTCTCCCCACCAGTAAACTCTTTTCCACCTGTGATTTTATCATTTTAAGAGTGTTACATAAATGGAACCATACAGTATATAAACTTTTGAGAATGGCTTTTTTCTTACTCAGGATCCACCAGCTTGTTAAATATCTGTCATATGTATTGATCCTTTTTACTTTGAAGTAGTTCTTTCATAGCGTGAGTACAATCAGGTGTGAGTTTTAGATATAGCAGTGCCAGTTTTGTTCTTGCATAGTAAGCTGAGGGAGTGCTTGGATGGAATTTTAGAAGGTATTAAACAGTGCTGTCCCCGGTGGTATGGAAGAACTGATTTTTCTTTTGCTTGTTTTTGTGGTACTATACATTGAGCTATATCCAAAGCCCCTTTTAAATTTTTTATTTGGAGGCATAGTCTTGCTAAGTGCCCAGATGGGGCTCAAGCTTTCAATTCTCCTGCCTTTGCCCAGGCATGCGCCACTGTGCCCTGCTAGGAGACTTGTTTAGAGGACAGTTGTAGATACGCCAGGTGGGGCAGGGGCAGCATTTTCCAAATATATTTGGCCCTAGGACCCTTTTCCCCACAAAACACATGTCCTACTTAAACATGTACTGAGAAATGCTAGGTCATAGTAAAGTGGCAGCGAGCTTTTCTTGGTTTGTGGTGCTGTGGGGCCACTGAAACATAACTTGGTCCCTATAAGAGGACACAACATATATGTGCACATACCCACCTGGAAGGAAGGTGTGAT
Source organism: Chinchilla lanigera (assembly GCF_000276665.1). NCBI lineage: Eukaryota > Metazoa > Chordata > Mammalia > Rodentia > Chinchillidae > Chinchilla > Chinchilla lanigera. The sequence continues at coordinate 629,482 of NW_004955421.1, read as the reverse complement.
TTCACAGAGAATATAGTTTTCTATTATATAATTTATTTTATTGTTTTTGCAGCGAGCAGTCATTCCCCTGTAGCTCTTTGTAGCTCTTTGTCTCTTTAAGATATCAAGTGGAAGTCATTTGCTAGCTAGAATCCTCATTTTTATATGATTAAGTAAAGCCTTTTATGTGTGAAAACCTGGAAGCTGGACAATTCAGGGCTAGGGAGGGCACCATCTAGAACCTTCGTAGAGTAGGCACATGCAAAGCATGGCACATAACGCTCTGGCAGTTGACTGAGGACAGCCCCTGGTCACTCCTTGTGTATTAGATACATGGTTCTGCCTTGGGGATTGTAAGCTCTTTTTCCTATGAACAGTGATCACATGGTTTGCTCTCCTGCCTTTTCCTTCACCTGTGTGCTTCCTCTGGAGGGAGCTCAGGGAGCTAATTATGGTGTCCTGTTGGTATCACCTGAGTCACCACACTGACAGTTGGAAAAGAGTGATGAGGCCCCCTGACCAAGCCTGCTGAGCACTCAAGTATCAGGAACGTTTGTGCTTGTAAGTGTTACGGCTGCACACGCATGCACACAGTCTCTGGTTACATCTGTAAGCACTGCTTCAGAGACATGTATAGTAGGCCCTAGAAGAAAGATAAGAGCCTGTTTCTCTGCTTATCTGAGTCCATAAAATGACTCCATCAGTGCTTATGTCTCATGGGAGTTCTGGTCCCTTTCACAAGCTAGAAATTTATTAGGCTCTCATGTTCAAGTCCTGATCTTCTTAAATTCAGAAGTAGACATATCATATGGAAGTCATGCCGTCATCTCAAAAACAATCTTAGTTCCCTCTACAACTGTGTCTTGGGGCCAGAGAATGTAACTCTGTGGTAGACCACTTGACTGGCATGGGCAAGGCCCTGGGTTCAATCCCCAGTACTAAAGAGAAGGGGAAAGGAAGGAGGGAGGGAGAGAAAGAGAATCAAACTATCAGACTGCATCTTGACTTTCAGAGAAAGTAAAAACAAGATTATGGACATCTTTAAAGAAGCAGAATACGATGAATTCCCATGTAGCCCCCCTCAACTTTAAAACTGACCAACCTATGATCAGACTTGCTGTCTACTACTTCCTCTCCTGCCCTTCTATTGTGTTTTAAGGTGATGTTTGCAGTTACCAAATATTTACGGGGGCAGTCAGAAGGAATATGTGATTCTCTGCTGTGCTTTCCTATTGAGTTTGGCTGCTGTGACAACAGTTGTTATGTTACAGAAGGTATGACTTGATTTGACATTGCATATTGCAGTATAGAGAGCCAAACCCTCTACATCACCTCATTGTGTGACTTTGGACAAGTTACCCAAACTATAAAGTTCCATTTCCTCTTTTGGAAAAGAAAAGAAAATCTCAAGGAGTTTTTTTGTTGTTGTTTTGGGACAAGGTCTCAGTGTGTAATACAGGTTGGCCTCCATGGAGCTCACAGTGATCCTCCTGCCTCAGGCTTCTGAGTGCTAGGATTACAGGCATATGCCACTGTACTCAGCGTAATCTCAAGTTTTATCTGGGGTCAGAATCACATTTAGGCACAGCCGCTAGGTAAGGTTAGCAATAAGTTCCTGTAATAGGCCCTGCTCATGGATTTGATTTACCAGCTTCTGGTTGTCTAAGTTCCTTCTTGATACAGGACACTGAAAAGCCAGCATTTTTGTTGGCTCTGAGGGACAGATGTGTATGTGTATTTTCTTGTGAGTTCATATATATATGTATATTCAGTATGTCTGTTGCCCTTTTGAAGTACATTTGACCATGTAAAGAGAGATGCCTATAAACCAGTCAGTTATATCTGTTCTTGTTCCATTTACTTGGGAGGACTCTGTGCTCTTCTGCAGGTGCCGACTTACTAAAACTGACAAAGGAGGATTTAGTTCAAATTTGTGGTGCAGCCGATGGAATTCGGCTCTATAATTCACTGAAGTCAAGGTAAAATATTTTGGACTGTTTGGCGTGAAGAACGCACCTTTGCTCGCGTGGGGGGATTTGGGCAGAATGTGTTTCCACGCTAGGTTGGCATGTGCCTGTGTGCGCCATCGAGCATTGGCAGCGTCGTGCTCACAAGAAGACTGTTTTGTGTACACCTTCAGGGCAGGCCCACATATGATGCAGGCACTGATGAGGGCAGAGGTAGACTGTAAGACTGGTAGCAAAGCACATGGGCAGTACTGATTTCTTGAAGACGACTGGGTTTGTTGCCAAGAAAACAAAACTTCTAATTTAGGTGAGCTATACAGAATCTATGGTTTTCAAGGTCATGACTATTTTTAAACAGTGATTTAAAATGTAAACTTCTAATTGTGACTTAAAGTAAGAATTGTAAATTGCTGGCTTTTAAGATTCACTTACTATCCATTGCTATTTCTAGACGCGTGAGAATTCCATTACAGTCGAATTTTACTGATTTTAAATTGCTTGCTTAATCTTGAAACTTAAATTTACCAGCATCTGACAGACCATCTCAATGGTTTAAAGTCTGGATCATCATGTTAGACCACCTGTGATAGTTGGTGTGAGGTGTGTGGTTTTTATATTTTTATTAGTAAATTATTTGCATAATGAAGTAACATTTGTAAAGTTCTGTAAGGAACTAGAACTTAGACTCCTGTAGTTGTCACTTGTATAAGTGTCAAGGCTGTTCTCACTCCTAGGCTCATTAGTGGCTCTTCTGATTGCAGGTCAGTTAGGCCGCGCTTAACCATCTATGTCTGCCAAGAGCAGCTGAGCAGCACACCGCTGCAAGGGCAGCAGCAGGCTGCGGGCAGTGGAGGCGAGAGCGGCAGTGGGACACCTTACGGTAGGTACTCACAACATCTCACTTCTCTGTCCCTTCTTTTCTGAGATTGTCAGACAGGAAGGACTGGAGCAGGGCTTAGGAGAGCTCCTGCCCTGTGAGGGCTGTGTTAGGACACAACAGGAAGGGGCAGCAGCTCTCAGGCCAGGTCCTTGGAAAAAGAGGAAGCTAGCAGGCTTTTTCAGAGCCACTGTGTGGTGCTCGTTTTTTATATGGCCCTTCATTCCAGAAATGCCGAACAAATCAAAGGCCATCTTAAATGCTTTGAGAGTTTTGGTGGCTTTTCCCCCTTAAATCTTAGATTTACTGAAATGATGAATGTAACATTTGTGACTTGACAAGGAAACAGGAGTGTTTTTCTTTTCCCTCCATTTTACTGACTACCCAGCTGTGCCACCCTCTCCTTTGCAGTGCTGGGGATGGAACCCAAGGTCTCACACCTGCTAGGCAAGTGTTCTACCACTGAGTGCAGCTCCTGTCCAGAGGAGACTCTTAAAAGTCTGACCCCTCCCTCATCTGAGTATGGCATTTAGAATAAAAATACACTACGGGGCATATGTCTGTAACTGTGCTACTCAAGAGGCTGAAGCAAGGAAGATTGCAAGTTTGAGGCCAATCTGGACAGCTTTGTGGAACACTGTCTCAAAATACTACAGAGAGCTTAGCTCAGTATTAGAGCACTTGTCTAGCAAGTGTGAGGCCCTGAGTTGTAAAAACAAATCTTTCAGGCTTGGGGTATGGTTTATTGGTGAACTCTGGGTTTGGTCCCAAACATACATACGCATGCACATACATACACATACACACACACACACACAAACACGTGGCATAAAATAGATTCTTATTCTCTCCTTCCCTTTCTGCTTTCTTTCTTTCTCCTTCCTTCCTTCTTTTTTTTTTTTTTTTTTTTTCTAAAAAGCAAGTCAAGAATGTATAGTATTTTGAAAGGCAGGAACTATTACTGCTGCCAGAGGCAAGCCACATAACGTATAATTAGCAAAGGTTTCTACACACAACAAGGAAAATGTCCTCACCATCTATATTTCTCATCCACATTTGGCTTGAACCAGTGATTGACGGACCTACACAAATGTGACTCACTATAGGTGTGCACAAGGTAGATGATGTCAGCTGATAAGTTACACCTACAAGAAACACACTGACTGGACTAAAGCTGGGACTTCTGTCAGGAAGAATCAGGCTTCATTGTTTCCATCCTAGTTTTCATTTGGTGTCTTCTACATTATTTTTAATTGGGGATATAGAGAGCTTTTATTCCTTAGGATAAATTCCAAATAGTAGGATTACTGGTCAAAAATTATAACCCTTTTAGGGTTCTTTGTCTAAATTTCTAGAAGTACATGTTTTTAAAAAATGGTTTTCTCAGATAGGTACCATAAAATCCATCCATTGGATGTGTACATCTCCATGGTACTTTTGGTGAATTGATAGTTTTGCAGCCACTCCACAATCTAGTTGGAGTCCCAGTACTCCAGAAGATCCCCCGTGTTTGCAGTCAGTCTTTATTATTGTGGGGTTTTGTTTTGAGTACTAGGATTAAAACACTGCTCACTTTTTATTTTTGAATACATGAATTCCATATTCATTGCAGAAAAATAGAAAATAAAAAATTAAACCTCAAGTCCTTTTGTACAGTGATTATTATTAATATTTAGTGCATTACATGTAAGTGATAAATGATGTATTCAGATGGTATTTGGGGATTTTTACGATAGTAAGGAAGAAATGTTAATTTGTTCTGTTTTGTAACTTTTGAATTTATTTCTTTGATACTTTGAAAGGTGTGTACTGTGCCCAGAGATCAAGTAGAACACAGATAAAAGGTTATTGGTAAAACACTGTTCTTTTTTCTTTCAGTTTATCATGCAATCTACCTGGAAGAAATGGTTGCCTCAGAAGTTGCTCGAAAACTTGCGTTGGTGTTTAATATTCCTTTCCATCAAATTAACCAGGTTTACAGACAGGGTCCCACTGGTATTCACATTCTTGTTAGTGATCAGGTAAATCAAGCAGGCATGTCCTTTTGCACTGGTATTTACTTCTATACAGATGATGGCAGAACTGTAGAAAAATTCTGTAACCTCTTTTGTAAATAATGGTGAGAATTGTTTTCAAAGAGTTGGAGGATCAAAATTTGTTAAGAATTTATAACCAGAAGTTTCAGGCATCCTAATGATAATGTGTACAAAGCCAGGGAAAACTGACTTGGCCTCCTGCCAGTTTTGAATTTAGACACTTACCAGGGGACTCAAAGGTTAGTGGCAGATTCTGGCTCTTTTTATGAGGTAAGGTATTGGGTATGTTCTTTTGTCCATTATTTGACAACTAGCCTTACAAAACAGGTAAGGTCAGAAGTAAAACTCTGCCTGCCTCAGTGTCAGTGATAAGCAGGTAATAATAGAAGAGCACTTCGGTCAATTTTTGCAAGAGCAGTTATTCAAAGCCTGGCAGCACATGCTCCCCGGGGGTCACATCAGTAACTGACCATCTTGGCAGACATGGATGAGCCCTGGGCCTTGCCATTGCAGCAAGTGTGAATGTTCAGTCTCTTGCTGCTTTGCTGAATTACCATTTTGGCTGCTAAATCCTGTACTTGTGCAGTAACGGTGTATATATTATGGTATCTTCCGTCACTGTTTTACATAATTTCTAGTCATTTAAGAAAGAACAGTTGAATCCGAGTGTGGTGGCGCACACCTGTAATGCCAGCATTTGGGAGGCTGAGGCAGGAGGATCATTGTGAGTTCGAGGCCAGCCTGGGCCACAAAGTGAGCTCAAGGCCAGCCTGAACTGCATAGTGAGACCCGGTCTCAAAAAGACAAAAAAGAAAAGTTGTATATTAATTATACTTACACATCCGCTTTATTCTTCTAGATGGTTCAGAACTTTCAAGATGAGAGCTGTTTTTTATTCTCCACAGTAAAAGGTACTCTGCAAGTGTGCGTATGTGTCTGTGTGTCTTCAAGTGCTGGGCTCGGGAAGTCTGTCCCTGTAGTTAGCTGTTTTGTGTGCTTACTCTGGAAAAGGCTGGCTTTACTAAGAAGAGTGTTTGAAAAATAAATTAGGAGGGTATGTCTAGTAATAACACTAACTAGCACTAAATCAGTCTTTTTGATGAGTAGAAAACACTCAATTCATTCAGCTGACGTTTTATTAAGCAGCGTGTGTCAGGTTGTGGTTCTGGTTGCTCAGTGGGTCTTTTTCTTTTTCTTTTGAGATGGGGGTCTTGCTATGTAGTTCAGGCTGGCCTTGAACGAGGTGATTCTCCTGCCTCAGCCTGGAGTGCTAGGATTATAGGCGTGTGTCACCATGCCCAGCTCAATGGGTCATGAACAAAATAGTCCTTGGAATTTTCACTCTACTAGGGAAACCAAAATTGGCCACACAAAGACAAAATTACCAATATTTTAAGTGAATAGCAAAGTGTAGGATGTTTATGGAGAAGGGGCACCTGGTCTAGAGGTTGTAACTACCTGTTCCACTCCAGCCAGGATATCCTTGAAGGCTTCTCTGAGGAGATAACGTGAGGAATGAGGACTGGTGTCCCACAGCAGAGAGGAAAGCACTTGGCTTCTGTGAAGGCCTACGAGAGGGTCATGCAGCTGCTGTGCAGCTATGTGTGGGGTGCAAGGTAGGGATGAGGCTGGAGGCAGGCATGATATGCAGGACTAGCGAGGATAGTAGTCTAGATTTTACTTGAAATATCTTTGGAAAGTTAGTAAATCTGTTTACACAAAGGACTAATGTAATCAGATTTTTTTTTTCCTTATAACTCTGGAAACAGGAAGTTACTAAAAGTGGAGGCAGAAGATACCATCCAGGTGAAAGGTGATGGGATCCTACAGGTTAAGGCCCTTATTGGACTCACATTTGACAGAGGAGGGGTTGGGATTGTTGGTTTTTTGTTTAGTGACTGGCGTGTAGTAGACTCTAAAGAAAGAAAGATTGGGACAGAACAATAGAGAGTTTCATTTTAGTATGCAGAAATGTCAAGCAAACAGTAAATTGTACCATTCTGGGACCCAGTTAAAGAAGCCTGGGCTTGAGAGATAACTGAAAGCCTTTAGATTATCAACAGTGACTAAAAGCTGTTGAAGTGATTAAGGTCACTTGGGGAGACAGTCTGGAAAGAGGGCCCAAACTGGGATGGATGAATGCTGTTAAAGGGTTAGAGAAAGGAGGTATTTTCGTTGTGGTTTTTCTGTTTTGGGTTTTTTTTTTTTTGTTTTTTGGTATCAGGGATCTAACTCAGGCCCTTGCATTTGCCAGGCAGGCACCATGCCCGGTGAGCTATATCCCCAAGAAGGAGGTGTTTTTAGAGGCAGTATTTGAAAAGAGATTATACATTCATAGATGGTTTAAAAAGCCAGATAGGCCAAGTGTGGTCGCTCACACCTGTAATCCCAGTACTCGGGAGGCTGAGGCAGGAGGATCGTTGCAAATTCAAGGCCAGCCTGGGCTACAAAGTGAGTTCAAGACCAGCCTGTACTGCATAGTGAGACCCTACCTCAAAAAAGACAAAACGTAAAATAAAAAGTCAGTTTAAGAACCAGTCTGAGCACAAAAATTGGCCCTAGATGAGGAAGCTGTCGTGTGTCACTTTTTCCTAGTAGTCACTCTTGAAAGGAGTGGCCCCGAACAGTGTTGAAGTTATAGTTTCCCTTTGGGTCTGATGTTACATGTGCCATCAGATTATCTGCAAGGCTGGATTTTGATTTAACTGGCTTACCTTACCTTCCACTTTCAGAAACATCTTTTAGCTCAGCACATTGCTGCAAAATCTTTCGTTCTCCTGAACAACTTCACTATGTAAAAATTACATTGTCTAAAAAGGAACATTCATACTGTAATTATATAGTTGTGTTCTCTATAACATTTCTGGTGTCAAGCATAGGATTTCGCCTCCAATATTAGTTTGCTATTTTTCAGACTTCGTTGACATGTACAGTTTCATTTGTCTGTGAATACGTTTAGTGGTTCTCATTGTTTACCAAGGCTCTCATGCAAAGGTGGTTTTTGTTTTTGTTTTCTGGTGCTGGGGATTGAATTCAGGGCCTTATACCTGCTAAACAAGTGCTGTATCACTGAGTCACACGTCCAGCCTTGTGATTGAGAGAGGTGGATCTGTGTATACATGTTGATACTCTAAATATTTGAAATCTATTTCTGAGGAGCTGAGAAAATTTTCCAGAACAGATGCATACATTGACACTTGCACCCCTGGGTTATTTGTGTATCGATTATAAGGTTGGCATTGCCCTCTGTCTTCAGTGTTTCCACATGTTCTGTTGCCATCTCTTGCTCCTCCTTGTTTTGTTGGACCCTTGCCCCACAGAACTGGCAAGCAGCGTGGGAGGAGGGCATCGATAGGACAACAGCAAGGCTTCAAAAAGCAGAATGACTCCAGGCCAGCTTTTCTGCTGCCCGGTCAAAATACCTGACATCCACATGTAAAGGGGCGAGGTTTGTTGTTGTTCATGGTTCCAGATGTTTTAGTCTGTGGTTGACTGGCTCCAAGGAACAAACCTTGTAACAGAAGTTCATGGCAGAGGGTAGCTATTTCCCTCCTGGCAGCCAGGAAGGAGACATGGAAAGAGCCAGGGAAGGAGCAGCCAGGGACTCCAGAAGTGTGCGTTCCTGATCTCTTAGGCATCTCTCAAGCCAATCAGGCTGATGTTCAAGAATAACCATCATAGTGTCTGAAAGGGGAATATGTATGCAAAGACTTAAGAGCTGGCATTGCTGGGTGTGGTTGTGCACGCCTATAACCCCAGCACTGGGGCTGCGAAGTGAGTTGAGAGCCAGTCCAAACTACGTAGGGAGATCTTGTCTCAAACCCCCCTGCTCCCACCCAGAGAGGAAGAGCTAGAGTAAATCAGTTTTTTCCTCTAATACTTTCTCTAATACTGAGTTGGGGTGGAGGGTTGTAGATTTCAGAGTTTTTAATTTGGTTGATTTCCTAAGACTGTTTAAAAATTTTTGAACTTCTTTTGCAGCTGAAAATAATGATGGTATCCACATAATCTTAAAGTGATCTCTTACACAGACTGAACTATATTCAGTACCAAATAAAGTCACGCTTAAACGTGTGTGAAGACCGAATCCAAGGAGTCTTGGGATTGGATTTTACCGAATGAAATGTTTCATATTGAAAACACAAGATGACCTTTCTTATGAGCTGATATGCGAGGCAGACCTCCTCCCCGTCACAGCCGAAGCCCAGCATCCTCATGTGAGCGAGCGTGTCGGGCAGCTGTGGAGGCCGCGCTGCAGGCACAGCTTTGTGCTTCTGGCAGAAGCCAGTCCATGTGGTTCCCAGAAGCTGCCTTTGCTGGCTCTTTACACTGTATGCGGTTTGGAAATGAATGTAAACACTTACTGTGGGCATTTACTTTCTGTGCCAGTTTGGCTTATATTGCCTAAACCTTACACAGACCCTGGGGAGGAGATGGGGACAGTGCTGTTGATGGAGCCAGAATGGAAACTGCAGAGAGATACGCTGTGCTGATGCGGCCACTGGTGGTGGTCAGGTAAGCGGCTCAGCACCTTCTGGGAAGGAATCATGTCTAAGGGTGTACATCTGATGCGATCATGACAGACTGGCGAAGACTCAAGCTGGGAAGATGGGCTTGAATGAAGCAAACTGCATTATCAGGAGTACCTTGGTAAGAGGATCAGTGTAAATCCTAATAGGTACAAAGACTTGTATTTTTGCTTTGTTGCTGATTTATTGAAACACTTTTTTTGCTTCTGCTTCCAAAAGCATTTTAGTTTCTGGTATTCATGCCACTCTTGTGATTTTCTTTCTCGTTTTCCTCCCCTTCTCCATCTCTAATCCCTCCTGTTCTTAAGCATTTTTAAAAGTCCTACCCCACGTGTTAGAAATTGGTGACATAAAAAGGAGGAACACAGTGTTAGTGTTGATAGCTTCTGACTTGGTGTTAAGGGATCTGTATTATGAACAAGATGAAATTATCCACGAAAACACTAAGTATCATAAACACTAAAATGTACTGTAAAAATTCCTTTTGTCTCACTTCATATAATGAGCTGCAGTACAATCATGGATAAATATTCCGGTGATGTAGTAGCTTTTAATAATACACCAAATAATGTTTTTTCTCTAAAAATAGTGCGTCTCATAACATCAAATGTGTCTACTAGCATACTTCTTTCCAAGGGAATCTACTATTTTCACTTTTTTCTCCTCTTGCCTTTATCTCCTCACCCAAAGCATCCCAAAATTCATCAGAAAGCATTTTTGAAGTCAGTGGTATATCAAGGCTGAATTTTTTTAAACAACCCTTTTATTCCATTTTAATTGTAGCATCTCTGTCCACTTAAAGTCATCAGTTTTAGCTTTGGATGTACTGTTTGATCCTCATCCTTGTTCAGATGGAAATAGAAACGATTGAGTTTGAATTCTCTCCCAGATGACAAAGCTCCTTCGATGGGTAAACACTTTGCTAGTTTATTCATAAAGGTGGCTAATTACTTCTACAAAGAAGCACTGTCTTCGTCAGGTTTGGAAATACCTGTGACTCCTATGGACCTGTAGGAGAAGAGCTTGCCTAAACGTCCTCCCTTTGCTTTTGTGTGACCACGTTTTCTGTAAGTCACTTGGGAAAGAAGTGAACTTCTCTTAATTGTTTTAGAAAGTTTTGCTTGTCTATTTAGCATTCCTTTTTGGGACTCATGATTTATGGAACAGTAAATGTCATTCAATGCTGTGTGCTATTTTGAAATCCTCATCAGGTTTTAGACGTTGGGTAAAAATACAAGCTCATCAGACTTGAAATTACACCCAGTGGCATTAAGACATTATAGTCTGTCAGAGAAAGAGGTTAAATAAATTATGGCACCAGCAAATTTGCTACTTTGTTTTTTTAATAGTAGGATGTACACATTTCAGTATAATAAATGTTTTCCGATTGTTTTGCAAATTGTGTCTCTCATTTAAAATCTCAGCTCTTCGTGTGTCACAGAATCAAGGAATTTCCTGTGTGTGCTCCATGCCTACCCCAGTCCAAATGTTGTAAGCAATTAGGCTCCTATGTTTTTCCCTGTCTTTTTTCAAAGCTAGTAAGGACAGGTTTTTCTAGGAACTATTTCATACTTAAAGAAGGTTTCTTATGAGATTCTCCTATTTTATAAATGAGGTCATGGGTCATCGGGCATCAAGTCCAGTAGCTATAATAGGTTGTTCCCTAGCTCAGAGAGATTGGATGACTCTGGTCAATAATTTTTTTTAATAGAAACTTAATTCATAGTCATTACTCATTTAAGTCACTTTCTACTCCCCAACAGTGGTATAAACATTTGTTTAAAGAACTGTTGATATTCATACAAGTTTAAGATCAGAATACTAGAGCATATCAGAAAGCAATAAAATCAGTCCTTCAGTGGTTACTGATAACATTGCTAGGTCATTATATGCAGATGTGTATTTGCCTTATCTAGAATGCAGTTGAGACAATGTGTCCTTAAAATGCTTCTAAAATTGTTCCTAGTCATAGAATACATCTTGTTTTTGCTGTTTGTTTTTTGTTTCACTTTGTCATAGTGAGACAGGGTCTCACTGTGCAGTTCAGGCTGGTCTTGAGCTCATTTTGTAACCTAGGCTGGTCTCAAACTCTCAAATGATCCTCCTGCCTCAGCCTCCCAAGTGCTGGGATTACAGGCATGAGCTACCATTGCCTGTCTTGTTTTTGCTATTCTATTTCTCACAAGTTCTTGGCCCTCAGTTTGGGTCATGGTTGCTAGCACGGTCAGCCACTATTAACACCTAAGTTCAAAGAGGATGGTAATAGGTTCCTAATCTTGAGTAAAGATCACAAATGTGGACAGGAAGAGCAGGAATCAGCCACAGCAGGTAACAGATCATCTCATAGCATTGGGAAGGCTTGAACTTGGAAAGTGGTTTTGCTCAGAATTGTCTGCCCTCAGATTAATTAATCCTATGAATTAATTCTGTTAAACACTGCAGTAATTTACGAGTCTAAAAGGTGCCAACACTTTACTGATCTGAGTTTTAAGTGTATAAAACTTTTAAATAGTTTTGATGTAACTGATTTCAAAAATTTTAAAATAAACTTTAAAAAATCACATCCATTCTGCATGCATCCATTATTTTTAATAATATTATAAATGACTTAAGCCTTAATTCTGTTTCTGTAAGTTCTCCCCAAAAGTGTAGACCTAATTAGCTTTGTCCTTAAAAAGGCATTGTATGCTGTGCATATGCCAGAGCTTATCCTTGCCCATCAGCAAACACAGACTGAGTTGCTTTTGTTTAGTTTTTGGTCCTCAGAGGTGGTTATGACAAACTGACAAAGAAAGGTGAAGACCCTGCTCCACCAGCTTACAGTCCTCTTTGGTGTCTCCTAGAAACTGATTAATGTTCCTTCCACACTAGCTTCTACATATAAAACTATTGGGTGTTACAAATTTGCTGTATAGTCATTTGGATAAAGTTGTTATTCAATCTTTAAAGTGAAAAAGTCCTAATCGAAATGGAATCAAGTAGCCCATTGGCTAAAGTAGCCCGCTGGCTTTTAAGGATTAGATAGACAATCAGGTTATTCTTTCTGCTCAGCTTGTGCTAACACTGATGGTCCATTTGAAGATGCTTATAAAAGCCTAGGGGAGGACTTGTGAATAGAGACCCACCTCTTAAGGGATCTGGGTTTCTTGTGTGCTCTTGGCTGCACTGAGATTATCCTTTCCAAATGTTGACTGACACAAGGCTTTGATCTGATTGCATCACAGCAAAATAAAGGTGAGAACTATCACCAGTTACTGCAGTCCACATCAAAGTGTTTTACCTGTAAATGCCTTTCCCAAGGGACAGATCTGGGTGACAGTGGGGTAGTCAGGAAGATTGGTCTTCTCTGGGAGAGATATTTTATTATCCCTGGGCCTGAGCAGTTACTGTCAGAGAATGACACAGCACCTGCACAGTCGCTGTCCACCTCCTGCCACTGCTGTGGGTGGAATGACGGGAGCAAAGTAGGCATGGACTTTGACATGGGGGAGCTGAGCCTGGAAGTAGAAGGAAAAAAAATGGAGTAGTGTTTACCCTGGCTTTTTAAAGGATTATATTCACAATACATAAAAAGCCTGTAGTTCCCACTTAGAATCTACCTCACCTTAGTGTTAGGGAGACAGTTCTAACAGAATCGGCTAGAGCTGCTGCTGTTACTGTCCCATACCCGCCCCCCATCCAACCTTATTACCTTCTAAAGACAAATGGAATCTCAAAATGACCCATTTCCACCCCGTTGTAGTAACTAGCCCTTTTTGCTTTGGGGTGCAAATGCAAACACACCGAACTTCAGATGTAGGTGAAAACTATATGCAGAAACAAAGCCATTCTGTTACGTGCTTTGCCTGGAAACTGGCCAACACTGTAGTTTTTTTTGTGTGGGGGGGTAGTGGCAATCGAACTCAAGACCCACTTGCCAGGCAGGCATTTGTGCCGCTGACCTATATCCCTGTCCCGTCACTGTGTGTCTCTTGCAATGATCTGAAGTCCTTATGTGGGTGCTGATCGCCAGACTACATGGAACCTCCACCTTAAATGACTCATTAAGTTGAATCTTACAGGTTGGGGTCTAAGCAGTGGAATCTAAAAGATGACAACTGTGTAAGCCAGATTGGTTTGCACAGCTGTTGGCTTTGGACAGAACAGAGTCAATGGATACCAATTCTTGATATGTCCTTCGTTGCTCAGTAGTCACTGCCAGGTGAGACCCACTCCCCTGGCCCACACCTACCCGCATCCGCTTGATGCCTGCCCGAGTGACCTGCTGGCAGTCGTATAGCTCAAGGCGCTCTAGGCCCTGGCAGTTCTCTAAGTGCTCAAGGGCCACGTCAGTGATGAGGCAGTTATCCAACTCCAGTACCCTCAGCCTCTTGTGGCCACAGGTACTGTTGCTGAGATGCAGGATCCCATCATCTGTGATGAGCTCACAGTGGGACAGGCTCTGAAACAGAAGAGGTTTGCAGGATACTCACTGCAAGGCTCCAGGCCTAGTGAAGTAAGGATCTTAGCGCATGTGTCCCAGAGTAACTGCTGTCATGGTTTGAAAATGTCCCTTAAAAAACAGGTGCAGGATACCCATCCCGTGTGATGGTGCTGGGAAGTGGGTTGTAGCAGTGGTTTAGGTCACAGTGCCACCTGCATGAATATATTAATTCCAATTATAAAAGGGGCACCAAGCTGCAAATTCTTTCTCCCCTGCCCTTTGCCCTTCTACCTTCTCCCGTGAGATGACACAGTGAAAACACCCTCCCCAGATCGCCAGCCTGTCAGGCTTGGGCCTTCCAGACTGAGACATTCCAGTTCATTGTGTACAGTCTGCTCTGCTGAATCAGGCAGGGAGGGCCAGACAGACTTCGGGCCCCTTTAGTCATGGGCCCCAAAGCTGCCACAAGGCAATAGGGTTTATTTACCTTTTGACTAAAAAGACGAAAATTTTCAGTTTATATCCTTGAGAGCAGTTTTAATACCTCATTCTCCAACTGCGTGGAGGCTAGTGACATCAATGATTCTAATGTCTTTCATTTAGAAAACTACAAACCACCACGACTCAGATGTGTACTGCGCATCTCTGAAGGATGTAGAAGATAGTTCTACTTACACAGCCAAACGACATTTCTGTCCTCTTAAGGTCTCCTGATCAATAAATAGTTTCAGACGTGACAGTTTTCCTCAGTGTATATCAAATACAATATTCAGTTTAACATAAAATTTCTTATAGGCAAAAGACTGCGTTAAGTTCCTGTCATTCATTTTTTTCTTTCAGATATACTGAGCTGTAACTGTGCCAGGCTGTGTTGTGGGCAGTGATGAAGAAACCACTGTTTTGCACAGTAGAGCCCAGATTATAGAGCTGAGAAATGAAGTCACACTAAGGAAACCATTAGAGTGAAGCTGAAGTGAGGCTCAAGAGCATGCGATAGTGGGATTTGACCTCAGGGCAAGGCCACTGTGTTGGTATCTGAAGAACTGATGAAGGACTAAGACCTTATCCAGAGCGAGGCCAGGGAGGCAGGAGGACAGTGGTGAGCAGAGTTCAGGAAGGTCAGCATCATAGGTGGGAAGAGAATGCAGATGGAAATGGGTAGGTTCCAGGCCGGACTGCAGAACTGTGCAGACCATAAAAGCAAATTTTATTTTTACTTAATGTCACTGGGAGATGCAGTGTTACATGTTTTTTTTGTTTTGTTATTTTTTTAAATCAGCATCACTGCACACCAGTGAGAATCGCTAAAATGAAAAAGATGGAAAGTAAGTGTTGGTAAGGATGTGGAACAGCTGAAATGCCATGCTGTAAGGGCAGTTTGGGTATCTGACTACAGTGCATGTATGTGTGAACTGAAAACAGCTGTGCTGGCTCTAATAGCCCCAAACCAGAAAACCCTAAAACACTGAGCACAGAAAAGGAAAATCAGGGTGTGCCCATGTTGTAAAGCGGTGAGGATGAATCATGTACAACTACATATAGTAGTATGAGTGCATTTATACATGTAACAAGCACTAAAAACAGACGAGTACAGATTAACCACTAATAGACGCTGGGCATGGTGGTGCATGCCTGTAATCCCAGCACTCAGAAGGCTGAGGCAGGAGGATCACTTCAAGTCCAAGGCTAGCCTGAACTACATAGTGAAATCCTGTCTCTCTCTCACACACATGCACAATCACTAATACAATTTCAACAATAAATGAAAAAACCCCAGGTAAAACTAATAAATTCTACTGGGAACTACCCTTGAGGAGTAAGTGATAAAGGACAGGAGGGAGCTTTGGGATCATGGTAATGTTGATACTTACTCTGGGAATATTCCATTTATGGAAATGCATTGCTCTACACAACAGTGATAAAGGTACTTTTCTGTATACTTAAGTAAAAAATGAAAATCAAAAAAATAAACCACCCCGACTGCCAAATCGTGCACAAGTGGACAGACTGGAAAGCAAACAAGAGGCTACTATATTCACTGGGGTAAAGAAATGCCTAGTAATTTGGACCACCGGTGAGTTCTGCTGACAAATAGCAAATTATTGGATGGGTGGGAAGTTCCTGCTAAGTGAAAAAAGAACCCAAGAGATTGATACAAAACATGAAAAATAGGCAGCTGAGCACCATCTAGAGGTGAAGCTGGGGGAGAATCAGGCCCTGAGCCTGGAAAGGCTCCATTTTAACAAAATGGGGTGTTTCCTTTCTCATGAACTTAGTCACACTACACAAAACCGACCAGGACGTCTGGGACCAGCGTTGTGCTTCCTTCTGCCTCTATTGTTCCTCATGAGAAATTTGCTGTTCTTTCAATTCCTTTTCCTGTCTATGCATCGCATCTCATTTTTTCAAGTTCTTCCTGGGCTCTGGGGCGTAGTTCAGTGGTAGAGAGCACACCCAGCAAGTGCAAGGCCTGGGTTCAATCCGGGGCGGAGAGGTCATTATCTTTACTTTTCACAAGTTTGATTATGATGTGCACTGGTGTGAGTTTGAGTTTTTCCTGAATCTGCAGATGTACTTTCTTCTGCCAAATTTGGGGACTCTTCTGCCATGACTTCAGCCCCACTTTCTCTTCTTCTGGAATTGTGATGATATGAAAGTGACATTTTGATCTAGTTCCAGCAGGCCCTGAGGCACTGCCCTTTCTTCTTTTCTTCAGTCTATTTTCTGTTGCCTAGGTTGGGTAATTTCTATTACTGTACCTTCAAGTGTATGCATTCTTTCCATTTTGCTTTAAGGTCATCCATTGAGTTTTATTTTGATATGTTTTATAAATTTCCATATACTACTTTTATATGTTCCATTTCTTTGCTGACATATTTTTTGTTTCAAGTGTGCTCATATTTGCTTAGATGAAGCATTTTTATCATGGTTGCTTTAAAATTCTTGTCATATGATTCTGAGATTTGTTGTTTGTTTTAACTTTTTCTGTCTGTTTGAGACAGGGTTTTGCTGTGCAGTTTAGGCTGGCCTTGAGCTCACTTTGCAGCCCAGGCTGCCCTTGACTTGCAGTGATCCTCCTGCCTCAGCCTCCTAAGTGCTGGGATTACAGGTATGCGCCACCACACCCGGCCTGATTCTGAGATTTGTATCATCTTGGTATTACTGTCTTTTCTCATACAAGGTCAGATTTTTCTTATTCTTCATACGGTAAGTCTTTTCTAGGCAGAATCTTGCTATGCAGTTCAGCCCTTACTATGTAGCCAGGCTGGACTCTTAGCTAATAACAATCTTCCTGCCTCAGCCTCCCGACTGCTGGGATTATAGATGTGTGCCACTACATCTAGCTAAGTGAGTGTTTTCTATTGTCAAGATATTTTGATTGTTAGGAGACTCTGTCTTAAGTGTTTTTCAGTCTGGGAATTAAACCTAAGACCTTGTGCAGGTAAACAAGTGTTCTTCATGTGAGCCACACCCCCAAACTAAATCTTCCGCCTGAATAGGCAACCTTTTACATTGTGCTGGTGGTGGAAGGGGCAGTCCTGCCTTGTCACTGTCAGGTAGGGGCAGAAGTCCAAGTTCCTAATCAGCATTGCGGATCTCCTATGTGGCAGGGAGCTTGTTGTTGACTGGTGGAGGTGGTAATTCTGACCCCCTCCAGATGGCCCTCACCTGGAAGGGGAAAGGTGCCTTGCTGTCCTTTGGTGGGGGTCTGAGTCTAGGCTGCCTGTGTGGTCTGCAGTGATGAAAGACTCCCAGTTCCCCTATTCGACTTCCACTGGCAGAGGTGAGGATGGTACTGTAGGTTTTTCTGTGCACTAGATAGAGTGGGGTTTTGTTTGTTTCTTTTTTTTTGAGACAGGGTCTTGCTATGTAATTCAGGTTGAACTTGAACTCACTTTGTAGCCCAGGCTGGCCTCGAACTCACAGCAATCCTCCTGCCTCAGCCTCCCAAGTGCTAGGATTACAGGTGTGCACCACCATGCCCAGCTGGGTGGAGTGGTTATTGTCTAAAAGTTTTCTGTCTTGGTTCTTTGACTAGATGGAGCAGGCTCTTCTTCAGAATTTTTTTTTCTGAACCTTTTGGCATTTCTAGGTTGTCAGTTCTACAGTACCCAGCCTAGGATATATGAAGCAAAACAAAAACAAAGGTACTACCATGTTGCTTGCTTGTACTCTGAGGTCCTCAACTGGTCCTGCTACCTTCTCTTGATCTATGGCTGTACTCAGCAGGAGGAATGGGAGTAGTGCATCTACTTCATTTTGCTGGGACTCAAAACTTGCTTTTGTCCTTTGAAAATCTGTATTTATTTTTCCAGCAAATACAAACAAAATGCTGCCCTTTCACAGATTCTCCTGGTGACATTTGCTCAAGCATTTTTAATTAAAAGTCACTGGTAGGCAAGAAAGTATGTGGACAGTGTCACACATGTACAGTCCCAAGTGCATAGGAGGCTGAGGCAGAAGAATCACTGGAGCCCATGAATTCAAGACTACCCTGAATGGCACAGTGAAAGCCCATTTCAAAAAAGGAGAAAACTAAGCACAGGGAACATTTTTAAGGTAAGGAAGTTCACTTACGGCAGAGAAAGGGTGATGCTATCCTTAAGCTTATTTTTGCAAACCCCTTCTCCTCCCACTTGCACTAGGCTGCTGGGAGTCTGTTAAGATTCGGAAGTGTGTGCAGGAGTGGTGGCGCACACCTGTAATCCCAGCTGAGGCAAGGGGATCATTGCGAGTTTGAGACGAGCCTGGGCTACAAAGTGAGCTCACGGCCAGTCTGAACTGCATGGCAAGACCCTGTCTCCAAACAAAAAAAAAAGATTCAGAAGTGTGCATGGCACATCCCACACCCCCTCTGTGCTCCCTAAAGGAAGCCAGGAGCAAATGGAATTTGAACTGGGATGTAAAAAATTCAAGCAACTTGCCATTGAAGCTGCTGTGAGTGATGGCCTGAGGACTCTAGATGTTCTCTTCCCTAAGGTCCTGAATCTTCCCTGAAGATCTGCTCCAACAAAGGGGACTCTGTCTGTGGCTTTGTGCTTTGGGTGCCTTGTGGGAACTTGGGGAGGGGCTGCTGGTGACGCAAGGCCCCTCATCTGCCCTTCCCCTCCACAGCCGCTTTGGGTGTCGGAGCTGTGACAGGGCTGGGGACAGCCAGTATCCTCCTGGTAGGATGCTGCCATGCTTGGGGTCTAAGCTGCACAACTGTGTGGATGGCCCTTGTCACTCACACAGCAGTAACTGCCTGACTCGAGACTTGGATTTCTCTATGGCTCACTTTGCTCCCAGAGAGAATCCAGAGCTGGAGATATAGCTCAGCAGCACAGTGCCTGCCTGGCAAGCATAAGCTCCTGAGTTCGATTCCTGGTACAAAAAAAAAAAAAAAAAAAAAAAGAATGGCTCCAAAGAGAATCCAAAGTGTCTTTCTCTCAGTAGTCTGTTGATGCTGTGGTGAGAAGGGAGATCTTTCTGCCCTCAGGGATTTGAAGATCTAAATCATAATCCCAGATTTCTCCCAAATTTCCAGTAAGGAAAGATGCCTTCGGTTTATGGAAAGAACTTTTAAGATCTAAGGCTAGGCCAGGCAAGGTAGCACACACCTGTAATCCCTGCGCTAGGGATGAGGCCAAGACAGGAAGACTGCTATGAATTTGAGGCCAGCCTGGGCTACATAGTGAGTTCAAGCCCAGTCTCAAACACATAGCAAGATCCTGTCTCAAAAAAGCAGAAACAGTAAGATCTAAGATGAAAATGAAACCACTAAAATCAGTGCACAGAGACATGGCTAAAAATCTAACAGATAAAACAGTTTAAAAAATAGTTAATCCAAAAATAAGACTGAAAAGGACATAGGAAAATAGTAAAATAGAGGATACAAATCTAACTATCAGTGTTACTTGCAAATGACTACACATTCCAGTTTAAAGGGTCTCGCCTCCTGCACAGCAACCCCAAGGCTCCAGTGCTGGCTTTGTGGTCAGCCTCATCTCTCCTCCTCTCCCCACAAGATCCAACCGGCTGTGTGGTTGTGCGGAGCTGGGAAAGAACTCAGCCCAACTCCTCTGTGAACGACCCTCAGGCTCTTCTCACCTTACCCTTGGCTCCTACTTCTAGACCTGGCTCAACAGCAAGGATCACAGTGAAACTTAAGGATGAAAGCTTTGCTGAGAGGAAGCTGAATCTTGAGGGTTAAGGGAGAGCTTTAATAATTGACAACGGAATTCAGGCTGCATGGCAAGGGAGGAGGGGAAAGTGACCGACAGTGAAAAGATGGGTTCCATTTGAGCAAAATTATTATTGCAGCTGGGTGATAGAGTGAGTAGAAAGGTGGGAGATGCTGGTCAGACAGGGGCATGAAGCTGAGACTAAAAAGAACATTCTAGGAGAAGTGCAGCTCAGTGGTTGAGCACTTACCCAGCATGCATGAGGCCCTGGCTTAGATCCCCAGCACCGTAAAACCAAACAAAACATACATTCTATTTTATACAGTTATTTTCAAAGTTGTTAGATGTTTCCACTTTAAATTGGAGAAAACATCCCTCTAAATATTACCAAGTCTTGCACACTACCTTTTCCTCTAGAGCAGTGAGCAGTGGCTTGATGACATGATTCTCTCATAACCAGGATCAGGCTTTTGAACAACTGGGTAATGCGTGACCTCGTCACAGTGTGCCCTTGCAAAGGGAGGGTAACTGAGTTGACATCTGGTGGTCTTGGTTTCCTATACATAAGGGTGTTTTACTAAATCATGATGAAAAATAAAATCTCCTAACAAGAAAGTAATTTTGGTTTGGGGCCATATCCCTTTTTAACAGACTGCTAAAATTAGGCTTGAATAGCTTCTAGTAAGGTATGTAACAAAATGATTTTTTTTCTAGAACTGTCAAAACTGGCTGTGGTATTTAAGAGGAAACAGCCCCTCTATAACCACTACAACATGCAGATGACATATCCTTCAAGCTAAAAACTCCAGTAATAGAGGATCCTTAACGCCTCTGAACAAATTCCGTGAGTCTTCAGGTTTTCCAGGTCCTACTACTTTGTATTCTTTTCAATCTGGGGCTCCTTCATTTGCGCTGTATATCTGACTTACTTCCAAACACACACAATTAGGTTTCCCTTTAGAATGGCCTTCCAGATTGTGTTTCTGTGACAGCATGAGGCCCTTCCCGCTGAGGACCAGACAGCGATTCTGACTTGCCCCCTTAAGTATACAGGAACCGTGGGTGAGGCGCTGAGCCGCAGTAGTCGCCTGGCTTCTCCACGGTGGTCACTTCTGGTTTTCTTCCTGCTTGCAGATATTTAGTAAAAGACACAAGCCTCATTTCAACATTCAAGATGCGGCCCCGCCCCACCGCCCAGGCCCCAACCACGGCGTGGCCTCCTCTGGCTCCCAGGTAGGGCGCTGTGGATGCAGCAGCCTGTGCCTGGGTGGTCAGGTAGGCGCTGTCAGGGCTGCTCCTCTGCGGCCACTTCCCCCTCTACAAGGCTGGCAGCGAACAGGCGTGTGCGTCCATGGCACACTCAGAGCGCACTGGGGTTCTGGGCTGGCAGACCGCGTGCCCTGCAACCCGAGGCAGCACACAAGCACGCCTCAGGGACCCTGCACTTCTACTTGCCTCAGCTCTGCTGGAGGCCGACAGAGGCTCTGTCCTACCGCCCATGATCAGAGTGGGTCGTGCTCCTGGGTACCCCTTCAACAAGGGTCCTCTGAAACTTCACAGTCAGGATAAAGCTGGTCTCTCCTGAGGAATCATTGTATTCTCCAGCCCCTAGAGCAGGGCCTGACATGTGGCCGTCCTCGAGAAGTGTTTGTGGAGTGAATGAGATGAACAGCAGACACGGAATGCAGTCCAGAGTACTTCCTTTTTCTGCCTTGGCTATGAGAGTCTCAAAGCAAAGTTTTCAACTGCAATTGTTTCACTGCTTTTCTCTTAACAATTATATTTTTGGGGGAGGATAGGCGGCTCTTACTTTAGATTTCTGTTTTTATGATCGCTTATTTTTTCTGCCCTTGCATCCTTATTTTGTAGCTTGTACAAAAATAGGGGATAAGATGGACAAGGCAGAAACCCTGGACGGGAGAACATTGTCCACCTGCAAGACATTGCCTGATAGCCGGGCAGACCCTGCACCCTGCACTCTGCACGCGGCACAGCTGGAGACTTGCTGCCTGCGCTCCCTGCTACCTCCCTCAGGTACCCACTGTGAGCAGACCCCTGTGGAGACTGATAAAGGGGGCCCCAGTCCAGGGCATCTTGGAAAAGGTCGGAGAGAGCCCTTGGGGCTGTGGAGAGACAGACAGTAAAGGAGAAAATAAAGCACTGGGCTCCAAAATTCCCCTACATTTTTGAGAGGCTGAAGGTCTTAGGAGAAAAACAAGCGGGAAGATAAAAGCATAGTTTTTTTTATTAAAAAAGAGACAAAAAGAAAAAACAGAAAGCACATCTGTGTTTCTGTCAATCACAAAACCAGACCTGAACCAATTTGGGGCTTAAAAACAGAATTATTTGCAATATTTAGAAGGAAATACAGTAATTTGCACAGAGAATCTGGATATAGCTGTATATCTGACTAATCTCTAAGATCCAGATCTTAAAAAATGTTCCAGAAGCATCCAAAAGCAAGCTGTACTTGTCCCTGAGAAGAGTGTCCTACAGGGATGCAGAAAGAAGGAAAGTCGCTGAGAAAAGGAATTCAAAGCCAAATGATGCTTTACCATTATTGCTGAATTCCAGCCCCTGAGGAGACAGCAAGTTTCATAGAAGACAGAAGGCAAGCTTCCTTCAGAAACACGTTATGTGCACCCGCAGGGCTGTGGGAAGACCAGAGGCAGGGGAGGCCAGGAGAGCTGGGGATTAGTCCCTTCCCCACTTGGAGCCTCAGTTTCCTCACTGATAAAATGGGTCTGCCATCTCACAGGAATGGCAGATTCCCATGTATTGCCTTGCTCGATGGTGGTTTTGCCCCTCCCCCAGGCTCCCAGGCACGTGTGAAACATGGAAAGGTCTGCCTCACATACAAAGTATCCATCCGGGGCTGGGGATTTAGCTCAGTGGCAAAAGCGCCTGCCTGGCATGCGCAAGGTCGTGAGTTCGGTTCCCGGTACTGGAGAAAAACAAAAACAAAACAAAAAAAGTACCCATCCAAGAATATATTCAGATTGATGATTAACTGATTGGCTGATTTATTCATTCATTCATTTATTTAGTCTTTTTGAGGCAGGGTCTCACTATGCAGTTCACACTGGCTCACTTTATAGCCCAAGCTGGCCTGGAATTCAGCAATCCTCCTGCCTCAGCCTCCTGAGTGCTGGAATTACAGGCATGCACCACCACACCCAGTTATATTTAGATTTCTATTAAATGAAAATATAACAGAAGGGTGCTACCAATCTTTTGCGCTGGATATAACATTTTAAGATGGTAACTGTCATTGCCTGACAAGATGAACATGAACATGATCATGGTGATCACATGAGTCCTCATTGGTTCATACACCACAATGAAAGTAGTAACTTTCAGATGCCCCGCTACCAAGTGAGCCCAACTAGTAGATCTCTGAAACTACCTTTAAAGAATAAGAACTCACACCGTTTTCTGCTGCACTTGGAGGGTCCTTTCATTCCTAAGAGATGAATAATGTCACAAAAAAACTACAAAGACTCACCAGGGCTTGCAGCTTAGGACAGTGAATGGAGAGTTGGATGAGTGTGCTGTCGGTTATCTGGAGAAAAACATGCTGTGTCAGTGTGGCTTCTATGCCAGACCTTAATACTGTACCTAACCCTGGCTTCTCCTGAACATGGGAATCAAAAGGTGCAAGAGAGAATTAAAAACTCATCCAAACACCCTGGCTGGGAGGGAGTGCCTGTCTTCCCCAGCACCCTCAAATCTGGCTGCTCCTGAAGACGGAGAACTGTCCTTTGGTCTCACCCCTGGTGCTTCAAGGGGGCCTAAGGGCAGGGAACAAAGAGGGACTAACAAGAAGAGCTCTTTGGAGTCTCCTCTCTGGAGTCACCTCAGCACTGGACATGCAAGCTTATTTCTCCCTCAAGTTCTGTGAAAAAATAAAAGGAGGCTTTTCTCATTTTAATGCTTGGTAAATGAAGGAGCTATCTTGAATTTATTTGCTATAGTTCTGTCTGATGACTGGCAATGTCCTCAAGTTTACATATCCTACTTCTGTGGTCCTAGAGGGCTTAACCCTACCACCTACACAGAGCAAGGAGGGGTGAGACTGCAGGTGGTCTGTGTCCCTGGGTGAATCAGGGACCCTTCAGGTCTCTGGGGGTCCACTCACCAGGATGCATTCTTCAAGATCCATCTTCTCCAGGTCATGGCAGTTCTGAAAGAGACACACTTGCTTTGCGGTCCCTGGATGCTCACTCTGTCCCTGAGTACCGGCCAGGGTCCTGGCCTCTTCCATTTAATTGCATGCCCTGCTCCTGGAGCACCCAGTGAATCAGCACTTCTGAGCTGATGCCCTCTGAATCACAGACAGCTTAGAAATAGGTACAGGACTAGCCTGGCTACATTTCTTTTTCTCAACTTGCAAAGAGAGTTGCCCACACCTTCCCAGCAGCTCCTAGACATCAACAGGTAAAATTTAACCACTGGGCATGGGAACAGGATACTCAGCCACACTAGGGGGAAGGAGGGGAGGTAGGAAGAGGAGTACAGAGCATCCCCAGGACACAGGCTCCTGGCATCTACCCCACGGGGGCCCGCAGGGTGACCATGGTGGTCTGTGTTCACAGGCAGTGTTGAAAATGGAACAGAGACAGAGCACCAGCCCAGTCAGAGGAAGATGCAGAGTGGTCAGGTCGGGGTCCATGTGGGAAAGGTGTCCCCCACTGCAGAAGAGGCTCCTTTTAGGGTGGTGCCTCCTGCCCAAGTGAGAGAGAGGCCTAGACCTTTCTGGAATCCTCCACAAGGTCTTGCTAGATTTCTGGTCAACTGGAAAAAATGCAAAGCACATCTGTAGGGCTCTATTTGACTTTGCACTTGTGTTTTCTGAAGCTAGCTCTTTGTACTCCCAAAACAACCCAAGTCTTATTTTTTTTGAGACAGGGTCTCACTATGTAGTTCAGACTTGCCTTGAACTCACTATGTAGCCTAGACTGGCCTTGAACTTAGGGCAATCATCCTGCCTCAGCCTCACAAGTGCTGGGATTAAAGGCATGCACCACCATGCCTGTCCACCCCAAATTTTTGAATTAAGAAACTGGATTACAGTTTGGTTTGCTTTTTAAAAACTTATCCCTTACCCGTGCTAAAAGTGTAAAGCCTGCATCAGTCAAATGGGTGCATCGAGCAGCCTCCAAAATTCTGGAAGGGGGCATGACAGGGAGAGACAAGTATCAGCTGGTTAACAACAGAAACACAATATACTTTACAGTATACGCTCTTGAGCTTATTCTGCTCTTTGAAACACTTTTGCTTCTAGTTCTAAGGATTATAAGCTACAAAAACTATCCCTACTAGACAGATGAGAAACAGGGATGCAACCTGCTGCAAACCCTACAGTCTTATCTTAACACAGAGAGTAAATCCAGGAATCTTCCCACTATACCAGCACATTCTTTATAAATATCAACAAAGTCATCATGAAATAGATTTACTGTATTTATTAAAATTCTGAGTTATCCAACAGGAAATTTAAAGAGTTTACAGGCAGTGACAGGCAGGTAATTCTCAGGTACCCATGCTCACGAGAAGAAAATGCATAAATAACATTTCAAAGTTAAACACTCCCTTACAGGAATAATTTTGACCTATTTTCTGGCCAGGTTGGTTGCTTGATTTGTTTGTTTTTCTGTCTCTGTCTGTCTCTTTTTTCTCTCCTTTCTCTCTCTCAATCTCTCTCTCACTTTCTCTTTCTTGTGAAATTCAATGCAGGGGTTCCCATTCTAAGTATATCCTCTACCATTAAGCTACCCCAGCACCCCTCTCACCCGCTCTGCTCATCCAGATCCCTTCTGCTCAGCTGTACTCACTGCATTCTCGGGCAGTTCAAACCCAGTGCTGCCAGGGATGCATCGGTCAGGTTGCTGCACCCAGAAAGGCTGAGGGCCTGTAGCTGGCAGCAGCCCCTGCATATCTGCACCACACCCTCATCCGTGATGCGCTGGGGAGAGAAAGTCCGGGAGAAAATGCTAGAGGAAATCAATACTGAAAAGGAGCAGCAGAAAAATGAGATCACTAATTGCTTGATTATTTTGTTGCCAGTTACTATCACTTTCTCCTAATAAATTAGGGAGTAGAGGGCAGACATGTATTTGCATTACTGCATAATTTTAACACAGTCTAGCTTTACTAAGAGAAAGCAAAAATTTAAGATTCCATTTCTATTCTCAAGAGTTATAAAAACAGATACAGATTTGACTCTTGCAGGGTGGAGGGACGAGGGAAAAGGGAATAAAAATGCGTTATATACATGTACCAGTCCCCTACAGTGAATGTAATCATTATGTACTGCAAACATTACTAATAAAAGTAGTAAAAACAGTTTAACGTATTTTTAAATTTGATTTTTTTCAAGGAAAAATTCCTGATGATAAAGCATCACATTAAATGAAGGACTCAGGAAGACCTGCTGAGCTAAATGACGGATTAATATTTGGTTGCCTGTCTACAGATTAGTACCTTAAACAGGTACCATATAAACCACATACATGTAAATTTATATTTCAAGTTTTTAGACAATAGGAAAATTAAACCAGTTATTGATAAATGCCTTAGCGTTCTATTAAGTCATTAAGATTCAAAATAGTATCTTCACTTAAATATACTACTTCATGTAGAAATAAGCAGGCACATCTATACTAGACTTTAAGCTCCCTGCCAATGCTACCCTACATGAAATTTGAGGTTCTGCTTTTGAACAGCCCCTAGGTCCATAAAGTCAGGATTTATCCAGAAGGTAGTTTGTTTTCTCTTTCACCATGAGGGACTCCACAGATTTAAGAATCATTCATTAAAAGCCAAATGCAAGGACTTTCTCTTACCTTTCTCAAAACCTATGCTCCCCTTGAAAAGCCCAGGGGCCCCGTAAGCATCCTTTTTACTTATCAACATCTACACAGCAGTGAAGAAGGACCAAGCACTTTTATAGGCTATGTCCCGATGAAAATGTTACTTTGCTCTTGTATATGCCCTTTATTGTTCAAAGCATTTCCACATCTGTTATTTTATCTACTGCAAAATTAGACATGTTATCATCCCCAATTTATTTAATTTTGGGGGGTCAGAGTTGAGACAATGTCTCACTATGTAGTTCAGGCTGGCCTTGAACTTACTATGTAGCCCAGGCTGAGCTTGAACTTGTGGCAATCCTCCTGCCTCAGCCTCCAAAATGCGGGGATTACAGACATGCACCACCACACCCCAATTTACAAGTTACAAAAAAAAGAAAAGAAATCGAGATTATATCGCGAACTGCTCAGGTCTAACAACTAATGGCAAGTCCATAGCATTTCTAATATCTTCCTCAATACTCAAAAAAATCAAGACCACATTCACATTATTTTGGGGGCAGCTATCAGTGGCAGGTATACTGATGATGCCACCTTGTTTTTCTTTCATCTCATGATAACACAGATCCCATAAAGACCTAGGAAAACAAATCAGGCTGTGGCAACGTGGCTGTGTGCCAATCACCTCACTTTGCAGGGCTGAGGCATGGCCCACCGAAGACTCCTGTGGAGTATGCAGGGACGGACTAGCTCCAGAAAGATGCTACTTACTGAGCAGGACTGCAGGTTGAGGCTCACAAGCTCATGGCAGTAATTCTGGATGTGTTTCAGAGCTTCATCTTCTAGCTGAGCAGACGGAAAGCAGAAGAGGATGAAATCCAGGTTACAGCAATTTCCCTGACACGTAAGACAAGACCTGTATGGATGCTTGGGTACCTGCGTGCAGCCCCGCAGGAGCAGGGCTTTCAGGCACCGGCACCCTCGCACCAGTGCCTCAATGCCCTCCTTTGTGATCTGATCGCACCAAGAGAGGTTCAAGTACTCCAGGTTTCGGCAGCCCTCGCTGAAAAAACAAGAAAGGAAAAATACCTCTGTATATTCCCTCCTCTAGAAAATGTATTACCAACATTCAATGTAGGACATCACAAGCAATTCTGAGAGGGAGAAAGCCCTAGGACTCAGCGAGCTGCCAATTTCTTGCTCTGATGGCACCATGAGGAAGGCTTCAGATAAACTAGAACTGCTTTGGTATCTTCTTGACCACAAACAACAGGCACTCCTACCTGATGCACTTTAAGGAGCTGTTTGTAATGGACACGCAGGAGGTCAGATCCAAGTGCTTCAGCTTGGAGCAGAATCTGCTAAGGCTATAACACGTGCTGAAAAAAAGCAGGTACACTAAAGATATTTTCAACCATGTTTCTCTCCCCAACCCTCCCCTAGCCACTTAGTCCCCACACTCATCCTCATACTTACCTGTCAGTGATTTTTGTGCACCCATTGAGGTTTAAATGTTCGATGTTTCGGCAGTTCTGTGCAAAGGTCCTGCAAGGAGAAAATGTTTTCAAACTCCCTGCAAGTTGCTGGGCAGCCTCTAGAGGGCATATGTAACCATTTGCTCTGGTTAAACATTAACCAGCAAAGGGATCAGCTGAGGCTCCAGTCACAGTGCAGAGTCTGACAGTAGAGCCAGGGTGGAGCTGAGTAATCCACACTCTAAGAAGTTCTCCTCCTGATACACTCCTGAGAGTCTAAGACCACACTTGGAGAAGCAAAGCCCTGCAGAGACGATCTATCTGTCCCCTCTCCTTCAGCCACACCTTCGTGAGTCATCTGAGAATGGAGGCCTGGCACTTTGATACTTCTCCTTCATAGGAAAATCAATCTGAACCAAGGGATGAATCTTTCTTGTACTGTTCCATGTTGTCACTGGTTACCCTGGGGACTTTCTAAAGAAATCACCTCTAGCCAGTGAGAGGGGCAGCATTTTGATCAGTATCAAGATACCTCTGTTTATTGGTGAGGATGAAGAGCAACTTCTACAGTGATCTGTGGGCTGGTAGCAAATTAAGCATCCCTTATTGAACCCAACGTGTTCAGCAAGGACTGGCTTATGTCACTGCATCTTCCTAAAATACAGCTTCAATACAGCTTATAGGATCGAGTCCTGACTCTTCATGCAGTAGCCAAAGCCTCTAAAACCTGGCCTTGGAGCAGATGTCATTTTATCTGCTCCTTCTGACCTGCCAAAGTGCAGGGAGGGAGAACCAAATTGGAGCCTGATGGACTCTGATATGAACAGACGGAGCTGAAATCTAGGAAGACCACATTGGCTAGAGTGGAGAACATGCCATAGAGAACCCTAGGATCTGTACAGGGTAGTCCAAGAAATGCAACAGAGTGCTGACCAGTATGTACACACGAGGAGACTTTCCACGGCTGAGGAAAGAACCAGCTAAAAGCACTGGAGAGAACCACAGAGCTCACCCAGGACAATGAACAGCGGCCACTCTGACCAGTCCAGGAAACATGTAATACATGGGGCTTTGGGTAGAGTACTCAGACAGGTTTTCCTTCAGGAGAAGAACACTATTATCCTTAAACCAGTGATAGTGAACCTTTCAGAGACCAAGTGCCCAAACTGCAACCCAAAACCTTGCACTTATTCATCACAAAGTGCCAACGCTGCAATTAAATCTAAATATTGAGATTTTACTTTAGAAAAAAAAATTCATACATTAGCATCTTTTGTCTTAAAAGAAAAACACAATAACAGAACTTTCAACGATACAAACAGCTTTCTATTTAAAGGTAAAAGTTTGCATTTGGCATGCTTTTGTGCACTGTCCTCTGTGCTGGGGGTTGATGCTGGCTGACTTGGGTCATGCGCCCAGAGCTCTGCAGGCTGCTGTGGCATGTGTGCCATGGGTTTGCCACCACTGCCCTAGACTAAACATTGCTTTGGTTCAACCTAACAAAAAACATTTTCTTCAATGCTGAGATTAAACAAGGGTCTTGTGTATGCCAGGCAAGTGCTCAATGACTGAACTATATCCCAGCCCCAAACTTAGCAAATTTTAAGAATAAGATCTGAAAAGAACTATCCCCAAGTCTGGGAATGGTACACCAGTAGCGGCTTAATTTTCAGATCAATGCTTGCTTTTGCACACAGCAAAAGGGTCACTCTGTCCTTTTGGGCTTGTGTCCTAGCAGTGCCTTTTCCTCCTGCATGATATAAGTTCTGCTTGGCATCTTCTTCCAAAAGAGCGCTGTTTCACTGAAGGTGAACACTGATTGAGCAATGTGTCCTGTGTCCATGAACTCTGTGAATTCTTTCTTATATGCTTCTGCAGTGGCCTTGTCAGAACTGGAAGCTTCACCTGTCATCACCCTGTGGATGCCACTTCTCTTAGGGAATTTATTAAATCACCCTTTTTTTTTGTCAGACAGGTCTCACTATGTAGTTCAGGCTAGCCCTGAACTCACTATGTAGCCCAGGCTGGCCTCGAACTTGCAGCAATCTTCCTGCAGCATCCAGAGTGCTGGGATTAGACATATACTACCATGCCTGGCCCTCTACTGGCTTTAAATTCATCATTTGTTGCAGTTGTAGAGGGTTTTCTTACAGTAAATTACTGTGCAACTTCCTAGCTATTTCACAGATCATAGCTTCATTAGCATTATCACCTACCAGCTGTATCTCATTCAACCACACCAACAAAAGTTTTTCTACCTTTTCCAGCATTGTGTCCTCTGCTTGGTTAACATCTTTACTCCACATCAGCTACTTTGGTGGCTTTTTTTGGCTTTTTTTTTTGTGTGTGTGTGTGTGTGATAGGGTCTCACTATGCAGTTTAGGCTGGTCTTAAACTCATTATGTAGCCCAGGCTGGCCTCAAATTCAAGGTAATCCTCCTGCCACAGCTTTCCCAGTGCTAGGATTGCAAGTGTGTGCCACCACACCTGGCTGATGGTATGTTTATTCTTCAAAATAGTGTAAATTGTTGACTTGACCATCTGGTACTTTGAGGCCAGGTCAGTCACCCAAATACCACACTCAAGCTTTTCCAGTTTCCTTCCTCAATTCAATGGCTATTTTCTTCAAAACTTTCTTCTTACCATTATTTCTCTGCACATTTTTGTCACCTTCATTACTGCTCGGCACTTTCTTTGAAGTCATGATGGATTGAATAATATTGCACAGTATTATATGTGCTAAAAAGCACACAAAAAAGCTTCACAGTAAGTGTGTACAGGTCTTTCTGTAGCTGTGATATCAATTAGAGGAAGCCACAGCCACATGTCAGAGCAGGGAAGATGGTCATATTCATATTCATGCAGGGAAGATGGCTGAGGTCATGTTTGTCACCCAATGTGAGATTCACAAATGGAAGCAAAATTTTAACAAATGCTTCTGCTCATGAACTGAACTGTTTGCAAACAGGCGTTCATAAACTGAGGTATTATTCTAATGTTTCCATATTTCTACAGAATATAGCTCTGTGAAACTAAAGACTGAATAGGTTAATATGTAGAGACATAAAAGACATTTTTAAAAGACACTGATTAAACATTTAGATATCAAAGAAATAACGGTTGAGATGAAAACTTACTAGGTGGGGTGAACAGATTAGATATGGCAGACTGATGACCTCGAAGACATAGAAACAACTACTCAAATTAAAACACAGAGTGAAAGAACAAAACAGGAGTGAAATATGGGACAATTTAACCACTCTAGTAAACATGAGAACTGGAGTCCTTAAAAAGCAGGAGATACACGCAGGCGTCCCGGAGGTGGGCAGTAGGCACCCGGGAAGCCGCGCGGCAGGGAGTGCCTAGCTGTGCAGGTGGCTGGCAGGCGGGCAGTCGGCACCTGGGAAGCTGCGCGGCAGGGAGCACCAGCCTTTGGGCTGGACTCTAGCCCCGCAAGCAACCGGGAGGCAGGATGCCTGCGCCCGGGAAGCCATGTGGCAGGCAGCGCCGGCATTTGGGCTGGACCCGAGCTGCGCAGGAACCCAGGAGGTGGGCCACCTGTGCCTGGGAAGCCGCCCGGCCAGACCCTAGCCATGAAGGCACCTGGGAGACGGGCCACGTGTGCCTGGAAAGCAGCCCAGCGGGGAGCGCCGGCCTTTGGGCTGGACCCTAGCCATGCAGGCACCCGGGAGGCAGGCAGTTGGTGCCTGGGAAGCCATGTGGCAGGGAGCGCTGGCTTTTGGGCCAACCCCTAGCTGCACAGGCAGCTGGTAGGCAAGTAGTGGGAGCCTGAGAAGACATGCAGCAGGGAGCGCCGGCCTTTGGGCTGGACCCTAGCTGTGGGCAGCCTGTGGAGGCAGG
>NW_004955421.1:587430-588699 GCF_000276665.1 Chinchilla lanigera | reverse complement strand
CGAGTCTCTATTTATTTTCTTTAGAAACCACTTTGAAGATACCAAAGTATAGTACAACAACCATTGATAATAACCTACCACTTTTGTAACTCACTATTATTTGTCTATTTGTTTTCCTGAGAAACTATCTTGTAGATAACAATATGTAAAACAACAACCATTGATAATTTCCTACCACTTTGTCTGTAATTCAGTAACCCCCCCATTACTATGTTATCCTTCTTTTACTCTTTAAAATAATAATTATTTTTAAAAAAGCAGGAGATAAAGGACAGGGCAAAATATCTCAAGGAAAGAGTGGCCACAGTTTTTCTAAACTTTATGGAAACTGTAAACCCACAGATTCAAGAAATTCAAAGTGCCCTGAACACACAAAAAAATGAAGAAAAATACACCAAGGCTCATCATAACCAAACTGATCCAAACTAATTAACAGAAAATCTGAAATCAGACAGAGAACAATGACATGAGACATACTAGTATCAGGGAAAAATAATAAGGGTGACAAGACTTCTCAATGGTAAACTCCCCCCAAAAAAGAAAAGAAAAAAAGAAAGAGAGAAATCTGGAGGCCCAGATGGCCTCAATGATGAATTCCATCAAATAGTTAAAGGAAAAAGATTCTACATACTGTAAATTCTTTGGGAAGCTGAAGAGAAAATACTTCCTAATTCAATCTGTGAGGCCAGTTTTACCTTCATATGGAAACCAGACAAAAACATTAGAAGAGACGCCACTCCCACGGGCATGGGAGCCACACCGAGCCCACCAGACAGCTTCAGAAGCCTTGGTGACTGCGCCCCGCCATCCCCACACAATTACTAGAGCCACACTGAGTCCCAGACAGCCTTAGTGAGCCCTCCCACCCATGCTCCACTGGTGGGGGAGCCACACTGATGCCAGACAGCTTCAGGAGCCTTGGTACACTCCCCTGCCCCTCCCCTACCAGTGTGGGAGCCATGCTGAGCCCTAGACAGCTTCAGGAGCCTTGGTGACCAGGCCCCTCCCCTCCAACACTATCGTAGGAGCGAGGCTGAGCCCTAGGGAATCACTGGATCTTTGAAAATGACAAAACAAAGGAGCAAAATCCGATTGCACACCTCCACCACCCCCAGAACAAGTCCAGGAGACACTGACATAGAAGAGCTTGGAAGTCACACACCTGAAATTTTTGAAATCATAGCAACTAAAGTAAATAAATAACTTGATCAGGCAATAGAAGAAATCAGATCAGAAATAATCTCTCAGGTAAAGAAAGAAATGACAGGG
>NW_004955421.1:518386-587230 GCF_000276665.1 Chinchilla lanigera | reverse complement strand
ATGTAGATTAAAAAAATAGAGGAGCATAGAAAAACGATGGAATCCCTGAATGAACAATGTCGGAAAGAATTAAATGCATGAAACAGATTCAAAGAAATATCCAGGAAATTAAAAATCCCATCACAAGCTAGCAAAACCACTTGAACAAAGCTGAAGATAGACTTTCAGACCCTGAAGACAGCATTGCAGCTAGTGATCATGAAAGGAAAGATCTCTTAAAAATAACAAGGAACCAGCAAATAACAATTCCACAGCTGGAAGATGAGGCAAAGAAGAACAATGTAAGACTAATAGGTGTCAATGAAACAGCAAGAGTCAACACAAATGATATAAAAAGACTATTTGCAGAAATAATAGCAGGAAATTTCCCAAGCACAGAAAAAGGATCAGATATACAAATTACCGAGGCATATAGAACTCCATTAGCCATAACCAAAATAAATCTACACCCACACGTATAGTAATGATGATGACAGAAATTCAGCACAGGAACAGAATATTAAAAGCTGTTAGAGAAAAGAAACAGAACACCTATAAAGGAAAACCATCACACTCACAGCAGATTTCTCAAGAAACAAACCATCAAGTCTAGAAGAGCATGGAGTGTAATATTTCAGACCCTGAAAGAAACCCAACTTCCAACCCAGATTGATGTACCCTGCAAAACTATCCTTCAAAATTAATGGAGAAATAAAATATTTTCACAACAAACAACAACTGAAGAACTTCATGAACACCAAATCAACCCTACATAGAGCACTAAAAGATACTCTAGAAAGAGATAAAAATGACCAGTTTCCCGAACAACAATAGAAAGGAATCACCAAGCAGAGTAAGCAGTTAAACAGAGGGAAATGTAGGGAACCAATAGCAGGAAAACAACATGACAAAGATAAGCCAATACATATCAGTTATCACCATTAATGTAAACAGCTTCAATTCACCAGTCAAAAGAAGCAGACTGGCAGAGTGAATCAAGCAACAAAATCCAACAATATACTGTATACAAGAAACACAGCTAACTCAAAAGAAAATTCATAGACTGAAAGTCAAAGGATAGCAAACAATTCTCCATCTGACAGGAACCCAGAAAAAAGCAGCATAGCTATTCTGTTTGCAGACAATGTGAATTTCAAATCAAGAATGATCAACAGAGATAAAAAAGGTCACTACATACTTTTTAGGGAAAAACTTCAAGAGGAAGAGATAACAAACCTAAGTATCTGTGCACCAAATATGGAAGCACCCAACTATATAAGACAAATTTTAACAGATATAAAGAATGAAAAAGGCAGTAACACAATCATAATGGTACTTTAACACCCCATTGTCACAAAGAGATAGATCAACTAGGCAAAAAACTCAGCAAAGAAATAACAGAACTAAACCAAACTTGTAAACAAATGGACTTAGTAGACCTTTACAGAGCGTTCCATCCAACAAAGCAGAATACACATTCTTCTCACCTCCACATGGGACAAGCTCTAAAATACACCACATACTAGCACGTACAACATGATTAAGTAAATACAAAGAAACTGAAATTATCCCTTGCATATTATCTGACCATAGTGCAATGAAATTGGAAATTAATGACAAAAGGAACCACAAAAACTCCATAGACACATGGAAATTAAATAAAAGTCTCCTGAACAACCAATGGGTCAAAATGAAATTAAAGAAGACATTAAACAATACCTACAATCAAAGAAAAATGTAAGTATAACTTACCAGAATCTCTGGGATACAGTGAAAGCAGTCCTTACAGGGAAATTTATAGCAGTGAACTCATACATGAGAAAAACAGAATAAAAACAAATAAATAGTCTAATGCTGCACCTTAAACTTCTAGAAAAAGAAGAGCAAGTCAAGCCCAAAGCCCAAATAAGGGAAGAAATTATAAAGGTCAGGGCAGAAGAGAACAAAATTGAGATGAAGAAAACAATACAAAGAATTAATGAATTGAAGAGTTGGTTCTTTTAAAGAGTAAATGAAATTGATGAACCTCTAGTCAACCTTACCAAAAAAAAGGAAAGAAAAAACTCAAATTCATGCAAGAAGGAATGAAAAAAATGAAATCACTACAGATCCCGTAGAAATTCAGAAGATCATCAGTACCTTTGAAAATCTTTACTCTTATAGGATGGAAAACACAACAAAATAGACAGATTCCTGGATACATATGAATTACCAAAGCTGAACCAAGAAGATATAAAAATCCTGAATAACTCAGTATTAGCCAACAAAATTTAAAACATAATAAAAAACAAAGCAAAGCCAAGATCCCGATGGATTCAAAGCTGAATTCTAGAAGAAATTTAGAGAAGACTTAATGCCAATTCTTCTCTAACTCTTTAATGAAATTGAAAGGGAAGAATTCTCCCTAGTTCATTCCTGGAGGCAAGTATTACCCTGATACCAAAACCAGAGAAAGACCCAACCAAAAAAGACAGCTACAGGCCAATCTCCCTAATGAACATAGATGCAAAAATACTCAATAAAATGCTAGCAAACAGAATGCAACAAATTATCAAGAAGATTATACACCATGACCAAGTGGGATTCATCCCAAGAATGCAGGGATGGTTCAATATATGCAAATCAATTAATGTAATACACCATATCAACAGAACCAAACACAAAAATCATATGATCATCTCAATAGATGCAGAAAAAGCTTTTGATAGAGCCCAACAATCATTCAAGTTAAAAACTCTACAGAAAATTGGAATAGATGGTATTTACCTTACTCTGATAAAAGCCATCTATGACAAACCAACAGCAAATATCATACTAAATAGACAAAAACTGAAGGCCTTCACTTTAAAATCAGGAACAAGACAAGGATGTCCACTGTCACCACTCTGATTCAATATAATTCTGAAAATATTACCTAGAGCAATTAGATGAGAGAGAGAAATAAAAGGAATAAGGATAGCAAGGGAAGAAGTGAAATTATCATTATTTACAGATGACATGATACTCTACATAAAAGACCCCCAAAACTCCACCAAAAGGCTTACAGTTTTAATAACCAAACTCAGTAGCATAACTGGATACAAAGTCAACACTCAAAAATCAATAACATTCCTGTATACAAACAACAAACACACTGAGAGGGAAATTAGGGAAACCATACCTTTCCTAATAGCATCTAAAAAAATGAAATACTTAGGGATTAATCTAAGAAAGGAAGTAAAAGATCTATACAGTGAAAATCATAGTACTCTGAAAGAAGAGATCAAAGAGGATTTCAGAAAATGAAAAAATATTCCTTGCTCATGGATAGGAAGAACCAACATTGTGAAAATGGACATACTCCCAAAATTGTTGTACACATTCAATGCAATCCCAATTAAAATACCATCAGTATACCTCACAGATCTAGAGGAAACATTCCTAAAATTCATCTGGAACCAGAAGAGACCTAGAATAGCAAAGGAAATCCTGGGCAACAAAGGAAAGACAGGAGGCATCACAATTCCTGACTTGAAATTATACTACAAAGCTACTGTGAGAAAGTCAGCATGGTACTGGCAAAAAAAAAACAGACCTGAAGATTAATGGAGCAGCTTAGAAGATGCAGACAGAACTACAAACATACTTAGCCACCTTATCTTTGACAAAAGGGCCAAACATGTTCACTGCAAGAAAGATAGCTTCTTTAATAAATGGTGCTAGAAAAACTGGCTTTCCACATGCCAAAGACCAAAACTAGACACGTGTCTATCACCATGCACTAAAGTCAAAATGGATCCAAGATCTAAATATTAAAACAGAAACAATCTACTGGAAGAGAAAGTAGGTAGAAATCTTGAAGCCATAGGGGTAGGCAGAGAGTACATGAATAAAAACCAAACTGCATGGGAAATATTTCAAAGAATCAACCACTGGGATCTCATCTTACTGAGAAATTTTTGCACATTAAAAGAAATCACCAACAGAGTAAAAAGAAAACGTACAAATTGGGAAAAAATTTTAGCCAATTGTCCCTCAGACAAAGGAATTTTATCTAAAACATATAAAGAATTAAAAAACATCTGGCCCCCATAATTCAAAGACCCAATCCAAACATGGGCATCTGAGATGAATACATACTTCTCAGATGAAGAAATACAAATGGTAAATAAATTATAAAGAATGGTCAGTATCATTGGTCATTTAAGAAATGCAAATTAAAACAACACTGAGATTCCATTCAACCCAGAAAGAATGGCTATTAGAAATCAACCAATAGCAAATGTTAGAAGGGCTATGGGGGAAAAGGAACTCTTCTCCATTGCTGGTGAGAGTATGGACTGGTGAAACCACTGTGGAAATCAGTTTGGATATTCCTCACAAAACTAGGACTAGAGGTCCCACTTGACCCAGCTATTCTCCTTCTAGGTATTTTCCCACAAAGACTGAAAATATTATAACACAGCAATACATGTGCACCCATGTTTATAGCAGCACAATTTGTCATAGCTAAATCTTGGAAACAACCAAATGCCCATCAACAGAGGAATGGATAAAAAGTAGTATTTTAATACAATGGAGTATTACTCAGCTATAAAGAAAGATAAATTTGAGGCTTTTATAGGTAAATGGATGCAACTAGACACCATACTGATAAGTGAAATAAATCAGTTTCACATGTGTAAACATCGTATTGTCCCCCTAGTATAAGAAACTGAGAGAGTAAATAAAACCTAAAAGGTACAATAGATATTGTGAAAGGGAAAGAATGTGCTCCAAGAGAAGGAACAACTGGGATGAGGAGAAGGAGAAAGGAAAAAAGGAAGGGAAAATATATACATACACAAGGACAGCTGGGATAATTGTACTGCTGATGTCTAACTGTTTATTGAAAGGAATAGTTAATGCTTAATTTTTTTTTCTTAAGCAATTTTACATGCTTATATCTGGTAATCTGAACAACTAATCTGAAGACAGTATGCAATATAACAACCATTGCTGAATTCCTACCACTTTGTTTAGCAAAGGTCTGTATCATTTCTAACTTTTTTATTACAATTTATTCTCTTTAATTGTTTGCAATCTTGCATTCTTACATCTGGTAATCTGAGCAACTTTGTTGACGATAACAATACGTAAAATAACACCACTGTTAATCCCTATCATTTTGTTTTGAAATCCTGTATCGTTTTTTTTTGTGTGTGTTTTTTTTTGTCTTTATTTATTTATTTTTATTTTAAAGAGTAAATGAAGGATAACATAGTAATAGAGGGATTTACCAAATTACAAAGTGGTAGGAAATTATCAATGGTTGTTATTTTACCTATTGGTATTTTCAAGATATTTTCTCAGGAAAACACAAATAATAGTGAGTTACAGACAAAAGTGGTAGGAAATTATCAATGGTTGTTGTACTGTACTTTGGTATTTTCAAAATGGTTTCTAGAGAAAACAAATAGAGGTATACATGAGTGATCAATTAAATAATCATTGACTATTCTCAATGGTTGTTGTAGGAAACACATAGTAATAAACATATATCCATTTACAAAATAGCATAGGAACAATACAAACATTACAGAGTTATGGACAGATTGGTAGGAAATTATCAGTGACTGATGTAATACATGGTGGTATCTTCAAAGTGGTTTCTCAGGAAGACAGAGATATGCAAGAAGGATCTAACAAGTAGTTAGAGCCGAAGGGTTGTGAAAAATAGTGGATTACCTCCTCATCAGTGACTCCTTTCACTGAGGTGTGATAGCTGGAAGGAAGGCCAGGATTGAAAAGAAGGACTGAGAGACTAGCACCAGTGTCCAGAAACAGGCTGTTTACTTTTTCCTCTGTAGTCATGATTATGCAGGGCTCCTCCTTGGAGATGCCGGTCTGCCCAGAGGAAAAAGCACAGTATGCCCTGGGCCCCTTCATTCCTGTTGGACCAGCTGGTAGGAGGGGTATGAGCTCTGAGGCCTTCGCTTCAGAGGACAGTCTGATCTCTAGTGGTCACCTTTACAGTCAGGGCATGGCCTGGGGGGGGGTTCTTAGGGCAGTCCCTCTTGAGGTGGCTTTGCTTTTGACAGTGGTAACAGATGAATGTAGTCGACAAGTTCTTCTTGGGGCCCCGAGAATCAGACTTAGGGTCTGTTTCTCTTAGTGCTGCAGCAAAGGCAGCTGTTTTTTCTCAGTCTCTGTTTTCTCTCCTTGATCTCCTCCTCGTCATGGCTATAAAATACTGAGGAGGCAATTCTTACTAACATCTCAAGTGAGCTATCTGGGGCAAAAGCCATTTTTTGTATTTTTTTTCTACTATCTGGGGCTGACTGAGAAACTTATCTTTAAGAATAGTTTGTCCCTCTGCTGAACTGGGATCCAGGGAAGTATGCTTTATCAATGCCTCTTGTCTAAGAAAGCAGAGGGATGTTCTCTCCAGCCTCCCAGGGCATTGGGATCCCGCAACCACTAGTGTCCTCTCCCCAACCGTCAACACAGGCAGCAGGGACATGTAGATGAAATCCTTGGTCTGCTAGTCAGTCTCAGCACCATCAGATGTGAAGTGTCCCAGGCAGGTAACCTACACACACCATTTCTCCATGAAGGCAGTTCTTCAGAATCTGAATATTGGGAATCCATTAAGTCTTGGTCCAGACCTCTCTGGAGTGCCACTTGCTCCTCCCCAACAGCCTGTACAGTCGGGGAGAATGGCTTCCAGTAGTCTCCCCAGGTATTGCGCAAGGTCCTCCTGGTTTCCAGCCCCCGAACAGCTCTCACGTCCCCAGTCAGCTTGACCTCTGAGTCGTCAGGCGTCATCTGTATTCTTGTGTTCTCCAAGTCCTTGTTCAGCAGCTGCTCCTCTGCTGGCTCTGGACTTTTCTGGCTCTTGTGGGCTGAGCCAAGAGTGACCTACCATGTGGCATGTTTTCTCAGGGGTTTCTCCATGTTGGGATGGTTCATACACATCCCCAGGCAGGCCTCTGCAGACGGCGCAGGGCAGGCTGATTGTGTTGGTGCTTCTCTGTGGCATGGTGGTTCTCGACCGCATGGCCAGGGGCCAGCCCGAGGGCCAGCGTGCCCTACTGCGTGGCCTCCTGGGGACCTGCTGCCTGCTTCCTGGGCACCTGCGTGGCTGGGGGCTGGCCTGTTTTTGTCTTTGTTGTTGTTATTTTGCTACTGTTTTTTATTCTCTTTAAAATAAAAAGAAACATTAGCAGAAATGAAAACTATAGAATAATACTCATGAACAGAAATGCAAAAAAAGTTAACAAATATGATCCCTTAATATATAAAATACATAATGTACGTCTCAAGTAGGGTTTATCCAATGAATGGAAACCTGATTTAAACATTTTTAAATGATTAATGTAATTCATACTATCGGACTAAAAAAGAAAATCTATATACATCAGGAAAAGCATCTGATAACATCTAAGCTTCAGCCCCTTCTAAACTTAAAAATAGGGGATGGGGATTTAGCTCAGTGGCAAAGCACCTGCCTGGCAAGCGCAAGGTCGTGAGTTCGGTTCCCGGTATCGGAGAAAAACCAAAAAACCAAATAAAATAAAATAAAATAAACTTAAAAATAAAACTTTCCTCCAGCTAGAAATAGCAAATAACATCCTCAATTTGATGATAATGTACAAAATAAGCTATAGGTAATATTATACTTGTTCCCTGAGATTTAAAAGAAAACTTGGCTAGAGTATCTACTTTCAATACCTCTATTCAACATTGCACTAGACAGTCTCACCAGTACAATCAGGTAAAGCAAAATATAAAAGATATAAACTAGAAACAAAGAAAAAAACTATCTTCATTTGCAAGTGCATGATTATCTATGTAGAAACTCCAAAGGAATCAGAAAAAAAGCTATTAAAACTAGGAAGTTTCAAAGTGGCAGGATAAGAGACTAATACACAGGGCTATTAAAATATGCAATTAGCATGTCCTTGGGTTCACCTCAGCACCCAAAACAAACAAATGAAAAAAACAACTCCAAAAAAATTACTATACAAAGATCAACAGTATCTTCATTAATGAACCGAAAATTTAAAATATTCTTCACAAAGGTATAAATATGACAAAATATGTGTAAAATTTCTACACTGAAAAGTACAAAACAAGCTGAAGGAAAAAAATCTTTTCAAGATAGGGTCTTGTTATGTAGTTTAAGTTGGCCTCAAACTTATGGTGATTCTCCTGCTTCAGCCTCCCACATGCCACGACAACTGGCTTGAGAGAAACGTTAAAGCAACTAAATACATTGAGCAATATATCATGTTGATGGGTTAGAAGACTCAATATTGTTCAGATATCAGTTCTCCCCAAACTGACCTATGGATTTAACATTATTTGAATCACAATCCCAGCAGGTTGTTTTATAAAAACTGACAAGCTGATTCTATAACTCATAGGGAAATACAATGGACCTAGAGTAGCCAAAGTACCTTTGAGAAGTTGGAAGACTAACATAAGCTCATTTCAAGCCATTATGAAGCTACAGTTACTAAGACAGTATGGTTTGTAGTAATATAGAGACCACAAAAATACTTTCACACACTGTAGAAAACTGATTTTCAATGAACACACAAAATCAGTTCATTGGAGAAAGTGTTCAAGAAATAGTGCTAGAACAACTGGACATCCATAGGCCAAAGAGAAGTTCAATGTAGACCTTATACCATATATAAAAGCCCCCCAGGAATGGAACATAGACCTAAACCACAAAACTTAGAGGAAAAAGTCCTTATGACCTCGGGTTAAACATCAATTTCTTATTCCAAAAGAAATGTCCACAAGAGAAAATAGATAAACTGAACTTCCTTAAAATTTAAAAACCTCTCTTCAAAAAGGCAGTTAAAAAGATGAAAAAGAAGCTATAGACTGGGAGAAAATATTTACACAATACATATCTGACAATGGACTAGTATCTAGGATGTATTAAGAACTCTCAAAAGTCAATAGTTAAAGCTTTCAGCTAGGAAGAGGCTAGATGCAACTTTCTTCAGCGTCCCAAATCTACCAGGTTCATCTTACACCAGCTGCCTCCACCATGCTGCCCAAGTTTGACCCCGAGATCCAACATGGGATCAAAGTCACATACCTGAGATGCTCCAGTGGTGAGGTCAGCATCATGTCTGCCCTGGCCCCCAAGATCAACCCCCTTTTGGTCTCCAAAAGAAGCAGGTGATGACATCACCAAGGCACATGGTGATTGGAAGAGTCTGAGGATTATGGTGAAACTGACTGGTCAGAACAGACAGACCCAGATGGAGGTGGTGCCTTCTGCCTCTGCCCTGACCATCGAGGCCAGTGA
Organism: Chinchilla lanigera; assembly: GCF_000276665.1. Taxonomy (NCBI): domain Eukaryota; kingdom Metazoa; phylum Chordata; class Mammalia; order Rodentia; family Chinchillidae; genus Chinchilla; species Chinchilla lanigera. Next base: position 577,962 of record NW_004955421.1, on the reverse strand, counting down.
GGACCCGCCAAGAGACAAAAGAAAAGTATTAAACACGATGGAATGTAACTTTTGACAAGATTCTAATGTTGCCTGACAAATGTGACACTTTCTAGAACCATTACAGAGACCCTGGGGACTGCCCAGTCTGCCAGCTGTAGTGTCCATGCCAGCACCCTCATGACAATGTAGAGGACATCCACAGTGGTACATGAGAGTGCCCAGCTAGCTAAGAAGCATAAGAAAATATTCGTTGAAAAGATGGTCTGACAAAAAAAGTCAATGGTCAAGAAAATAATCTAATAAAAACAATGCACAAAAGATTTGAACCAATATTTCACCAAAGATAGATAGATAGCAAATAGATACATTAAAAAGATGCTAAACTGCATCAGTAGAGAAAGTAATCTTACTCATTAAAGAAATGAAAATTAAAGCAATACTATACAACATACACACCTAGGAAAAGAATACAATTTAAAGAAACTGACCATAGCTAATGTTGACAAGAATGTAGAAGAACCAAAAGTATCACATATCACTGGTGGGAATACAGAATGATACAATCTCATTGAGAAACAGTTTGGAAGTTCTTTAAAAGTTAAACATACACCTACCCAATGATTTAGCTATTCAACTCTTGGGTATTTATCCAGGAGAAATGAAAGCATGTATCATACAAAGACATATGCAAACATTCACAGCAGCTTTATTTGCTTGCTTGTTTACCTATCTCTCTATCAGTACTGGGGACTGAACCTAAACCTTTCACACTGAGCTACATTCCTGGCTTTTTTATTGTGAAACATGGTTTTGCTAAGTCATTAAATTGCTCAGATTAGGTGTAAATGCTCAGTCCTCCTGCCTCAGCCTCCCAGAGAGCTGGGATTCCAGGTGTGCAGTACCAGGCTCAGCTTCAACGGTAGCTTTATTTTTAATAACCCTAACCTGGAACAAATCCAAATGTCGATAAACAGATAAAGGAATAAATACACTGTAAATACCTAACTTATAATGTTCTAACTTAGAATTTTTTGATATATGATAGTATGAAAGCAACACACATTCAGTAGAAACTGCACTTTGGATTTTGAATTTTGGTTTTTCCTGTTTAGCACGATGAAGTGTGACGCTCTCTCGTGATGCAGGGCAATGGCAAAGAGCCACAGCTCCCAATCAGCCATGTTAGCACCAGCATGAAGAACTAAAATTCTACAGGGTGATGACTGCATTGCTGGCATGTTTTAGATATAGGAATTCAACAAATTACTTGAGATATCAACACTTATTATAGAATTGGCTTTGTAGTAGGTGATTTTGCCCAGCTGTAGGCTAATGTAAGTGTTGTGACACATTTAAGGTTAGCCTTGGCTATGATGTATGTTAGGTATATTAAATGCACATTCAACTTAGTAATATTTCCAACTTAAGATAGGTTTATAGGGTCTAACTCCTCATCATCCAAGCTGTATACCCATGCAATGAACTGTATTTAACAATGGAAATGAAAGAGGTGTTGATGTACACAATGCAGATAAATCTCAAAGCCATTATGCTGAGTGGAAGGATCCAGGCAAAAAGAAGTCCCAGTGGTCCATCAGGATCTCTGGGGAATGGTTCCAAGATCTCCCCACAGATACCAAAATCTGTGGATGCTCAAGTCCTTTAACTAAAAGGACATGGTATTTGCATATGACTTATAAACATCCTCTCCTGACCTTTAAATCATCTCTAGATTTGTTATACCTACTGCAATGTAAGTGCTATATCGTGGTTATATTGTATTGTTTAGGGAAAGAAAAATAGATGTACATGTTTAGTATATATTTTTGATCTGTGGTTGGTTGAATACATGGTTGTGAAATTCATGGATATGGAGGGCTGACTGTACCTAATATATCTATGGTATTGATTTGAGAGCATATTCACATGTCAAAAGTTACCAAATTATATACTTTAATATGCCCAGTCTATTTTGCCTTAATTACATCTCAATAAAGTTGTTAACCTGTAGGGTGAGGTTGAGGCAAGAGGGTCACAAGTTCAAGCCCAGTCTGGACAATTAAGACCCTGTGTCAAAATTTAAGAGCTGAGGATGTAGCTCTGTGAGAGGGCCCTGGGTCAATCCCCAGTACCAATCAACAAACAAAAATACCACAGGACTTCTATATAGTAGAAGGAGCTACAGAAAATGTATCCAACTTAATTATATTTTTAATCTATTGGATGTGCTATTGTATTGCCACTGCCTTATGCAGTATTTTTTCTAGTAAGGACTCAATGAATTTTTAAAAAAATTTTTTATGTGTGAGTGATAAATTCTTTTCCAATCAGATTTTATTGGTACATTTTAGATATACATAATGATCACATTCATCATAGAGAATTTGTACCTGTGCATGATATAACTTGTTTCTTTTTTTTCCCAATTCCCCTGCCCTTCTTTCAACTTCTCCTCCCCTCCGCATTTACAAAAGCTTTATTTCCATTTTTTTTCTTCTTTTCTCATTTTTTTTAAACTTTTCCCTTCTTTCCTTCTCTTGTTCCCCTCCCCATTTGAGCATTTTCTTCCTACTTCACAATACCTATTATACATTTTGGTCCTTATTTACACTTTCAGTTTCTCACACCAGTGAAACAATGAAATCTTACACATGTGTCTGGTTTATTTCACTTAAGCATATGGTATCAATGTGCATCCATTTACCTAGAAATGTCTTCAGCTTATACTTCTTTATGGCAGAGTAGTACTCCATCGTATAAAAAAAAAACCCCACACCACCTTTATCCATTCACCAGTTGATAGGCACTTGGGCTGTTTCCAAGAGTTGGCTATTACAAAATGTGCCACTATAAACATGACAGTGCATATATCACTGTGGTATGATGCTTTTAATTCTTTCAGGGTGATACCAAGAAGGGCAATAGTATGGCACCTCCTCTAGTTCTAGTTTTTTGAGTAATCTCCACATTGACCTCCACAGCAATAATGTTTATAAATGAATAGTTTTCTCTAAGCTATACACATGTGGGCAAGAGTAGAGGCCAAGGCTGGCTCCAAATGATTTCTATACAAAACTGAAGGAATAATAAATTTTTTTCAGTCCTAACTTTGTGACTATACTTATGTCTTATAATAATGTACTCTTCACATAGAAAAATGCATAGATAGCTAACCAATTATACAGATTTTTGCTCTAAAACCAATAAACATTATTGGCTTCAAAAGACTGTTTTGCTAGTAGATAAGGTTGTATTCTGATTGTCAAGGAAAGAATGCATTTCTTGGACATCCTTTCCTGACAGTTCATATCTTCACATTCAATTTAATGGAACCACTATTAGATTTATGTTCTTTATTACAAATTTTCTTAGGACCTACTGCTACATTTAATCTTCTCTTAGGTAGACTCAATTCATTTCATTGGTTTACAAAGATTCTGAAGCACCAAAAAAAAATCTAGTATAATGGTCCAAATTTCTTAATTGAAAAAAAAAAAAAAAAACACTTTGTTCCATAGCATTTGAAGTGTTTTGATCCTTAAAGTGCTGAGCCCAATTTCTCAGCAAGCATGTAGCAGGCATTTGAATTATAAAACCTACTGTCTGCATTGACTATACATAGCACATTCCTCCTGGAGGCCTGCAAAGGATGTATACTGTAGTAATACGTAGGCCTGTTCCAAGCTTCCAAGGGTCATGTTCTAGTCTAACCAATCTTAGAACTAATGCTAAATGCCACTATAATAAGGATATAAAGGGTCTACCCTTGTCTATCTCCAAAAAATCTTAAAGAACATGTTATTAATAGTGGTTTGATAACATCCCCTTTAAATAATAGCTACCCAGTAAGGAGCGATATGCATCTAGTTGGCTAGGGATATTGCTAACTATGATAAAATGCATGTAAAAATCATATCCCATTAGGAATATGCAAATTCTACCTTATGGTAAGGAAATTTTTGAAAGTATTATTTTTTCTATAATTTTCTGAGAAATTAGGAAGATGGGCAAGTGAAGAAAGGGAGAAAGGTGAACAAGTATAATGTTATTACATGCCAAGCACTTCACACATGTTTCATGTGATGTTCACAGCACTCCAGTGCGTGAAATGTAACTGCCCTACTTTGCAAGAGAGAGAACTGATACTCAACCAGGTGAAAAAATCTGTCCCAAGTTTGCATACCTCACAGTAGAGATCACCTGTTATTCTAAAGTCATGGTTCTCTCATTCCCCTACACAAACTGTCATAGAAAGAGCAAAAAAAGCTTATGATATATTTGGTTTATTTTTTGCTCACAAAACGTCAGCTATAAGCTGCCATGACAGAGTGGGTCACTGTGGATTTGACTTACTTCAAGGAGGAATCCCCCACACCAATGCAGCCTCGCAAGCTGAGCTTCCTTAGGAATCCACCACATCGCTTTGAGATATTTTCCACTACTCGACCCTTGAATACAGAAAGTTAGAAAAAGTATCATTTTTTCATGCTGCTTACCTAGCAGTAGAATAACATGAAATTCAAAAACAACACTTGCTGTACACTTGCTGTACGTGCCACCTCCACTGGATGAAAACAGAGATCAGACTCTTACACAGCAAGTGACCGCGGGGAGGGGAGAAGGGGCCCCCACATCAGGCCACTGGTTCTTCTAGGTTCTGCTAAGTTAAGTAACTGGGAGGAAATTGCTTGGACTTATATCACTGTTAAACATAACCATTTCCTTATTTATTAAAAAAGACACAAAACACATACCTTGGTAAAATAATTGGCAAATATACTACAATAGTAACTGAATTAAAATGCAATTCCATTGCAGTAAATACACTGGCTAAATGGAAAAGGAATAAGGTTTTACTAACACTGGGAAAATAAACAACTCTGGTATCTCAACACCCTCCAATCAGCACTTAAAGCAGTTATTCTGTGCAATGCTCTTTATCACTCCCATTCTCACTTTTTTATTAAAAATGTGGTATTTAAACCAGGCGTGGTGGGTGTGGTGGTGCACGCCTGTAATCCCAGCACTCGGGAGGCTGAGATGGGAGGATCATTGCAAGTTTGAGGCCAGCCTGGGCTACAAAGTGAGCTCAAGGCCAGCCTGAACTGCATAGCAAGACCCTGTCTCAAAAAGACCAAAAAAAAAAAAAAGAAATGTGGTATTTAATATTAACATGTTCCTGCTTGCTCAAACCACCAGAGGTACATGCCTGACTATCCTACCAGTAGCTTTTTATTAATTTTATCAGTAAAAAGACCAATAAAAGTGATTAGATCTGTTTATGCCACCCGTAATTCAAGCTACCCGATGAGATACTCATGCATGTACCACTGGTGATCCAAATCACCCAGCAGCAAGACACAGGAATCACAGCCTGCTGTGAACATGTTAAAGTTGTTTTAAAATAAATTTTATTTATTTGTGTAGGCTTACCACTCTTAAATTGAAATATTTATATATTTCTAGACAAATATAAGGGGTGATCAAAAATATATTTAATGTTTAAAATTTTTAAACATTCATTACATTAAAAGATATATTGCCATTAATTCCCCTCAAAACCATCCCACCATGAACACACCCACCTATCCCATGGGTCTTGTAATTTTCCTGAAGTAGTTCTGGAAGTCTTACGTGAGTATATTTACAAAATACGATAAAAAATATGACGACTGCTGCTGCCAAGTGCCACCCAATGGAAACGCGGGCTCATTAAACCATTATGGTGCATCCTCCTCATTCATCTTATTCACTGGACCAGACTGTGACTTCTGGTTCTTCCAAAAGTCAAAATGACCACAAAAGGAAAATGTTTTGAATCAATTTAGGACATCAAGGCAGCCACAGAATGCAACTAAAGATGCAGAAAGTGACAAGAACAATGGGATAAATATGTTCAAAGTGAAGGAATGTGTCTTACTGTAATAAGTCTTCACTTAAACACATACTGTATTTTTTATCATACCTTGTAAGACAGAATCCTGCAATTAGAAAGGGTTTTAAATAATACTTCTTTATTTTGCAGGTAATTAAACAGGCCTGAGAGATTGTAAATTTAAGTAGCCAAATGGAGGGACTTCACATATGCAGCCTCACTCCTAGGCCTATACCTAAGGCATTTCCCCATTCTTAAAGCTGAATTACAATTCCCAGATCCTTCAGATCAATAAATATTTGTCCGATCTCCTACAAAGGATTAAGTTAGGTTAAGTGTTAATGACAGAGCTGCAAGACTTTAAAGTGATGAGTGGTAAAACTCAGATTATGAGCATGAGCAAGGGGGAAAGCTGTCTGTTACTGATGCAGAGCAAAAATAGAAGACAAGGGAAAATTTGGACCTGATATACACAAAGATCTTCCAGATTTTTTTTTCTTCTGTTCTACTTGAACACTTTAATATGCTGGGAGTGGTGGGGTACCCCTGTAATCCCAGCACTCATGAGGCTGAGGCAAGAGGACTGCTGTAAGTTTGAAGCCAACCTGAACTACAAAGTGAAATCTTGTCTCAAAAAACAAAAAACCTTTAATATTAAATCTAAAATGCAGGTTGGGCGTAGTTGCACATGACTGTAATCCCAGCACTCAGGAGGCTGAGGCAGGAGGATCACTATGAGTTCAAGGCCAGCCTGGGCTACACAATGAGTTGAAAGCCAACATGAACTACATAGTGAGACCCTGTCTCACTAAAAAGAAAAAAAAATCTATGTGCTCACTTTGGCAGCACATATACTAAAAAAGAAAAAAAAATCTAAAATATAGTAAAAAAGAAGATAGAGACAGTAGTTGCTTATCTTTCTGAAAAGCCCTCCAAACAAAATTAATTAACTTACCTCTACATCTGTTTGAAAGTTAAAAAGATCTATTCTTTGCCAGTTGCTTCCATCTAGGGCTAAGACGTTCCAAGCCTGGGTAGTAGGAGAAAAAAGAAAAATGGGTGGAGGTGAAAGAGGTACCTCTATTGAGTCTTTTGAAAAAAAAAGTCTATTTGCAACCTTTGTATTTCCAAACTTTTATTCTTGATATATATTAATAATCAATTACAGAATTATATTAATATTATATTAAATATAAAAGATAGTGGCACTTTAACACTTAATTTGAACTAAAGCTCATCTTTATTCCAATAAAACATGGTATTTATTAAAAATCTAGTGAATACACTACCTTAGAAATCTGTGCACATCGGCACAAAGTTACTATATCCAAGAAGGAAAATATTCTAGAAAGAAAGGGAAAAAACACACAAAAAAGATATTGTTAACATTTTAGTACAACTTGAAAGATAAAGTCTAAAGTATCTGGTTATGTAAGTTTTTTCAAAATTCCTCAACTAGCAACATATAAGTACACATCACTACCATGAAATAGTCAATGTTTGTACATTCATAAGCTGTTTGACACACCACACAAATAGTCTTAAAATAGAACTCATTAATCTTTTATTTCCTTGGTTTTAAGACATGAAGATGGGAAAGTGATCGTAAGTAGTTCTGCGTCAAGACCAACTCTCTAATCTACCAAGCCTGGGGATAACCAAACTCTTGTAATTCTAATGTCCCTAACATATGCCACAAACCTCTCTTTTGGATGCACCTAACAAGCTCAGATGTGTAAGCCTCAAATAACATGGCCAAAAAAGCTGACTGACAGAACTCATTTGGTTGGATGTATTTGTACCCCTGGCAGAAGGATATCCTCGTTGGCCAGCACAGTCTAAGTGACCACTATTTCCTGAGCAAAATCCAAGAAGCCACAGAACATGAGAAAGTTGGAGGGAAAGAAAAGAGAGGCAAACAAAAACCTGCTCCACAACAGTAACGCCTCTCAGAGAAAACAACAGCTCCCAGCCCAGCAGAGATCTGAGCAAGGCCCCAGCATTCTGACAGCGGACAGGAGCTACGGACACACACTGAGCAGGGGTGTGTCTACCTCGGTGCTGGGGAGAGATGGTTGAACACCAAAAGCAGCTTTTCTGGAGAAGAGGGGATGGAGTGGAAGTCAGGCAATTCCCTATCTCAATTCTGGCAGCCCTAGAAGGTAAATAAGAAAGTCTGGGTCTTTGTGTATAGGAGAGGAAAGGGGTAAGCCGGCAAGAAGCCACTCTAAAATTCTTCAAAACTCCCTGAGGTAACTATTAGGGTAAGTTAAACATGCATGGCTCAGTGATGGATAACAGAACCCTGGAACTGGATCAGGGTCTGGTAGTAATACCATAAGACTAGAGACTGTGAAGATGGCTTTCTAGAATATAGGCTCTAATGAAAAGGGACACACTTAGGGATCTCTGTGTGTAAGAAAATACTGGGAGCTGAAATATACAATAGCAAACATATATACACATATATACTAGCAAACTACTTCAGGGAATTTGCATGCCAACAGTGCCTCTTTCATAATACATCTTGACAAATCCACAGGCCTGCCTGCCTCAACAGCCATGTTCCATGCCATATGACTGTTCCACAATCAGCCACAAGTGTCAATTCCCTAAAAAACCAAGCACCAGAAAAAGAAACTAGTCATATACAGTAAAATCACAGTTCATGCTGGGGTTGGGTTCTGAAGTACAAGGTAAGGTACTGAATAAGGAATTACATTCAGTTTCCCTTGAAAATCCCTTAAGAATGTACCACCTTGGAGAACTGCTATCTAAAGCAATAATAAGTTAACATGGATGATGTACTCACTTTGTGCCAGCCACGCTTTATGTTAGTCATTTACTTGTCACAACAACGCTATGAATTGTGTGCTACTGTTACTGTGTCTCCGTTTTACAGATAAGGACTTTGAGCACAGGGGATTATGTTACCTGACCAAACCACACAGCTAGGGAGGGCTGAGCTAAGATTTGAACACAAGTCGTCTGGCTGGCATACTGCCTTGAAAAGTTTACTCAACCATCTCCTGCCCAACTTTACTAGATGCTATTTCCTCTACTGTTATCTCCAGGAGTAGTAGTTTTTATAAACATATTATTTTGAAAAACACAGAATCACACCAATTGAAGCAAAATGATCACACAATGAGACACACACAGAAACCAAGTGGAATAGAAATGTGTATTTCTCATCTCATGCTTGCCCCTCAATTTTATGGTTACAGAAAGAAAAACTACATTGCTGCAATTTTTATCAGTATCTTTTAGGGGTTTTTTACACTTGTTATTAGCACATATTGGTTATACAGATTAGTGGGTTTCATTTTGGCAAATTGCCTGAAGTATTTACATAATATCCCCAGACATACATACCCTAAAATTAAACGTATCTGAATTTGCACAAATAGGCATGATGATACTTCAGATTGCAAAAATGCAGCTTAAGCCAATTCCTAACTCATGCTTTGTTTTGATGATGAAAATTAATGTCCTGAATAACAAAGCCCTGGATACTAGAAACAGGGATAGCTAATACAGTGGGAAACAGCTCTGGTCCCTCCAAAACATTTTCTTTTTGAAAACTGCTTCCTACTCCAAAAGTGATAACCATATTTTCACAGGGTACACATCACAATAGTACTAACGGTCATAAATATACAAAGGAGTGTAGGGTTGAATATACAGTAGTACCTCAGTTCATGAACTTGATTCTTCCAATGACTCTGGTCACAAACTGAGTTGGATGAGAACCAAACCAAACTCAATTGTTATGTTCAGTGTCAACCTTATAGGGTAATTTGATATGGTTCTTGTCCAGTTCGGTTTGCAACCAGAATCATGGAGAGAACTGAGCAGTACCACTGGACTTCTAGGCTTTCTATTCTGTTCCATTACTCCGTTTGTCTATTTTTGCACCAATAAGGTCCTGTTTTAATTATGAAGCTTCATAGTAAATTCTGAAGTCTGGAAATGTAAGTCCTTCAACTTTGTTATTCTTCATCAAGACTACCTTAATTGTTCTTGACCCTTTGAATTTCCATTTATATCTTAGAATCAGGATATCGTTTGTCTCTCTCTGTCTCTCACACATACACACACACACACACGCACAAACTTCCTGAAACCTTTACTAAAGTACAATTAAACTTACAAAAAAATTGGAGGGAATTGAGAGTTTTACAATATTAAGTCTTTCAATTCAGAAACAGTACATTCCACTATCTTTTTCAGGTCTTCTTTAATTTCTCATAGTGAATCTTATACTGTTCTACACAGACACCTTGCTCATCTTTATTATTTCCCCTGGTTATTTGTTACTTAAATATTTTAAATGTACTTTTCTAATTGATGCTAGTATAGTTAATTTTTCTATAGATGTTCTACCCAGCAATATTTCTAAGCTCATCTATTCCCTATAATGATTTTCTACATATAAAATCAGTTTATGCTGGGTGTGGTAGCACAAGCCTATAGTCCCAGAACTTGGGGAGGCTGCAGCAAGAGGAGCCCAGCCTGGACTACTTAGTATTTTAGCAAGACCCTGACTCAAAATTTTAAAATGTTAAAAGCTCTGGCAAAGTAGCTCAGTGCAAAGGCCCTGGGTTCAATCGCCTATATCAACAAAAAACAAAAGAAACCAAAAAATCAATTTACAAGGAATGACAATTTTCTTCTTTTCCAGTTATACTTTCTATTTTTTTCTTGCCTTACTGTAGCAGCCATTATCTTCTCTAATACAATGATAAATAGAACTGGTAATAGAAGACATCTTTAGTTTATTTCCATCTTGGAGAAAATCTTGTGACTCTTCAACCATTGATTATGATCTCTACTTTATGTTTTATTTCCTGTCCTTTTTTATCCTGTCAATTAATTACTTTTTTATATCTTGGAAGATATCTCAGTATTTCACATGCATTTTTTTTTAATTTGGTGGTACAGGGGATTGGACCCAGGGCCTTCACAATAAGCTGTGCCCTTAGCCTTTTCTCATTTTTTATTTTGAGACAAGTTTTTGCCCAGATTGGGCTCAAATTTGAGGTCCTCCTGCCTCAACCACCCACAGTGCTGGGATTACAGGTATGTACTATCATGCCTGGCTACATGCATGATTTTAACATCTCTTTAACATTTGATTATCTTCTCTTTAAAATAAGAACACAGAGTACAGTTACCATATGTATACCCACCCAGGGTATACATTAAATTGCCTCTATTAAATCCTGGGTACATTTGTTAGAATAAACTAATATTGATACATTTTTATTAACGAAAGCTCACAGTTCACATCAAAATTCACCTTCTGTAAAGTTAGTTTTATGGGTCTTGCCAAATACATAATGCCGTGTGATGGATAATCACTACATTAGTTTCATGCCACAAAAAAATCACATATAAAAGTTTAGTGCCATAAAAATTGCCTGTGCTTCACCTACTCATCCTTTCCTTTCTCTTAATGAACGCCTGATTTTTTTTTTGTTTTTAGTTTTCAGTGAACTTTTAAACAAAAAGCTCCCATTTCAAAATTTAAAAATCCCAGCTCATACAGATGTTTACATATCTAAACGATTGCTTAGCTAAGCAACATGCATGTTCAGTTGTAAGACGGTAACTAAATTTCTATGACAAATATGCTTTTTTAATACCAAGAACATTATAGAATCAATGCAGAGTACTAAGGATAATCTAGTAGTCACTAAATTCTTTTAAGTCTTCACTTTAGATGCTTGTTATTTCTAGCACAGGAAAGTAAGTAGCCTTTCATATGCTCAAACACTGGAATCTTTAATGTCGTATGAGCTGGCTTGCAAACAAGAAGTCAACCACTTAAAGGATGTTTTAAGTGAACAACCTGCAAACCCCCGGGATGGGAAAACCCTAAGACTGCACAGTTGTGAGCACTCACAACTATCACAACTGTGGCTGAAGACTGTTCACACCGTTCTGAGATCTTAAAACAGGATTTCAAAATAAAAGGTTTTTAACAAAAAATTGGCATATGCACAATTTCTCCACCAATTTCTGTGTCGACCATTTAACTTTTCCACTTGAAAAAATGCAATAAAAAGCTGGACGCCAGGTTTCACCATCTCAGTTAATATTCACAATTACAGTGGCTACAACTCCAGACAAAGCACTGGCAGCGCTGCCCAAAGTCAGTTCATACTGTAATTACGTTCTTTACTCCAAATAAATGGCTGTCCTGATGAACCCCTACCATTAGAACTGGCTAGTGAACAATGAACTATACTTTCTAGATGTGGAGAGAAACAAAACCTGCTCCAGTCACCTGCTCGGCTTCTTCAGGTCCTCCATTCGTGCCCAGAAGGCTGTGAGGATTGGGTCTGCTGACCCTGCCCACTTGAAGAGGATGCCTGCTGGCAGCTTTCTCCTTTAACACTGTCCAATCACACGTGCAGTTAGGTTGGTGATTCGAGGTCCTGACCAGGATGTGAAATAGCTGCCTCAGGTATATGCAATCTAAGGCTCCCTCAAATTGCAGTCCACAATAGTTTAGGTACTTGACAAATTCTGAAGGAATCCTCTTCCATAAAACTTCAGCAGGAGTGGACACCTTCTTTGCACTAATCTTTTCATATTTTTGTTGCAGTCTTGAGTCTTTGCCATGGCAGGCTGTTCTATTAAAATACATCAGAGCAAATCCTAGTGATTCCATGTCATCTCCATAACTCTGCTCAATACCAAGATGTGCCCTGACATTGAGCAGTGCCAGTGAGGTTTTCTTCTTCTCTGTATGGTATGTGTTGTCTCATCCTGCTGTCTCTGTAGTTTTTGGCCAAACCAAAATCAGTAAAGAATAACTTATTACAGTGATGCTCAATACCTATTAGGAAGTTATGCTTCTGTGTATAAAATTCTTTATATGGAAATATTCAGTTCTACTGATCGGCTAACCAGGCTGTCTTTTTGCGACAAGGTTTCATTATGTAGTTCAGGGTGGCCTTGAACTCGCTTTGTAGCCCTGCCTGACCCTGAACTCGTAGTGATCCTCTTGCCTCAGCCTCCTGCACTGGGGTTACAGGAGTGCACCTCCACACCCAGCTCCCCTGATGTTTTAAATATCTTTATAAACTGCCTTTTCCAGGACATCGAATAATTGGAATCATAGTAGTTGTTCAGCTTTTCTTTTAAACTTAGTAATAAGCATTGCAGGTTCATGTCTTTTCATGGTCTGATGGATCACTACTTTTCACTTAATAATATTCCACTGTATGGTTGTATGACCATTTCACCTATTGCCAACATCTTGGTTGGACCCAGCATGGGAAGATTATGAATGCTGCTGCTATATACATTTGTGTCAGGTTTAAGTTTTTTACTTACTTGGGTATACTGAGGAGTGTGAATGCTAGATTGTGTATATTCAGCTTTATAAGAAACCACCACACTGTGTTCCCAAGTAGAGATACAATTCTGAACACCCACCAGCACTGAAGTGGAATCCCTGGCTACTCCACATCTACCATTTAACTTGGTAGACTTTGGAAGTTTAGCTATTCTAATAGGTATACACTGGTGTCTCACTCTTGTTTCAACTTTTAATCCCCACGCCAGAGATATAGCTCAGCAGCACAGCACCTGCTCAGGAAGCACAAGGTCCTGAGTTTGACTGCCGGTACAAAAAAAAAAAAAATTAATTCCCTAGCAATAATATGATACTGTGCATCTTTTTATATGCCCATTTGCCATTAACACATCCTCTTCAGTGAGTTGTTCATTCAGATCTTCCACCCATTTAAAAAACTAGTTGTCTTGTGGCTAAGTTTTAAGAATTTTTTGGACACTAGTCCTTCACTAGATACGTTTGGGAAGTATTTTCTCCCAGTCTGTGGCTTGCCACAATGTCTTTCTCAGAAATTCTAAATTTTAATAAAGTACAACTTACTGATTTTTTTCTCTCATCTATAGTGCTTTTGGTGGTGTATCTAAAAACACTTGCCAAATTAAAAGTTACCCACATTTTTTCCTACATTTTCTCCCAGTTTTGTTTTTGCTTTTAATATATGCCACTTTCAGTTGAATTTTGTGAAAGGTGTAAGGTTAACCTATCTTGATTTTTTTTTGCATATAGATGCCAGACAGTTCCAACATCACTTGTTGAAAATATTTCTTCATTGAATTCTTTTTGCTCCTTTGTCAAAGATCAGTTTACTATATTTGTGTGGCTCTCTTTCCAGGCCATCTATTCTGTTCCATTGATCCGTTTGCCTATCATTTCACCAATACATCTTGATTATTTGCAGCTATATATCAAATCTCAAAGTCAAGTACTGGATTTTGTAAACATCCTCATCCTGTGCAAGAGGAGGGCATGGAGATGGTGTGAGTGCTACACCTGCCTGGGTTGGGGGTAGCCTGCTTACAATATAAGGGAGAAAGAGAGGTTTCTGGAATTTTGTCCCAGCAATGATAGAAAAGTAACCAAGACACCAACCTTACAAAAAAGGAAAGAAAAGACTCAAGTCCACGCAATTAAGAATGAAAAGGGTGAAACTACAACAGATCCTAAAGAAATCCAGAAAATCATTAAAACCTATTTCAAGAACCTGTATTCTAATAAGATGGAAAACACAGAAGAAATGGATAAGTTCCTAGATACACATGAATTATCAAAGCTGAATCAAGAAGATATAAAGATTCTAAATAAATCCATATTAGTCAGTGAAATTGAAGATGTAATTAAAAACCTACATAGGCTGGGGAGATAGCTCAGTGGCACAAGTCCCTACCTGGCAAGCACAAGGTCCTGAGTTCGATTTCCAGTACCGAAAAAAAAAAAAAAAATACCAAAAAGGAAAATCCAGTGCCTGACGGATTCACTGCTAAATTCTACGAGAAATTTAGAGAAGACCTAATGTTGCTACTTCTCAAACTTTAATATAATTGAAAGAGATGCAATACTCCCAAGTTCATTCCTGGAAGCAAGCATTACCCTGATACCCAAACCAGAGAAAAATCCAACTGAAAAAGAAAACTACATGCCAATTTCTCTAATGAACATAGGTGTAAAAATCCTCAATAAAATACTGATAAACAGAATGTAGCAAGTCATCAAGAAGATTATACACCATAACCAAGTAGAATTCATTCCAAGGATGCACAGATGGTTCAATATATGTAAATCACTAAGTGTAATACACCATATTAAAAGAGCCAAGGATAAAAACCATGTGATCATCTCAATAGATGCCGAAAAACCATCTGACAAAGTCCAACACCCATTCATGATACAAAAAAAAACCCTACAGAAAAATGGAATAGACACTCCTTATCTCAATCTGATAAAAAGCCATCTATGAAAAACTAACAGCCAACATCATACTAAATGGACAAAAACTGAAAGCTTTCACTCTAAAATCAGGAACAAGACAAGGATGTCCACTGTCAACACTCTTATTCAATATAGTTCTGGCAACATTACTAGAGCAACTAGACAAGGGAAAGAAAAAAAGGAATGATACAGGAAAGGAACAAGTTAATTTATCATTATTTACAGATGACATGATAGTCTACATAGAAGACCCCAAAAACGCCACCAAAAGACTTCTAGATTTAATAACCAAGGTGAGGGAGATAGCTCAGTAGCACAGTGCTTGCCTGGGAAGCGCAAGGTCCTGAGTTCGATTCCCAGTATAAAAAAAAAACACCAGGAGATTTAATAATCAAATTCAGTACCACAGCTGGATACAAAGTAAACACTCATAAGTCAACACCCTTCCTGTACACAAATATCAAACTCATTGAGTGAGAAATTAAGGAAACAACACCTTTCACAATAGCATCCAAAAAAAAAAAAAAATGAAACACCTAGCAATCAGTCTAACAAAGGAAGTAAAAGACTCTACATTTAAAACTACAGTCCTCTGAAAAAAGAGATTGAAGAGGATATCAGAAAATGGAAAGATGTTCCGTGTTCTTGGGTAGGAAGAACAAATATAGTGAAAAATGGCCATATTTCCAAAATTGTTATACAAATTTAATTTATTCCTGATCAATATACCAATAGCATATCTCACAGAAGTAGAGAAAACAATCCTAAAATTCCTGGAATCAAAAGAGACCTAGAATAGCAAAAGCAATTTAGGCAATGAAGGTAAGGCAGGGGGCCTCACAATTTCTGGCTTGAAATTATACTACAAAGCTACTGTGATAAAAACAACATGGTATTGGGAAAAAAAAAACTAGATCTGAAGATCAGTGGAACACATTAGAAGATGCAGAAGCAACTCCAAACACACTCAGGCACCTTGTCTTTGACAAAGGAGCCAAACACCTTTACAGGAAGAAAGACAGCCTCTTTAACAAATAGTGCTGGAAAAATTGGCTTTCCACATGCCAAAAATTAAAACTAGACCCATATCTTCTACCATGCACTAAACTAAAATCAAAATAGATCAAGGATGTAAATATTAAAACAGAAACATTAAATCTGCTAGAAGACAGAATAGTAAAAACTCTCAAAGACACTGATGTAGGCAAAGACTTCATCAACAAAACCCCAATTCCATGGAAATGTCACAAAAAATCAACAACTGAGATCTTACTAGAAAGCTTCTGCACAGCAAAAGAAACCACCAACAGAGTGAAGAGACAACTCAAGAGTGAGAAAAAAAAATTTGCCAGCTGTTCCTCAGACAAAGCTTTAATATCTAGAATATATGAAGAACTCAAAAAATCACACCCCCAAATTTAAAGACCCAATCCAAAAAAATGGGCATCGAAATGAACAGATACTTCTCAGATGAAGTAGAAACAGCAAATGAATATACGAAAAAATGTTCCACATCACTGATCATTTGAGAGATGCAAATTAAAACAATGCTAAGATTCTATCTCACTCCAGAAAGACTGGCTATCAACAAGAAATCAATCAATAACAAATGCTGGCAGAACTGTAGGTAAAAAAAGGAACCCTTCTCCACTGTTGGTGGGAGTGTAGACTGGTGCAACCCATATGGAAATCAATGTGGAGACTCCTCAAAAAACTAAAACTAGGGATTTCATTCAACCCAGCTATTCCCCTTCTTGGTATCTTTCAGAAAGAATTAAAAGCATCACATAACAGCAATATATGTGCACCGATATTTATAGTGGCATAATTTGTAATAGCTAAATCTTGAAAACAGCCTAAATGTCCATCAACTGATGATTGGTTAAAGAAGATGTAGTTTTTTTATACTCTGCCATAAAGAAGGATAAGCTTGAGACATTTCTAGCTAAATGGATGTACCTTGAGACCATACTCTTTAAGTAAAATAAATTGGACACGTTTAAATATCACATGGTTTTTCTGGTGTGAGAAATCAAAAGTATAAATAAGGTCAAAAATGTACAAATGTACATTGGGAAATGGGAAGAAAATGTTCAAATGAGAAGAGGAAGAAGGCAGCAGGGGAGGAGGAAGGAAGGGACAAGAAAAAAAGAGACTATAAGGAAAAAATGGAAGCAAAGCTTTTGTAAACAGGGAGGGGGAAGAATGGTAGGGAAGGGTGGAGAATGGGGAAAAAAAGAAGCAAGATATATCACGTACAGGTACAAACTCCTATGATGAACGCTATCATCATGTACCAATAAATTTTTAAAATAAAAAAAGTCGAGCAATGCCAATCCTCGTATTGTGTTGGCTTTTCTGAATCTTTGTTCTTCCATTTAACTTTTGAAAGAGTTTGTCAGTATCCACAAAATAATTTTGTAGTATTTTGATAGGATTGTGGTGAATCTAGAAACCAGGTTGGGAAAAATTAACTTCTTAATACTGAGTCTTCCTATCCATTAATATGTAATACTTCACCATTAAGATCTCACTGATTTCTTTCTTTGGAGTTTTGCAGTTTTCCTCATAGATTTTATACAACTTTATTAAGACTTATACTTGGGTATTTCATTTTTTGATGCTAATGTAAATGGCATGCTTTTAAATTTCAAATTCCAGTTAACTACTGCTGGTCTATGGAAAAGTAATCTTTGTGTATTAAGGTTGTGTCTTGTAACTGCTATAATTGCTTACAAGTTATAAGAGGTCTTCGTTGGTGTTTTTAAAGAAACCAGATCAATAATCTTGCAGTATCTCAAGACTAGATATGTTGATTGTACCTGTTAACATGGTATAACATTCCTTGGGCTTCTATTTTCTGTACATTGGTAGTTGAGATCAGTTTCTGACTCTCAGAATGATTTCTTTAAAAATTTCATGTTTTTCATCAGAAGAACACATATTTGGTCACTTCTTGAAAAGAAGCACTAATGTTCAGTGCCCACATCTATCAATTCATCAACGATTGTCAAACAGTGACATTTTAATCAATCATTCTTCTTGCACTTACTAGCTAGAGTACTTCAATAAAAAGAAACCTTACTTTACCTATTGGTAGGTTTGGAAAGGAAAGACAATTTAAATGCTTGTTTCTTTATCAAAATGACCCACTTTTGGCCAGCAGGAGCCTCTTCAAATTGGATTCTGAGTAATTTTGACAAGACACTTTCAGTTTACTTGCTGTCTTGTAAAGTAGGGTTGACTGATTCCATCTCATACATTTTCTGCTTCAGTCCTGGAATCAGTCATTCCATCAAGAAGCCCCAGTTTCTTTTTATGGAAAATAACACTTTAGGACTACAATCTGGATGCTAAGGATGCTTAATGATACCAGACTGGTGGATCTGAAATATTTACACATATACATCACTTTATACTGACGTATATAACATGCATTAAATTGTTCACTCCTTGGTGTAAAATTGCACATACACACTTAGGAAAACCCTACCCATGTTCAATGTCTTTTTCTTCTTTATGCAGCTACGCAAGTAAACAAAACACCCTCCTAAACGCACACAATTTTGACTTTTATTACCACAGATTAATTTAACCTGACATTGTACTTCACATAGTCAAACATCCAGTTTATTTTACTTCTGTCACTCAGAATTCTGAGATTTCCATGCAATTGCATGATGCAATGGTTTACACTTTCCTGTTGCTCTTTAGCGTCCTAATAAATATACTCCAACTCATCCATTTGGTGGTTAAGTGACATGCAGGTTTTTTATGATTATGAACAAAACATATGAATATTCTCATACACATTTTTGATAGACATATGCTTTTATTTTACTTGGGTATGTACCTAGGAAGAAACTGCTTGGCAACTCAATTGTTTACCTTCAGTAGCTTTTGCCAAAAAGTTCTCCAAACTAGTTGGGCCCACTTGTCCTGCCATGAATAATGTATGAGAGGTCCAGTTGTTCCACACATTTACAAAAATTGGTTACGGTTGTCCTTTTAATAGCAGCTTCCTGGTGAAGATATACCGATGTTATTATTTAATGTACTGCTCAAATGATTACTAATGCTGGGTACTGATTCATACAATTATTGGCCATTTGGGGGCTTTTTTTGAATTGCTTGCTTTTAAATTTGGGGAGTTTTCCTTATAGATTTGTAGTTCTTTATGTATTTTGGATAAGAATACTTTGTTGGACAAGAATATCTTCTCTAAACATTTGCCCTTTCACTCTTATAAGTTGGTCTTTGATGAACAGTTTCTTAATTTTAGTGGAGACCAATTTATCAAATTTTTAGTAGTTGCAAAGGCATATATGTCTTACTTAAGAATTTTATACTTTAAAATTATGAAGATATACTTTTATATTTTCTTCTAAAACATTTACTGTTTTACCTTTCATACTTAAAACCATGAACCATTTCAAATTACTCTGCTTATATTCTGAGGTAAATATCAAGGTTTTCTTTTCCACATATGGTTAACCAGTTGACTGAGCACACTTTAACTGAAAGGCTACCCTTTTTCCACGGAACTGTAACATGTTTTTGTTGTGAATCAGGTGACTCTGCATGTCAGTCTGTTTCTGGAATTTTTGGCCAATGAACTAAATGTCTTTCCTCACACTACCACCACTTTGTCATGATTGTTGTGGTTTTACAGTATTTTGTCTTCATATAAGGCTGCCTAAGTCCTCCAACTTTGCTCTTCTTTTTTGAGGCTGTCTTGGCTATTCTAGGTCATTTATATTTCCAAATAAAACTTAGAATCAATTTACCAACTTGCAAACAAAACAATCTGCTATAGTCACAATTACACTAGCTCTGAATCTTTACCTCAAGCTTCCAATCCATGAACATGACATACATCATGATTTATTAGGTCAGTTTTTCTCGGGTCTTGGTAGAGAGGTCCTGTACATCTTTCATTAGATTTGGTCTTAGGTAATTTCATGCTGATGTAAATACCATTATCTCTGAGAAATCCATTTTCCAGTTATTTGTTTCTAATAGATATAAATTCTAATGATTTGTATTCAAGACTTTCTATGTACACATTGTGTCATTTGTAAATGAGAAATTTTTTTCTGTTTAAACTTTATACATTTTATTTGCTTTTCTTATATTATCACAGTTGGTACAATCTCCAGTAAAATGTTAAATAGAACTAGTGATAGTGGACAACCTTGTCTTGTTCTTAAACACAAAAGAAAAGTGCTCAGTGTTCGACCACAAAATGAAAGAGCCATCAAAGACATCCATCTCATTAAGGAATTTCCACTTTATTTCTAGTTCTAGCATAAATGAGTATTGAATTTTATTAAGCATGCATTCTATATGCTCTAAGATAACAATGTGGTTTTTCCCCACTCTGTAAATGTTCTGAATTACACTGATTGATTGATTTTCATATATACACAAACAACCTTGCATTCCTGAAAAAATTTTCAAAGCTCTGTTCATTATAACTTTGTTATAATGGACTTAATTTCCTAAGGTTTTGCTTAGTATTTTTACACCTAAGTTCATAAGAAATACTGGCCTAAAACTTTCTTTCCTTTTAACATCTTAATCTAGTTTGACACTGGGTTTATGCTTGCCTCATAAAATCCCATCTATACTCTTAAAGAATGGGTTTAAGATTAGCATTACTTATCCCTTACATGGTTAGAAAAATTCACAGTGATGTTTTCTGGGGTTAGATGTTTTCAGTAATATTTTATTTACAATTTTAATTAAACAAATGATTTCAGATTTTAAGTATCTTCTGTTGGTTTGTTGTTGTTGTTGTTGCGTTTTTGAGACAAAGTAGTCCACATAGTCCAAGCTGGCCTCTAACTCATGGTGATCCTCCTGCCTCAGTCTCTTGAGTGTTAGGATTACAGGTGTATGCCAACAGGTGTGTTGGCTTTTAAAAGTTGTAGTTTTCATGGAATTTTCCCATTTCACCCAAGTTGTCAAATATATTTTATAATTCTGTCCATTGTTTTAAAAAAATTGGTACTTTTGCCCCCTATTAAAAATGTATTTTTTCCTTTTAAGCTAGGGTTATCAATTTAATCATAAAATTATCTCTGTTGATTTTTCTACTGGTTTTTCTTATTTTGCTTTTTTAGAGTCAGGGTCTCACTATGTAGCTCAGGTTGGCTTTGAATGCAGTATGTACTCCAGGCTGGCCTTGAACTCATGACAATCCTCCTGCCTCAGCCTCTCCAGTACTGGGACTACAGGAGTATGCCACCACGCCTGGCCTTTCTTATTTTTATCAATTCTTTTGCTATATAGTACTTTCTTTGAATTTATTTTGCTGTGCTTTTAAGGTTGAGGTGTGTTTTGACTATTAACTTTCAACCTTTCTTTCTGACACAGATTTATAGCATTTCCCTCTAAGGTCCATACCATAAATTTTATATACCATGCTTTCATTATTATTTAACTGGAGATGCTTTTGAATTTCCATTGTCATTTCTTCCTTGATCGAAGGGTTATTTAGAAACATGTAATTTAACTTCTAGTTATTCTTCTGTCAGTGTATAGCTCTGCTATGATCACAGAACACGTTCTAGATATCTCAATATTTTGAAATGTGCTGATATTTACCTTATAACCCAGTGTATGATCTATTTTGATACATGTCCATGTTTACTTGAAAAGAATTCATCTCCTAAAGTTATTTGGTACTGTCTTCTGTATATGTCTAGTAAGTTAATTGTGTGGTCCAAATCTCCTATATTCTTTTCAATTTTTTTTTGGGGGGGGGCGTCTGGTTATTCTATCACTTACTGAGATGAGTGCGTTAGAAGACTTATATACCTTTAGTTCTATTCATTTTATATTTTTCCATTTATTTTATTAAGTTCATAAAATTTAAGGCTATACTGTCCAACTTACCAACCCCTTTATTACTGAAAAATGTTCTTTGTGTCCAATATACTTCTTGCCTTGTAGTCTACTTTGTTGATATTAATATAATCACAACTTTCTTTTAATCTTTTTCATCTTTTGCTTCCTCTTAAGTTGTGTCTTATGATTTCTTAAACTCCAGTTTGACTCTGTCTGTGAACAGTAGTGTTAAACCCGTTTACTATAATCACAGGTATGGTTCAAAATCTACCATATTGCTATTTGTTTTCTATTTACCTATCTGCTTGTTCTTTTGCTCCCCTTTCAGCCCTCTTTTGAAATAATCAGGTAATTCAATATTCATACATATTTTGTGGTTGCTTTATACAGTACACATCCCATTACAGTTCACCTTTACCTCATCGCTCTACCAGTGTAACAACAGTATGCTTTCACTGAACCCTTTCCTGTCCTTTGTGCCACTATTGCTGTATTTTATGCTAGACAGATGCTAGAAACTCAATAATACATCATTTATGACTTTTCCTTTAAGCAAAAGTTCCTTTGAAGAACTTCTTTAAAAAGGTAAAAGGTATTTTATATTTGTCTATATACTTACCATTTATAATGTTCTTTATTTTCTGTTTACTTCAGTCTCATTTCTCTTCAGGAAAAGAACTTCAGTATTTTTTAATATTTACTTTTATTAAATACATTTATTAAATGGTTTTACTAAATACATGTTTGCGGTACATAATGATTACTTCATCATGGGGAGTGGGCACCTGTACATAATGTATTTTAATTCTTTTTAGGTCCCCTTCCCCTCCTCACTCCATCTCTTGGTCCCTATAACTTCCCTTTCTTATAACATCTTCAGTCCATTTGATACTAAGCTTCGTGGTACACACCTGTAACCCTATCACTCTTGGAGGTTGAGGCAGGAAAAGCTCAAATTCAAGCCTAACCTGGGCAACTCAACTACTTAGCAAGACCGTGTCCTCAAAATAAAAACTAAAAAGGGCTGGGTATGTAACTCAGCCTGGATATGTAACTAGGCTCTGGGTTCATTTCTCTGCAGCACCACAAATACAAAAAAACCTTGGGAGGGAAGAAGAAATAAAAGGGGATGGGGAATTTCTAAGCCAAATACTTTGTTCTTGCATTCAGGCCTCTTAAGAATAGCTGATTTAGTCTCTCTGCCAAACACACCCAACCATTACTAGGTGCCGAATTCAAAGTGTGGAAGTTGCTGCAGCTTTCTGCTCACTTATGAATGCCATGTTTACCTGCAAAACCCAGTCATCCAGATCTCCTTTTGTCCACTGTTCTTTATTTACTCTATAAAAGTACAATTTGAAAAGGTCACCTATAATTTCCTTGTGGTTATCAAAGGGGCAAAAACTTTGTTCTTTTTAACCAGAAGTATAATAACTTCTTTTATTTAAGGTCTATTTTATCTTATGCTAATATATCTACAGTCTAAAGATAGTTAATACCTCTACCCACAGCCTCAAATCACTTTAATCACCTTTTCTTATCATCCAACTAAAATTATTTACTATTGCACCTTAACTTTCACCAAATCTTCCATATTTTAGTTATTATCAGTTTTTTGTTTGTTTTTCTACACTGGGGACTGAGTCTAGGGCCTTTACTCTGCACTACACCCCTAGCCCTTTTCAAATTTTTTAAGACAAGTTCTCAGTAAGTCACTAAGTTGCCCTGGCTGGGCTCCAAACTTCTCCTGCCTCAGCCTCCCATAGTGTTTGGATTATAGGCATGTACCACTATATCTGGCTTTGTCCTTATTTTTTTAAACAATCAACAGTTACTTAGATTTACCCAAACAGTACCATTATTTAAATCACTATTTGTTTCTTACTTATTCCCTGTAAAATCAAATTTATTAAAGTTTATCTTTAACAGTTTTTTAGAAAGGTGAACTCTTTAAGAGAAGAAAAAATTTAACTAGATTTTTTTTTATTGGGGTGAAATTAACACAACTAAAACTAACCATTTTGAAGTATTCAATTCAGAATAATTAGCCCACTCACAATGGTGTGCAATCATTACCTCTATCTAGTTTCAAAACACTCTCATCACCCCCTAAAAACAATCATATACATTAAGCAGTCTCTTCCTATCTTCCTCTCCCCTCAGCCCCTGGCAACTACCAACATGCTTTGGCTCCACAGATTTATCTATTCTGCATATTTCATGTAAATGGAATCATGTATTATGTGACTTTTGAGTTCATTTTTAGCATAATGTTTTTGAGATCTACATTATGACATATCAGTATTACTTTCCTTTTTATGGTTAAATAGATGTACAGTAATACCTCAGTGCACGAATATTTCTGTTTACACACAATTCGGTTCACAAGTAGAAGTGTTTGGCAAAATTTTGCTTTACTTTGCCAGCTCTGCATCAGGCGGCAAACATGACCCTGACCATCTTCCTCACACGAACGCAAATGTAGCCATCGTCCCCCAAACTAAAAAATAAGTTAATAAACCAAGGTACCACTGTGTGTGTGTGTGTGTGTGTGTGTGTGTGTGTGTGTGTGTACCCTGAGTTTATTTATCTGTTGATAGATATTTGAAATTTCATATGTTGGGTACTGTGTACAATGCTGCTATGAACATTTGTGTACAAGTATTTGTTGTAGCTTTCAATTGTTTGGGATATACAGTAGCCTCCACCTATCTAGGGTTTTGCTTTCCACATTTTCAGTGGTCAGCTATGTTCTGAAAATATTAAATTTAAAATTATAGAAATAAACAATTTTAAATGCAGACCATTCTGAGCAATGTGATGAAACCTCACATCATTCTCACTCCTGCCCCAAGACCTGAGTTATCCCTGTTTAATGTATGCACACCAAATAGACTACATGCTCATTAGCTATATATATAACTTATTAGCTGTATCTCAGTTATCATGTCTTGGTGATCAGAGTGACTGTGGTATCACAGTAACTATGTCCAAGAAACTCTTGTTTCACTTAATGGCAGCAAAGCACAAGAGTAGTGAGGCTTGGGGCTGGAGATTTAGCTCAGCGGCACAGCACCTGCCTGGCAAGCTCGAGGTCATGAGTTCGATTCCCAGTACTGGAAAAAAAACAACCCCCCCTCAAAAAAAAAACCCAAACAAAAAAAAAAAGAGTAGTGAGGCTTGCAACTCAAATATGCCACAGAGAAGCCATAAGTGCTTCTATTAAGTATCACCTCACAGAATCACAAAAAGGGTGAGCACAAGACATACTGAGAAAGATCACATGCACACAACTTATATTACTGTATAATTAGAATTCTTCACTATTATTGTTAATCTCATACTGTGCCTAATTTATAAATTAAATTTTGTCATAGCTATATATGTATAGGAAAAGATATATTTAGGGTTCAGTATCCACCATTCCAAACATCCACCAGGAGTTCTGGAATATAAAGCCAAAGCCACTATATAAGTAGAATTTCTAAGTCATACTGTAATTCTGTCTTTAACCTTTTAAGGAACTGCCAAATTGTTTTCTACACTGGCTATATCACTACAGAAAAGCTTTTCTAATTACATTATCATTTAAAAGTAATCTAGGGGCTGGGGATATAGCTCAGTGGCATAAGCACCTGCCTGGCAAGCACAAGGTCCTGAGTTCAATTCCCGGTACCCAAAATAATAAAAAAATTTAAAAAAAACTAAAAGTAATCTAGGTCAGTAAAGAATTCTAGGTTTACATTTCCATTGGCAACCAGGAATTACTCTTTCACTCTGCTTGTATTGTTGCAGATGAGACATAAGTTTAATTGCTGATTGTTTCAGGTATGGCACCTCCCTGGCAAGCACGAAGGTCCTGAGTTCAATTCCTGGTACCAGAAAATATCCTCAAGCCTCCCCCCCAAAAACTGATTGTTTCAGGTAACCTTACTCATCTTCCAGACTTATTTAAGGCTTTCTTGTCTTTTGGGTTTTTTTTTATTTTTGAAGTACTGGAGATTGAATACACAGCCTTTGCACTGAGCTATATCCCCACCCCTTTGTGCTACTTTTTTGTTTTGTTTTGTTTTGTTTGAGACATGGTCTTGATGACAAGTTGCTAAATTGCCCATGCTGGGCTTGAACTTGTAACCCTCCTGCCTCCACCTCCCAGAGTGCTGAGATCACAGCCCACACTCCAGCATGCCCGTCTAAGACTTCCTTGTCTTTCAGATTCTGACATTTCAGCACACTGTATCTAGGTATGACTCTATTTTTACTGGTCTTGTTTAGTAATTTAGTGCTCTTCCACAATTTGAGGATTCATACTTTTCATCCACTCTAAAAAATTTTCAGCCAATGCTGTTTTAAATATTATCCCTTCTCTACTCTCTATATTCTTTGTCTATAATTTCCCTTAGAAATCTAATCCAATTAACTCATTTACTCTCCCTTTGGTGGATCATTGCCTTAAATCACTGTACTATTAATCATGAGCTCATTTTCATATAACTGAGGTGTAGAAAGGTTATGTATCCTGCTTTGTTAAATGTCCCTACAAACTTGTTTACATTCGATTCTGCCAAGTTCGCCAAAAGGCTTCATCTTCCCGGGATCAGTTTTATATGAGCTTCTGAACTCAGCACCTCTGAGTCATCCACTAAAAAGGTAGATATGGAACTAAAAGGTTTTTGAATACCAGCAATGAACTCTAGGGATTTGGACATGATAGGCAAGTGTTCTGCTACTGAGTTACATTCCAAGTCTTTATTATTTAATAAATAAAACACACCCAACTTTGAAAATGAATCTCTTAACACAAACTTCTCTCCTCTTCAGTTGCCCAGACTGACCTTAAACTAGCGATCCTCCTGTCTCAGGCTCCTAGAGTGCCACCATGCCTCACGCCAACTATGGAATCTTGGTTCAGCCATTCAATCTCTGAGCCTCAGGTTTTTTCATGAATAAAATGAAGGTAACTACTCTAGCTACCTCAAAATACTGTTCTGAGTATCAAGTGATAATTATGAGATTGTTATAGTGTACTACAGAAATATTTTTTCCCCAAAAATAATCATTAGTAAATGATAGACTTAACAGATACAACAATTTCTTTGGCAATACTGGGAACTGGAGCTAGGGCTGCATGCATGACAGGCAAATGCTCTACTCCCGAGTTTCATTCCTAGTGCCCTCACACACTTACCCACCCCTTATTTTACCCAAGCTGGCCTCAAACTTCCTCCTGCTTCAGCCTTTCAAGTAGTGTGGATTACAGGCATGTACTACCATGCCCAGCTAAGACTAATTTTTAAAATAAATAGAAATAACAGCATTGTTTCTGTCAAACAGAATCATGAGAGGACTTTACCAAGTGTAGAGAACTTTAATTTGTCACATGAATAGGAATTGTTCTGCTTGGGACTGCTGAGGGTTAAAGAGAGCAGACAGTCTTAGCAAATGACAACTTTCATTTTTCTCTGTACACACTTCTTCCTACCCTAGATCAGCATGGTTCCAGGCCCTATATTCTTTAAGGAACTATATATATATTTTGCTTTGTTTTCATTTCTTGTTTTTTGAAACAGGGTCTCATTATGTAGTCCAGGCTGGCTCACTTGAGCCCAGGGCCAGCCTCATACTTAGGGTGATCCTCCTGCCTCAGCCTCCCAAGTACTGGGATTACAGGTGTGAGTCACCACGCCTGGCTGAGGAACTATCTTAGAGTAATAGCTCCAAAGATGACACTAACTATAGACTCAATCCCTTTGTGCAAATAATTAGTCTTTGACATAAGATATGGAAGGTAAACTTTTTCAAGACCACTAAGCCTGTGCTTATATACCAAGGTACAGGACTGAAAGGGTAACAAAATATCTAAGATATGATGTGTTCTTTAAGCAAATGTTTAGTCTGAGATTCAGAGTATGACTTAGTGATATTATTGAAAGAAAAGAACCATAATGAGGTAACGCGTATATTTTCTCAAACTGATGAAATGAGGAAATGCTCTGAGCAAACAATTCTTCTCCCTAGGGTCTAATCCCATCAGAAGTACACAAAGCAAAAATTCAGATTTTCTGAAAGGAAGTCAGCAGAAATTTCACTGAAAGATCTTATTACTTCAGAAGTGTTCCCAAAAGTATAGACACTAATTACCCTTGTTACCTCAGAATGTGAGTGCTAAGGAATGCTGAAGGGAGACATATTATTTCTTTATTCATCTTTTATTATCTCATTTGCTAAAACTATCATGTTTTAAATTTTAAAAATCTAAAGAAGCAAGATATATCATGTATAGGTATAAATTTCCTATAATGAATGTTATCATTGTGCATATCTAAAATGTATCCAAAAATCTAGTATTATATACTACAAACATGTACTAATAAAGTTCTTTTAATCTAATAAAATTACTACAGAATTGTAGAACTAGACTTATACATGCAGAGTCCTCTGTGGTTCTGACTCATTTTTAAAGGAAGTTAAAGTGAAGTTAGTTTTTTATTAAAATTTATAATCATTAAGCTTTCTGGTGGAGAATAGAGATTTTATGGCTAAGTTCCACTTAGTCTACTAAGTTATGAATAAAAATTTCATCACAAATTGTTCAGCACTAAATTGGAACTAAAATAAAATATCATAAAAATAAATTGGTGAGTTGCTGATAAGGAATTTAAGACATTTTAGTGGGAATGGTATAGTCAAAAGGAAGGTAAATGATTTCATGCAAAGGTAAGACAATGATAAATTCACTCAACCACAATGCAAATGGTCACACAGAATCTGCAACTGAATCCTTAGAAGAAAGATTTATTTTTAAAATTTAAGTCAGCTGACTGATTGGAAATAGGAAATTTTCCAAGGTTAGGCAACTGTACCATGAAGCTAGAAAAAGAAAATCTGCAATATCAACACAGCAAAGAAAATCCAGATAGAATTTATTCTTAAAATCAAATCAGAAATGTAGATCAAAAAAGCACTCAAACATTAACTGAATAAATATTTTGATATTTTATTATTTTAAATAATAGAAGTTATGTGGTAATGTCTTCTTTTAACATTAATTCATATACTAAAATATATTGACTATATAGATCCTAAAACTCAACAAGACCTGTCAATAAGACAGGTCAACTCAGTAAGAGAAAATCAACATGTGAATTCTACCAAATGCATACTATTTCCTCAAACAATGATAGTTATTATAGATGTGATATTATTCATCAAGGAAAATAAATAAAAATTCAATAATCCAATATTCCACATATAACTGTTATTTGGGAAGTAGTTAAGTGAAGGAATGACTTCATGAATAATTGCTACAATTATCTTTTGAAGATAAAACTTCATATATAGATGTTTCACATGTGTAGCATACATCCACTTGATGAATTTTTAAATTTTCAATGTAATTTTAAATAAGCAATACATTCAAAAGGTTGCAATAATGATTAAGAGAATAAAAAAGTATAAACTAAAAAAATTTCCTATACTCAGTATTCTGTCTTTCCAGTCCTTCCTTTCTCACAAGAATTTGATTGTTATTTCTCATGCACCTTTCAGAGTTTGTTTTCAGTTAGTATATACAAATTTCTCTCTCCCTCCCCCTTGCTTTAGAGACAGTGTCTTGCTTTGTAGTTCAGGTTGGCCTTGAACACTGTGAGTTTGAAAGAAAAGAGACTCCTGCTTACCATCTCACTATATCACAAGATACTACTTCCTTACTTCACAAACGACATAACTACAGAGAAAAGTTCTTGAAGAGTCTTACTCCAGGAATGTAAAGGGGCAGGGTGCAGGAATAAGAAGGGAAGGGTGGAAGAAGGGGAAGGAAGAAAGAAGAAGGAAGAGGAAGGAAGATTCTACATAAAATGGTATCAGAGAATACTTAAGGTATGGAGGAGCTAGGGGGTTTAAAGAAGTCCTGTGCACTTAACTCTCTTCTCTCTGCATGCAGAATGTTAGCAAATGATAAAGTCTTGGTTTAAGTCAAGAGTCTTTATTTTTACAATACTGGCTTACTCCACTGGATCTGAACCAAAACAGCCCATGTGTATAGCTCAGCCGCTTGCAGAATGAGTACATGTACACACAAGAAGGACTTCTGTCTTATTTTCAATTTCACCTCTCTACTCTTCCTTTCCAGTTCAAGGTGGCAACAGTGAACTGAGCTCAATTCAGAAGTTTGTATTGTCTTCAATAGGGAACACAATCTGACCCTTCTTTCCAGCTTCTATTTGACCCTCTCTTATGTATTACATATTTTCTATAAGACCTTGTAGAAAAGGTCTTCCTTAAGTTAAACTTACCATGGGCACTTCCATATGACAGGCTCCACACTTGAAGCAAGGAGCCATTACTGTCCCCAGTGTATAAAATTTGGACGAGATGCAACAAGCATGATTCCAGTTGTCTTGATAGATCCTGGGACTGTGACATATTTAAGCATCTATAGGAAAACCTAGAAAATTCCCTGTCTCGATTAGATGGATTCATACTATATCAATAATGAAGTTTGTGCCAGAAATTGCTGCTCACCAACACATATTCCTTCTCCTTGTTGGGTATATATATATTCTACCACACCTATCCTCCTATGTTAGTTACTTCTCTTTCTGCTGAGACAAAATACCCGACACCCTAAGTTAAAGGAGGAAATGTTTACTTAGCTCACAGTTTGTAGAGGTTTCAGGCCATAATTGGCTGGCTCCAAAGCAGCATGGGATAGCAGACTGGCATCACACAGGAGAAACAGTTCATGTCAGGCAGAAGGTAGCAAAATAAGCAAGGGACAACCACAGCTCTTTCTACCCTTTATATCTTAACCAGGATACTCAGGGTGGGTAGCACTCACACCCTTAATCCTAATGCCCTTGAGCCTAGCATTGCACTATGAATCAATCCCAGCATCACACATTCTAGGTCTAGTCACCTGTGAAAAACCCCATCTATGACTGCATGAAGCTTTAGAGGTACATCTAGACATAACCCATAACACTCTGCTCCTTGTTCCCCAAGGATTCATCCACATCCCTTTATGTAAAGGGGATTTAGTCCATCTTGAAGAGTAGCCAAAGTCTGTTTCAGCATTGCTGAAAAATCCAAGTCCAGTCTCCTCTTAGTTGCATACCCCTATACAAATGAAAGTTAAACACTTCCAACATTCAATGGCACAGGATAGACATTTCCTTCCAAAAGTTACAAACATGGAGAAAGCAAGGAATGAGAACAAAGCAAAACCAAAATCCAGCAGGGAAAACATTAAATCCCACAGTTCCACTTCCAGCATCCCTGGCAATCTGTGACAAGCTGTGAACTAAAAAGGTTTGGGTGACTCCACCTCTATGGCACTGCTAGTGGTTATAGCTTCCATGGCTTCTCTTTTGTGCCAGCTTTGCCCATTCCTTGCAGTTTTCTTCAGACAATCCATGTTCCTGGCTTCTCCAGCCTTCTGGAGTCTCCACTGTACCTTTGGCTTCACATTCACAGCTTCACACACTTCTCTCTCAGGAGCACACAGCCTGGCCCACTAGGCCACCTCCTGAAATCTGAGTAAAAGCCGTTCTGACCCCACAATTCTTGCATTCTGCATGCACCTAAAATCAGCATCACATGTGTGATGCCAAGGTCTGCAACCAGCTGAAGCAGTAGCCAGGCTTCCTTCTCTCTTGGCTGTAGGGGTCCAGTGCTTATGAAGCAAATACCAAGGAACAATTTCCCTAGGCCACTGCCACTCTGGAACATGGTCCTCAGATGCTCTCATCACAAAGCAAATTCTTTCACCTTTGCAACTCTGAGGTTTTAAAGGCTGGAATCCTGTTGGTTCTTGTGATATCCTTAGGCTATCTTTTCTGTTTTCTTCTGAAATACTTGGCTTTTCTTTGCTAGTTTTTCATTGATCAATTTCTTCTCTGTTCCATCTTTGCTCCAACTTTATTGGAGCTTCCTTTCTGGCCAAACTCACATTTTGAATCATTCTGCTAGGCTCTTTGCTCTTGATTCTCTACATAAATCTGGCTAAAAATCCCCAACAGTAGCCATGCCACCACTTCAAAATTAGCTTGCCCTGAAATTTCTTCTGCCAGATTAATTAATCCACCACCTTAATCTTAGTCTCAGGCAAAGTCTCTGAACACAAGCAAAATGCAGGCAAACTTTCTGCCAAGGTCTAACACACATTGTCTGGAGTCCAATAGCCAATGCAGTCCTTCTTCCTAGCAGAAACATCCTGAGCCTGGTCTTTAGCAGCAGCATTTCTATCAGCCTTCTGGTCTTTTGAGCTCTGACCAGAATCTCCCATACAGAACAGCCTAAGGTGTTCCACTTTATTTTTTCAAGTAGCATCTCTAAACCTTTCCAAACTCTTCCCCTTCTCACAAGCCAGTTCCAAAGGCCCTTGAACCATATGGCCAGGTAATGTCACAGCAATGACCCCACTTCTCTGGTACCAATTTCTGTCTTAGGTATTTTTCTCTCATTGCTGAGACAAAATACCAGATGTCCAAAATTAAGGAAGGAAAGGTTTACTGAGCTCACGATTTGTAAAGGTTTCAGTCCATAATCGGTTGGCTCCAAAGCAGCATAGGATGACAGACAGGCATCACAGAGGAACAACAGCTCATGTCAGGCAGAAGGTAGCAAAGCAACAAGAGATGACCACAACTCTTTTTGCTCCTTATGTCTTATCCAGGCTACTCAGGACAGGTATTACTCATACCCTTAATCCTAGTACCCTTGAACCTAACATTGCACCATGAATCAATCCTAGCATTACATACCCTAGATCCAGCCACCTCTGAAAAAGCCCCTCTTATGATTGCATGAGGCTTTGGGGGTGCATTTAGACACAACCCATAACACCTCCTTTACAGATAACATGGCATCCTAACCATGTAACAGACATCTTGCCTCAGAAAATGAGCTGGATGTGGGGAATCCATGGTCAAAGACAGAATTTCATTCTAATAGTCCTCAATAACCACGCAAAGAAGGGTTGACCTGCTGACCTTTACACACACACACAATCCTGTTAGTTAAGCAGTAGGTAAATTTGTTATGTTTAAGACATTAGATGTACATTAGATAGGTATGCTACATTAGGCCCCAAAACTACAATGCAGAAAGATACCTTAAAGTAAGTGTTGCCTGAACAAAAATCTGAAACATGTGGCATCTGCCTCATGGCTGACAGCACAGAAAACATCAGAAGCTGGGAAGAGGAACATCTTATATCATGCAACTGTCTGTGAAGGGCAGGCAATGACTGTAGATCTAGAAGAGGTGGGAAAATGCCAGAATTACAGTGAATAATTTTTCCTTGCTTCCTTTTTATAAGGTACTACAAAAAGAGTATATTCAAGAAAGAACTAACTGGTTTTTAAACAGAAATAAAAAGGGAGAGAACAGAGAAATTCAGGGCCTGGAGACCTGGGAAAGCCAACTATTTCTCAGCACTGCAAAGCATAAGACATTAAGCTATGAATCTGTTAAACATAATAACTAAGTCCTGCAACAAAGATCTGATTAAATTGTTCCCTTTCTTTCCACACCTGTTCTTCAGATGTCTTGAGATGGATACCAGAGAGAAACAGGTATGAGGCCTACCAAAAGTAGCAAGTAAAATAAGAGGCAAATAGTAAGCAAAAGTAAGCAAAAGTAAAATAGCAAGTAAAATAGTACCAAGTAAAATAAGAGGCAAATAGTAAGCAAAAGTAAAATAAGAGGCCTGAGATTGTATCTTAAGAAAGAACTTAGAAAACAGAGATTAGAAGACTAGTAATCTCTGCCCAAGAATCCAGAAACCTGGCCTAAACATGCTGTGCTTATGAATGAAGCCTCAGTTCTTCAGAACTGTACATGTAAGAGATGCCTGGGAAAGGACAGCCCCCAAGGAAGGCATATTCCTTAACATACACTTCAGACATAGTCACACAGAATAATGGGCAGTGAGGAGCCCCCTGAAGGTTGGAATTAGAAGTCATTAAGATGAATGTAATGGAGTAAACAGTATAAAGTTCCTCTGTTAGGACAAGGGATTTTAGAATGCCTACTAGCAGAATCTTACCACTGATATAGGACAACTGCTACGTGATTTCCATCTTCCCCTTCCTAAACTTTGTTATTTAGTAAAAGTATATGTCCCTTTTTTTAAATTTTAGACAGTGTCTTGCTAAATCACTAAGATACCCTAGTTAGTCTTGAACTTGTGATCCTCATGCCTCAGCCTCTCAATGCTTGGGATTACAGGTGTGCATGACCACGTCTGGCTCTCTGTTCTTTGACTATGGAGTAAGGGACAGTTCTTCTGCCGTGGCTCTTCATAAAACATCTGAAGGAGAGGACTGGATATCACCCCAGAATCCTGGATGCCATGAACAGATGAGATGTGGATTACCTCTTGGAACAGTGTGCACTCAGTGTGGGAAGAAGGGTAACCCACATGGTGCTAGAGGTGGAAAGAGGCAACCAATACAAAGGGCTTGGGAAAATGCTTAGGTCGGTGAAAATTCTATTTAATAACTATGATGATAGTAATATGTTTGAAAATGTTTGCCCAACTTACAGAACTCATATTTTACTGCAAATAAATTAATTTCAATAAATATATTAGACTTTTTTTTAAAGCCTAAATGATAAGGAATTCTGATAAACCCCAATGTAAAGTGGACAAGTATCAAGCCACCACTGTCATGGAACTGGCTCTCTATCAGTGTCCATACAGAAGGAAGCAAAAGGGCCTTGATACCTGACAAGAGGAGAAACTTTAAAGAGCTAATATTTCCTAAAATTCACAGGCAGCCAGTGATACTGGTGTTGGAAGGTGCATTTTTCCAAATCAAAAGCATTTTGGTGCAAGGGATCCATACAAACAAAAAATCTTAAAAAGGGCTGGGGATGTAGCTCAGTAGAGGAGCCCTTGCCTAGTATGCGCAAGACCCTGGATTCAATCCCCAGTACTACCAAAAAAAAAAAAAAAAGACTACAGTGAACAAAAAAAACCAAATAGACAATGCCTTAAATCAATAAACCTTAAAGTATGTTCCAGAGATCATGAGGGGTCCTCAGACCTTTCCAGGGAATCCAGATGGTCAAAACTATTCCCATGGTACTATTACAGGCATTATATCCCTGTAACATAAAGGCTTCAACTCCTTTGGGAATATACCCAAAAGGGAAATAGTTGGATCAAATGGAATTTCTATTTTTAGTTTTTTGAGGAATCCCCATACTGAGTTCCACAGTAGCTGTACTATTCTCACCAATAGTATAGAAAGGTTCCCTTTTCCCCACAACATTTTTCCTTGCCAACATTTCTTGTTATTTGAATTTGTAATGATAGCCACTCTATTTGAAAGATGGAATCTCAGTGTTGCTTTGCTTTGCATTTTTCTAATGGCCATGGATAATTAGTGGACATTTTTTCATATAAAGATTGGTCACTGGTACTTCTTCTGAGAAGTGTGTATTCATTTCAATTGCCAATTTTTTTTTCTTCAGACAAGGTCTTGCTTTGTAGTGTATGCTGGCCTTGAATTCACTACATAGCTCAGGCTGGCCTCAAACTCTCAGCAAATCCTTCTGCTTCACTCTCCTGAGTGCTGGGATTACAGACATGTGCCACCACACCCAACATCTGCCAATTTTTTTGACTGGCTCTTTTATTTGGGGGAGGGGGTCCTACTTTTCTGAGTTCCTTATATAGTCTAGATATTAGTTTTAATACTCTGTTGAAGTAGTAACTGGCCAAAAAATTTTCCCATTATGTAGGTTGTCTCTTTACCCTGTTGGTTGTTTCCTTTGCTGTGCAGAAGCTTTTTGATATGATCCATTTGTTGAGCCTTGGTGTTATTACCTGTGCAACTGGATTTTGTCCTGCCTATGCCTATGTCTTCAAGAAGTTTACCCATTTTATCTTCCCAGAGATTAAGTGTTTGTTTTACTATTGAAGTCCTTGATCTATTTTATTTTATTACTGTGTGAGAGATATGAGTCTAGATTCAATCTTCTGCACGTAGTTTTCCCAGCACCATTTGTTTAAAAGGTTGTCTTTTCTCCAGAATATGTTTTTGGCCCCTTGTTGCCTGAGTATGCCTGCAGTCATGTCTGCTTCCTCTATTCTGTCCCATTGATCCACGTGTATGTTTTTATGCCAGTACCATGCTGTTTCTAATCACTGTGCCTCTGTAATATAACCTGGGGCTGTGATGTCTCCTAATTTGCTCTTGCTGCCCAGGATTGTTTTTGCTATTCTGATTCTGGGTCTCTTTTGGTTCCATATAGATTTTTAGGAAATATTTGAGTACTTAGTGATACATGGGCATCATTTCTGCAATTTACCCTCAAACATTTCAGGGAAAATTATGTATTATGTATGTTTTCTATACATGGCATACACATTTATGAAAGATAATGTAGCCATACTATAATGTTAGCATTTGGGAAGTCTGGGTGGAGCATATATAAGAATTCTTTGTTATATTTTTGTGATTATTCTGTAATTCTGAAATTATTTAGAAAAATGAATTGGTTTATTAATTCCCTGAATGTGACCCTCGTTTATAGCAGCACAACTCATAACTAGAACCACCACTAGCAGCAGCAGCAGGCAATGCAGTGGTGTGTGACTATAGCCCAGCTACTTGAGAGGCTGAGGCAAGTTTGAGCCTACAAATTTGAGACCAGCCTAGGCAACACAGTGAAGCCTCATCTCAAAAATAAATAGAGCCAAGCATGGTGCCACACACCTGTAGTCCTACCACCTTGGGAAGCTGAGGCAAGAGGATTGCAAACTAGAGTCCAACCTGGGTAATTTAGTGACTTAGTGAGTCTCTGACTCAAAATTTAAAATATTTTAAAAGAGGAGACTGGGGAGATAGCTCAGTGAAAAGACTTTGAGTTCAATCTCCAGTAGAGCCCAAAAATAATAAATAAAATTTGAAGCTAAAGAACACAATGACTTACTGAAAAATTCCAAAGAGAACTTTAATAGCATACCCAATTAAGCAGAAGAATCAGTGATATTGAAGAAGGGTTATTTGAAGGCAGCTAGTCAGAGAAAGTATGAAGAAAGCTTATAAAAATTATAGGACATGTTCAAGTAAATCAAAATATGCAATAGTGGAATTTCAAAAGGAGCCGAGAAAAGAGCAAGTTTATTTTTAAAAAATCACACACACAAAAATCACAAAGTTGGGCATGATGGCACATACCTGTATTCCAGCACTCTCAGAGGCTGAGACAGGAAGGTCACACATTCAAACCCATCCTTGGCAACTTAGTGACTTACCAAAACCCTGACTCAAAAAGGGGGGGGGGCTGTTGTGGAAATATCTCAGTGCCACGCCTGAAATTCAATCCTCAACATCAAAAAAGAAAAGAATATGTCACAAATCTGAGAAACTATATAAATATGCAATTACAAAAAGTTCAGAAGTCTCCATTTTAACAGTTTCAATCATGAAATGAAAATGGAAACACAACATACCAAAATTCATGGGATACAGCAAAAGTAGTTGTAAAGAGGGAATTTTACAATGCCTACATCAAAAAGGAAGAGCAATCTCAAAAAATAAGGGTTGGGCAAACATATACAAAATAAATATATTTTTAGTAATCATAGTGGAGGCCACTGTATTAGTGATATTCTAGGGTTGCTGTGTGTGTAATATGGAATAAAACAAATGAATAATAAGAGGACATTCTAATTCTATAATCCCCTGTGACTATCAACAAGAACTATCACTGTGAAAAGAGATGATGACGTTAAGGAACACCTATTGGTCTAAACTGGGTTGGTATAAAATCATGAGTTTCTCATACCATATATACTCAGTGTACTGAAGATACCTAGAGGCAGTGATCAAACCAATAATCACAAATATCTCTAGCAACCAAGGCAGTCTTGAGATACCATTTCCCACAAAAAGAAACCAAAATAAATACATTAATTAATGTTCTAAAACAAGAAAACCAGTACTTCTTGAGGAAATCGCTAACTTCAGTTCTAAAGAACACAATGACTTACTGATAAACATGGTATGTCTGTATATTAGGAAAAAAAACTATCAAAAACTGATAGAGTCAGGTAAAGGAATCAATATTCAAAGATGAGATAATATGAACTTCAATAAAGATAGTAACCTTGAGGACAGCGGAGCCCTGGGCTGGGGCGGGAGCCACAATGTCTCAGGCTGTGCAGACAAATGAACTCAACCATTAAGCAAAACATGGGAACTGAGCTTACACGAATTACAATGAACACCTCAGGAGGCAATGACAGACGGCTTGGAAACTGTGGTTTCACCTAGAAGTCACTACAGCGAATTAATGTGCCCAATTTGTTTGGGTATGTTGAAAAACACTATGACTATAAAGGAGTGTTTGCACCATTTTTGTGCAGACTGTATTATCACAGCCCTAAGAAGTGGCAACAAAGAATGTCCCACCTGTCAGAAAAAACTAGTTTCCAAAAGATCACTAAGGCCAGACCCAAACTTTGATGCACTCATCAGTAAAATTTACCCTAGTCATGATGAGTATGAAGCTCATCAGGAGAGAGTACTAGCCAGGATCAACAAGCACAATAATCAGCAGGCACTCAGTCTCAGCACTGAAGAAGGTCTGAAGACCCAGGCCATGAACAGGTTACAGCAGAGCAAGAAACAACAGATTGAAAATGGTAGTGGAGCAGAAGATAATGGTGACAGTTTGCACTGTAGTAACGCATCTGCACGTAGCAATCAGGAAGCAGGCCCTAGTAACAAACAGACCAAAACATCTGATGATTCTGGGCTTGAACTTGATAATAACAATGCAACAGTAGCAACTGATCCAGTAACGGACGATGCTAGTGAAATTGAGTTAGTATTCAGGCCTCATCTCACACTTATGGAAAAAGATGACAATGCACAGACAAGATACATAAAGACTTCAGGTAATGCCACTGTTGATCACTTATCGAAGTATGTGGCTGTGAGGTTAGCTTTAGAACTGCAAAGCAAAGGAGAGTCAAACCAGATGAACCTTGACACAGCCAGTGAAAAGTAGTATACAATTTATATAGCAACAGCCAGTGGCCAGTTTACTGTATTAAATGGCTCTTTTTCCTTGGAATTGGTCAGTGAGAAATACTGGAAAGTGAACAAACCCATGGAACTTTATTACGCCCCCATCAAGGAGCACAAATGAGATTTTAAAAATCAATTCTGGACTGAACTTTTTTTATAGCCTAATTCTTTAATATTAAAGATGTACCATCATTACTTTTATGGACAGATCTTGGATATGTTGTTCAGTTTCCTTTCTGAGCCAGACTCGTTTACACTATTAGATTTACTTCCCCTTAATTTAAGATTTACTTTTTGGAAGGGACTGCAGTTATTCAATACTTTTTCTTTTCTTTAAAAATATATCTAAGTTGTATGCTTTCACGAAGTATAGTTTCATTTGGAGCCCCCTTTGACACAGGAATTTTTCATAATTATGTCTTCTTAAGTAGAGATTAAATTGGCTATCATTTTCCCTCTCCTCTCAAAAGTTTTCTAGGCCCACAGAATGTTAAATACAGTAATATCTATTCCAAATTCCCCCCCAGGAGAGTGTTATATATTTAGGGTTTCTATACAAACTGTAGTATCTTCATGAAGACCAAGGCTCAAATTTACTGTGCTTAAAAACAATTCTCATAGGATTATAATTTTCATGGTATTTTCTTCCATAATATCACATTTAAAGGAGGTTCTTTATGAACTTGGTGTCTATTGTCATGTAATGTTATTTTTTTCATCTTTTTCCCTGTAAGTTTAGAATTTCTGGTCATGGGGAAGAGAATCATTCAAAATCTTAAAGTTCTATGGGAAAGTGGTTCACTAACAGATTTTACTGAAGAATTGGTAGTAACATGTAGTCCTCAACTGTATATTTAAGAGTTCTTTTTTGTATTTTGCTGTCTTCATTTCCTCTGTTATTGATGTTCTTTTCCTATTAAAATAACTGAGATATGGATATACTTTGTACTTTAGTCTTGATGAAAAGTACAAGATGTGTTTAGTGCTTTCCTAATTCATTTCTTATTGGTAGTAGTCACATAAATTTCAAGAATTAACATGGCACATACAGCTAACAATGGGGAAACAGTTTGCCTGTTTGAAAAGTATGCCTCGCATTTAGAGTTTGATGCTTTGCTAATTTACACTTTGTAGAAGCAAGTTAATGGAGTTTGAGCCCTAGTTTGATATGTACTGAAAGCTAATTCTGTGGAAAAATGTTATCTAATAGGGTAAAGTCATTCTACTTTTAGTTTTATATTGAGAGACAGTGTTTAAGTTTTGGAAGCCAGACGGTTTATGCTGACAGGTCAGAAATAAGATGGACTTGTGTGTTATTTTTCATCCCTAGTGTGATTCTGCATATGTCTCCAAGTTTATATTACCACAATACTTACACAAACATTGCATTGGAAATTGACCCCAAAGCGTTTTGATAGGAGGGAGTTAGACTTCCCATATTATTGTAAGTAAAGTCTGTCTATTCATTGTAAATATTTATCTGTCAGTTTTGACAGATTGGAGCCAGCTTGATGTTCTAAATCTTAAGCCGTGTGTGAAAACTTCAAGGCTTCCATTTTCTTCCATTTTATTGAAAATATTTAAAATATATTTTTACAGGGTGTTTTTTGTTTTGTTTGGGTAATTTGTGCCATGAAATTTGAAAACTACCAAAAATTAAGAGTACTTTTACATTCAATTTCTTTTCTGGTATAATGTTAAACTGCATAGATTATTAATGCATGTCCATTGAATATAACCCAGGTTTTGTGGTACAACTGTTTAGATTAGTGACATTAGATTAGTGACTGCATTAAATAACTAAATTCCCATTGTGGTTATTAGTTGAAATTTTGTCTTTAAGCAGAAATTTATTTGTGAATATAAGCTTTGTGCTTAGAGAATGCATGTGTTTTTACCTGTCAGTATGGAAGGACATATATTGCATTCATCATTAAAAAAAAAAAAAAAAGTAACCTTGAAGAATTAGAAATAATCAAATATGCTTAAATTTATAATTTCATTACAGTATTTAAAAAAACTAAGTGGTCACATTCAGAGAATTAATAAACTAACTCATTTTTCTAAATAATTTCAGAATTACAGAATAATCACCAAAATATGACAAAGAATTCTTTTTTTTTTTTTGGTTTTTGGTTTTTCTCCGGTACCGGGACCGAACTCACGACCTTGCGCTTGCCAGGCAGGCGCTTTTGCCACTGAGCTAAATCGCCAGCCCCAAGAATTCTTTTATATGCTCCCCCCAGGCTTCCCAAATGCTAACATTATAGTATGGCTACATTATCTTTCAAAAATATGAATGCCAGATATATAAAACATAAGTATATAATTTTCTCTGAAATGTTTGAGGGTAAATTGCAGAAATGATGCCCATATATCACTAAGTACTCAAACATTTCCTAAAAACAAGGACATTATCTTTCAAAAATGCAGTGCAATTATTAAGAAAATTAATATTGACAGTATACTATTAACCACAGATTTATTCAAGATATGCCACATGTCTCACTAAAACAAAAGTAAAAAATTTCTGACCAAGTATCCAATCTGGATCACAGACAGCATTTGGTTGTCATGTGTTCTCCTTTAATCTAGAACACTTCCTCAACTTTTGTTTATCTTTCATGACAATATTTTTTAAGCTGATAAGCCAGTTTCTTGTGGGATATTCCAATGTGTATATCTGATGTTTCCTCATGAATAGATTCAAGTTGTATGTTTTTGTCAGGAATGCCACAGAAATAATACTGTGCTTTTCCTGGTACACCACAACAAGATATTCAATATCCATTTGTCCTTTTACTAGTGATGCTAACTATGATCATTTGGTTAAAATGGTGTCTAATTTCCCAACACCTACAACTCTAAGGTTTATTTTGGCCCACAATCTGTAGGTTTCTAGTCAACTGGTTCCAAGGCAGGGTGGCAGGGCAAAAGGGCCTGGCCTAGGAGAAAGAGCTCATAGCATGGGGGCTGAAAGCGGAGAGAGATCAAAAAGGAAGGTGGTGGACAGGCTCTTCCAGGCCATGCCCCAGTGTCCCACCTCCTCCAACCAGGCCTCACCCCTCAACATCACATTTAGCTATAAATTCATCTTTGGACTAACCCACTGATGAGCACCACACCCATGATCCAATCACTCCCCAAGAACTCTATTTATGAGCACATGAAGCTTTGGGGAGACATAGATATAAACCATAATAGACGGTGTCTGCCAGATGGCCTCATTATAAAAATTATCCTCTTTTCCTTTATAATTATGTACAAGTGGTGATCAAACAACAGTGGATGTTTACATTTTTAAAACTCAGTACAGTAAAAGACACACTGCCAAGAATGATGGGATAAGTGTGTTCAAAGCTAGGGGGAATATTCTGAATATTCTGAGGGGGATTAAAGGTAATGTATCTTTTACTATAATAATTTATTTAAACATAAAAATACCATTGAAAGATTTTTATCATCCCTCACATCTTGTAGAAAGATTACATAAAAATATGCAAACATCTTGTTACTCATCATACTTTTCTATATTGCATTCCTTACAAAACTGGTAAATGAAAGACTCAAGAATGTAACTTATCTTTTGTGTTTGAAACTACAAAACCAGGCATTCAAGTAGGAACTGTTATGGCTTGCATCTAGATGTTCTCCCAAAGATACATGCGGTCATAGATGGGGCTTTTCAGAGGTGGCTGGATCTAGGGTTTGTGCTGCTGGGATCAAGGGGATAATGCTAGGACTGATTCAGGTCCAATGGTAGGATTAAGGGTGTAAGTGTTGTCCACCCTAAGAGCAACTGGCTTAGATAAGACATAAAGCGCAGAAAGAGCTGTGGTCATGTCTTGTTACTAGCTGCTTACTGCTTTTGCTGTCTTCTGCCTGCCAAAAACTGTCATCCATAATGCCCCTCTGCCATGTGCCACCCTGCCTCGGAGCTAGCTGATTACAGACTTAAAACCTCTACAAACTATGAGCCAAATAAAACCTTCTTCCTTTAACTCTGGGTATTGGGTATTTTATCTGAGCAATGAGCAAAAAGTAACTAAGATAGAAACATGATGCAGACCACTACAAAGTGGCTCTGAGCAGGATTTAATATTAACCAATTGGTTTTCCAGGTTTACTTGTGAGTTGCCCAAGGCCTAGGCCCCATATCTGGAGATGGACAGTAAACTCATAGTAAATGAATCTCTATGAGTCACTGGTCTCCGCTGAAGTCTGTATTGGCCTATGAAGCTGTGATGCCTCAAAGAACAAAATAAGGCCACAGCTAAGGATGTCTAGCTCCAACCCCAATTAACTAAAAGACTGCAGGCTGCAGGCTCCACATTCCTACAATGTCAACCCAAAGATAAGGTAGTTCTGATTGACACAAGTTACTACTTGGGAAAATATTTCCTAAAGTCCTGCTAAGATTCCCATGCTTTCTTCAGTATCCCCTCTCCTTTGTTTGAAAACCAAATAAACACAAGCTTCACAGTGAGGCTTTTTGTCTTAGTTCCCAGAGAATCTTGAATTCTGTTAGAAGGTTTTGAACCTCCTGGAACCCTAAAGTCATACCACTTGACTCATTTATATAAGCCTTTGCCATCCACTTGTTTGGGAGATTGCAGGCCTGATCAGTCTGCAATAACTAAGGGATAATATTAATCTATTAGAAACAAGGACAAGTGATTTTTTATAAAAATATTCCAACTAAAAAATTTAAAACAGGCCCTTTCCCATCCCCCCCATTAGAGCTGAGCTCCACCTACGGCAGTTTTGGGAACTCTAGTGAGCTGCTGCCCCACCCCCGCCACGCAAGCTTGGGAGCCAGGCAAAAACCCAGACAGCTTTAGGGGCCTGGGGCCCACTCCCTGCCCCTTCCCTCCTCCCCACTTCCCTTGTTGGAGCTCAGCTGCATCTTGGACAGCTTC
The DNA here is from genome assembly GCF_000276665.1 of Chinchilla lanigera. Taxonomy (NCBI): domain Eukaryota; kingdom Metazoa; phylum Chordata; class Mammalia; order Rodentia; family Chinchillidae; genus Chinchilla; species Chinchilla lanigera. The sequence goes on along the minus strand of NW_004955421.1, from coordinate 533,988 downwards.
AGGAACTCCCATGAGCTGCTTCCACCCTCACACACAAGCTTGGGAGCCAGGCAAAAACCCGGATGGCTACAGGGGCCTGGGGTCCACTCCCTGCTCCTCCCTGCCCTCCTTCCCCCTGTTGGAGCTGAGCTACACCTTGGAGAGCTTCAGGAACTCCGGTGAGCTGGCTCCACCTCTGCCCCACCACCTTGGGAGCCAAGGGGAGCCCCAGACAACCTCAAGGGACTTGGGTGCTCCTCCCTGCCCCCACCCTGCACCTTCAGGGGAGCTAAGTTGAAACTCAGACAGCTTCAAGGTCCTCAGTGACTTCACACTTATCTCCCACCACTGGTGTGGGAACCAGGTGGGATAGTGGCAGTATATGGTGAGACGGTGACCATGACCCACCCACTACCACACCTCAGCGGAAACGGGGCTGAAACCTGGACAGCTTTGGGAACTCCTGAGTGGGAGCCAAGCCGAGCCACACACAGCTGTGGGAACATTGGGGATCACACCCTGCCCGCACACACACACCACCGAGGGAGTCACACTGAGAACTAGGGACCTTAGGGTCCTTGCCCCACTACTACATCATCCTGGGGGTGAGGCTGAGCTCCAGAGAACCTTGGCATCTCTGCAAATGACAAAATGAAGGAGCAAAATGCAATCTAAGACCTCTACCCCACCTAGAACAAGTCCAGGAGATATCAACACAGATGAGATTGGAAGTCATACACCTGAAATTTCTGAAATGATAGCAGCTGAAGCAATGAAACAACTCTATCAGGCCATAGAAGACATCAGATCAGAAATAACCTCTCAGGTAAAAAACAAATGACAACAATAATGAAAGAATTGCCTAGCACATCTAAAGAAGACACAGAAAAAAAAAAAAAACAACAGAGCATAGTAAATTAATGGAAACGTTGAATAAACAGTATAGGAAAGAACTAGAATGCATGAAACAGACTCAAACAGATACCCAGGAAACTAAAACTTCCATTGAAAGCTGGCAAAACCACTCCAATGAAGCTGAAGATAGACATTCAGACCTTGAAGACAGCATTGCTATGAATGACCATGAAAGGAAGGATCTCTTAAAATAGTAAGAAACCGAGAAATAACCATTCAACAGCTGCAAGATGAAGCAAAGAAAAACAATGTAACATTAATAGGTATCAATCAAACAGCAGGTGTCAGCACAAATGACATAAAAAGACTATTTGTGTAAGTAACAGCAGAAAATTTCCCAAGCATGGAAAAAGAATTGGACATCCAGGTGAGTGAGGCATATAAAACTCCAACTAGCTGTAACCAAAATAAATCTACACCCAGACATATAGTGATCAAGATCCCAGAAATTTAACAAAAGAACAGAATATTAAAAGCTGTTACAGAAAAGAAACAGATCACCTATAAAGGAAAGCCCATCAGAATCACAGAATATTTCTCAACACAAACCATCAAGTCAAGAAGAGCTTGGAGTGAAATATTTCAGGTCCTGAAAGAAAACAACTTCCAACCCAGATTGATGTACGCTGCAAAACTATGCTTCAAAATTGATGGAGAAATAAAATATTTTCATGATAAAGATCAACTGAAGAACTTCATGAGCGCCAAACCAACGCTACAAAGAGTACTAAAAGATATTCTAGAAAGAGGTAAAAAATAACACAACTTTAAGAACAACAACAGAAAGGAAACACAGAGCAGAGCAAGCAATTAAACAGAGGAAAACAAGAGGAACCAATAGCAGGAAAACAATGTAACAAAGATAAGCCGATACATATCACCTATAACCATCAATGTAAATGGACTCAATTCAACAACCAAATAAGTAGACTAACAGATTAGATCAAGAAACAGAATCCAACAATATGCTGTATATAAGAAACACATTTAACTCAAAAGGAAATTCAGAGACTGAAAATAAAAGGATGGAAAAATACTCCATGTAACAGGTACCCAAAAAAAGCAGGGATAGCTATTCTGCTTGCAGTCAATCAGAACTTCAAACCAAGAACAATTAAAAGAGATGAAGGTCACTACGTACTTCTGAGAGGAAAACTTCAAGGGGACGTGATAACAATCATAAACATCTATGCACCAAATACAGGAGCACCCAAGTATGTAACACAAATTTTAACACATGAAAAATGAAATAAGCAGCAATACAATCATAACAGGGGACTTCAATACTCCATTGTGACAAAGAAATAGATCAACTAGACAAAAATTAGCAAAGAAATAACAGAACTAAACCAAACATGTGAACAAATGGACTTAGTAGACCTGTACAGAGTGTTCCACCCAACAGCATCAGATTACACATTCTTCTCAGTTGTACATGGGACACTCTCTAAAATAGACCATACGCGAGCACACAGAACATGCTTAAAGAAATGCAAAGGAGTTGAAATTATCTCATGCACACTATCAGACCACAGTGCAATGAAATTGGATATTTCATTCACAAAGGAAATCACAAGAATTCTACGAACACATGGACATTAAACAGCACCCTCCTGAACAATCAATGGGTCACAGATGAATCCAAAGAAGAAATTAAACACTATATACAATCAAACAAAAATGTAGATACAACTTATAGGAACCTATGGGATGCAATGAAAACCGTCCTCAGAGGAAATTTGAAGGAGTGAATTCCTACCTCAGGAAAACAGAATGAGCACAAATAAACAATCTTATGCTGCACCTCAAGCTTCTAGAAAAGGAAGAACAAATCAAACCAAAAGCCCAGAGAAGGCATGAAATTATAAACCTCAGGGCAGAAATTAATGCAATGGAAAAAATATACAAAAAAAAAAAAACTACAAAGAATTAATGAATCAAAGAGTTAGTTCTTTGAAAAAATAAATAAAATTGATAAACCCATAGCCAACCTTATTTTAAAAAGGAAAGAAAAAGCTGAAATACATGCAATAAGGAATAAAAGAGATGAAATCACTACAGATCCTGTAGAAATTCAGAAGATAATTAGTACCTACTTTGAAAATCTTTACTCTTACAGGATAGAAAACACAGAAGAAACGGACAGATTTCTAGATACATATGAACTACCAAAGCTGAATGAAGAAGATATAAAAATCCTGAATAACCCTGTATCAGCAAGTGAAATTGAAAATGTAATAAAAAATTTGCCAATGAAGAAAAGCCCAGGTCCTGATGGATTTACAGCTGAATTCTAGAAGAAATTTAGAGACTTAATGCCAATTCTTCTCTAACTCGTTAAAGAAATTGAAAGGGAAGAATTCTCCCTAGTTCATTCCTGGAGGCAAGTATTACCCTGATACCAAAACCAGAGAAAGACCCAACCAAAAAAGACAGCTACAGGCCAATCTCCCTAATGAACATAGATGCAAAAATACTCAATAAAATAACAGCAAACAGAATGCAAACAATCATCAAGAAGATTATACACCATGACCAAGTGGGATTCATCCCAGGAATGCAGGGATGGTTCAATATATGCAAATCAATTAATGTAATACACCATATCAACAGAGCCAAACACAAAAATTACATGATCATCTCAATTGATGCAGAAAAAGCTTTTGATAAAGTCCAACACTTATTCATGATAAAATCTTACAGAAAATTGGCATAGATGGACTTTACCTCAATCTGGTAAAAGCCAACTATGACAAACCAACAGCTAATGTCATTCTAAATGGTCAAAAACTGACAGCTTTCACTTTAAAATCAGGAACAAGACAGGGATGTCCACTGTCACCACTCCTATTCAATATAGTTCTGGAAATATTATCCAGAGCAATTAGACAACAGAGAGAAATAAGAGGAATAAGGACTAGAAAACAAGAAGTGAAATTATCAGTATTCGCAGATGACATGATACTCTAGGGAGTATCAGTACACATCTTTCATAATAACATCTAAAAAAATGAACTACTTAGGAACCAATCTAAGAAAAGCAAAAGATCTATACAGTGAAAATTACAGTAGTCTGAAAAAAGAGATTGAAGAGGATTTCAGAAAATGGAAAAATATTCCTTGCTCATGGATAGGAAGAACCAACATTGTGAAAATGGCCATACTCCCAAAATTATTGTACACATTCAATGCAGTCCCCATTAAAATACCATTAGTATACCTCACAGATCTAGAGAAAACATTCCTAAAATTCATCTGGAACCAGAAGAGGCCTAGAATTGCAAAAGCAATCCTGGAAAGCAAAGGAAGCTTCACAATCCCTGACTTGAAATTATACTACAAAGCTACTGTGATAAAGTCAGCATGGTACTGGCAAAGAACAGACCTGAAGATCAATGGAACAGATCAGAAGATGCAGACACAACTACAAACACATTCAGCCACATTATTTTTGACAAGTGAGCCAAACATGTTCACTGGAAGAAAGATAGCCTTTTAACAAATAGTGCTGGGAAAACTGGCTGTCCACGCCAAAGACTAAAACTAGACCCATGTCTATCACCATGCACTGAGCTAAAATCAAAATGGGTCAAAGATCTAAATATCAAAGCAGAAACACTAAATCTACTGGAAGAGAAAGTAGGTAAAACTCTCAAAGACAAAGGGGTAGGCAGAGAGCTCATGAACAAAAACCAAAGTGCACAGGAAATACTTCAAAGAATCAACAACTGGGATCACATCTTATTGAAAAGTTTTTGCACACTGAAAGAAATCAACAGAGTAAAAAGAAAACCTAAAAATTGGGGAAAAATTTTATCCAACTGCCCCTCAGTCAAAGGAACACATAAAGAATTTAAAAAAAAAAAAAAATCAGGCTCCAAAAATTCAAAGACCCAATCCAAAACTGGGCATCTGAGATGAACACACACTTCTCAGATGAAGAAATACTAATGGCGAATAAATAGGTGAAAAAATGTTCAACATTATTAGTCATTCAAGAAATGCAAATTAAAACAACACTGAGATTTCATCTCATCCCACAAAGAATGGCTATCATTAAGAAATCAACCAATGACAAATGCTGGAGAGGATGTAGGGAAAAAGGAACACTTTTCCACCGCTGGAGGGAGTGTAGACTGGTGAAACCACTGTGGAAATCTGGTTGGAGATTCCTCACAAAACTAGGATTTGAAGTCCCACTTAACCCAGCTATTCCCCTGCTGGGTATTTTTCCAGAAGAATTAAAAATGTCATACCACAGCGATATATGTGCACCCATGTTTACAGCAGCGCAATTTATCATAGCTAAATCTTGGAAACAACCCAAAAGCCCATCAACTCAGGAATGACAAAAAAGATGTGGTATTTCTATACAATGGAGTATTACTCAGCTATAAAAAAGATAAACTCGAGGCTTTTATAGGTAAATGGATGCAACTAGAGACCATACTCATAAGTGAAATAAATCAGACCCACTTGTGCAAACATCACATTGTCTCCCTGGTGTAAGAACATCAAAGAGTAAATAAAGCCCAAAATATACAATAAATAATAAGAAAGGAACAACTGGAATGACAGAAAGAAGAAAAAGAAAGTACTAAGGCATTTTATTTATATATAGATAGATACACAGATATGGATAAGTGCCATAACTGTACTGCTGGTGTCTGATGGTTTGTTGAGGAGAACAGTTAATGATTAAATTTTTTTTTTATATTTTGACCAATTTTGCATGTTATATCTGGTAACCTGAGAAACTTATATGATGACAAGAATTTGCAGCGTAACAACCATTGGTGAATTCCTACAATCCTGTCTAGTGAAACTATGTATTGTCTCTAGTGTTCTTTTAAATTATTATTGTCTTATTCCCTTTAATAATTAAATCAATCTTCTATTCTTACATCTAGTATTCTGAGCAATTTCGTCGAAGACAACAATACGTAATATAACAACCACTGCTAATCCCTATCATTTGGTATAAAACTCTGTATCACTTTTAATGTCCTTGCTTTGTTTTGTTTGTATTTTGCTATTGTTCTTTCTTTTGTACTATTTTCTTTAAAAGAAAAATTAAAACAAAAATTTTAAACAGAGCATCACCAATTTTCAGTCTCAATGAATTAGAGTATCATTAGAGTACAAAATTAGAGTATCACCAATTTGCAGTCTAGAGCGGAAAAACACCACACAATCATTTCAAAAAAGAGAGAAAAACCAGACACTATGTGACTCCTAGTCAAAGAACACATCATCAAATAAAGTCCTACTAAAAGAGCATAATCAGTTTGATGACACCTCTGGATCCTGCTGTCAATTTCCAAGAAATATAGACGACAGAGGAAACATGTTGAAATTGTACTATCTATTAATCATTTTTCATTGCTAGAACACTATACCCAGCATGCACAACTTAAAGATGAGGTTTATTCTGGCACCAGATATCAGAGGGTTCAGCCCATCACAGCTGGGTCTGAGACAAAAATGGGATAGTGCAAGGGCCTGGTAGAGGAAAATACCTCAACCCATGGCAGCCAGGAGGCACAGCAAGGGACAGCACCAGAGAGCAATGGGCCAGAGACCAGATCCAGCCCTCCAGGTCCTACCCTCATAATCTACAGACAACACCCAGAAATCTGCTTTACCACTCCTCTAGGTGGCTCTCAAGCTAATCAAGGTGACAATCCATGTTACCATGAGACACAACCTATCACATACCATGAGAATGAGATTAGATCCAAACTGTGGAAACTTCAACAGGTAAAATAACCCAAATTCTTCAACAGATACAACGTGCAAGCAGAATGAGAGATGATCTACAGACTAAACATGACTTAAAAGATATATAATTTTCTAATAGGCAAAACTAAACTTTAATGCCTAAGGATGCGAATATGAATGATAAATCCACAAAGGAATGAAATACAGTGAGAACTGTAAAGGTCAAGGTGGTGGTTCTTCCTGCAGGGCAAAGAAACAGTTTTGACTGGGATGGGACATGGAGGTGCTGCTCTGGTGACCATGAAGTTTACTTACTAATTTAAGTTTTATTTGTGAGGACTTCTGCGTTACATATTTGTTTTGTGGGCTTCTTTAGATGTGTACTTTACAATAAAAAGTAGTTTGGGGTTTTTCAATGTTGGGGATTGAACCCAGGGCTTCAAGAAAGCTAGGCAAGTGCTCTACCACTGAACTACATCCCCAGCCCTAGAAAAATTTAATGGAAATTAATAAATACTAGAAACTGAATATTAAAAACATTAAATTTCAAAACTTGTAGAATACAGTGCAAGTAGAACATCAGTTGCCTAAAGAAATCATAGGTGGCTAAAAATGTCCAACATATGACAACAACATAAGAAAACAGAAACCATGCATGGTGGCATATATCTGTAAACTTAGCAGTTGGGACACTGAGGCAGGAACATTTAGAGTTAGAAGCCAGCCTGGACTACACTGTAAGACTCCATCTCAAAAAACTAGGAGAAAAGAAAATAGAATAAACTCTAAGATAGAATGATATTTAAAGAGATATGAGTGAAAATAGAAAAAATAGAAATGAGGGTTGAGGAATAGCTCAATGGTAGAGGGTGTTTAACACATGCAATTCAATCACTAACACCACAAAAAGGAAAAAGAAAAAATATTAAAGCCAAAAGATGGTTCTTTCAGAAGACAAAACTTCCAGGGAGTAGTCAACAAAGGAGAAAGTGCTGAAGCATAAATTAATGACATTATGAATGAAAATAAGTACACTATTAAGAGATACTACAGAATTTGAAAACTATCAAGGTGACAAATTTTTAAAACTCAGACAAAAATAGACAAATTCCTAAAAAGAGAAAACTAGCAAAAGTGACTCAAGAAGCATCAGAGGTGGCACATGCCTGTAATCTCAGCACTCGGGAGGCTGAGGGAGGACTGCTGTGGGTTTGAGGCCAGCCTGGGCTATACAGTGAGACCTCGACTCAAAAAATCAACACAAAAATCCCAGAAAAAAGAATCAGAACTTGAAAAATCTATTCATATCAAAGTAGTAGTTCTAGTTCTCACAAAGAAAATTCTACGCTCACATAATTTTATAGTTCTATCAGATTTTCAAGGAACAGTTACACCAACACTTGAAGAGCAGGAAGTAAGTGGACATTTCCCAACTCAATTCTATGAGGCTTGTATTAACTCCAAGCCAGGTAAAGACAGTATTAGACTGGTTTGGGGGAAGGGGAAAAAAGAAAGGGAAAAGCAAAAGAAAAAAAATGTCAAAAATGGAAACTGTATAGTCAATAAAAAGTCAGTTTAGATATACATAGTCTAGGTCATTCTAGAGTTATACAAACATCTGGGGCCACATAGGTATCTAATTTTCTTTCAAAAAACTTTTTCTAAAATAAAAGCAATGTACTGAGATGATATTAAAAAACTATCTGACAATTATGAATGGTCCCCAGTTTTACAAAATGTGATTTCCAGGTACAAAAACTGAGAAAATTTAGCTCTCCAGAGTGTTTTATGTTACACAGTCAAGTTTGTAGTAAAAGCATCTGGCAAATGCTTGAGTTAAGAATATTTATATTTTTCCAATTCTTTACTTTGTTAACATAGAAAAAAATAAGTTTCAAATACTGAAATAATAGCTTTGAAAGTAAAATTTGTAGTTGTCTGCTTACATACCAGTGACAATTCTGGGCTGTTGGCACAAAAGAATCAACAATCATAAAACACTACAATATATCCAAAAGTTAAAATCATAGGCACTAGTTTTTGTTATTTTGTTGTTTTTCTGAAACAGGGTCTTGCTATATATAGTTTAGGCTAGCTTTGAACTCACTATGAAGCCCAGGCTGGCCTTAAATACACAGTGATCCTCCAGCCGCAGCCTCCCACGTGCTGGGATAACAGGTGTGTATCACTCACCCAGCCCTAGGCACTAGTTTATCAAATCCACTTTTCTTCTGTAAGACTAACCACAGTAAATCCCTGAGTTTCCCAAACAGAAAAATTAGGAATACACACAGGTTTTCTAGTAAAAAGGCAATTTTTTTCTTTAGGAAATTAAAAGCCAATAATCTGTGGTAGTACAACAGCAAATAAAGTAATACAGTACTGTACCAAATTCAAATCCAAAGTACATTTTTAACAAGTGATGAAATATTTTAATTTTAAAAAATAAGACATTTTTCTGAGGCAGCCATTAAAAACAAGGTTAAATAACCTGAATAATCCTTTTGAAACTAATTACCTTTAAAATAGGATGTTCAATAAGAGTTAAAATTCCTTTTAATTATTAGATTGCACTATACAGTCCACCAAAACAAGGCACACATCAAGAAAAGAAAACTTTGTATAAATATCTTAATACTAAATTTATTGAGACATCATGAAATTAATAAAAGCTACCTTTGGTCTCTACAATTACAAGAGGTCCTCAAACTGGTAGGTGTTAGCTTTTAGACATTTATTAGTATGGCAAACTGAACTGCATATACTTTTTTTGGTGGACTGTGTACATATTTTGATATGTTCCATGAAAAACTGAGACCTGTTTGTTTTGTGTATTTGTTGTAGGTTATTTTGCTTTGTTTTGATGTGATTTTTTTTTTTTTTATACCAGGAATTGAACTCAGGACCTTGCACTTGCCAGGCAGGAGTTTATGCCACTGAGCTGTATCCCTGGTCCAATATGGTATTTTGTTTTAAGATAGGGTCTCACTATATTATCCAGGATGGCCTCAACCTTGTGGCAATTCTCCTCCCTCAGCCTCCTGAGTGCTGGGATTACACCAGTGAGCTACTACAACCAGCTACGGTTTTAAAAAGAGATAAATGGCTAGTCTTTATTTCACAGATTTAAGATTTACATTAACTATTCCCCCACCAAAGCAAAGGCTTTCTTTATCTTCCTGTGAAAAGCAACATTTTTTTAGTTCATTACGTAGAATTCTGGTGCCATCCTTTCCAGGTCCAGCCCGTCAATTTCAAATTCAAAGATACCATTTCTTTCCTGCATTATTCCCCAAAATACACAATGCTGGTGGTTTAAATCTGCAGCTGCTCAACTTAATGCTTCCCTACTGGTGAAGCCAATGAAGATACTCCAGCATCACTCAATAGTACAAGGAGGATCTTGGTTTTATCATTCTCAGCATAACAACCTCAGTGCTGTCCTCAATAGTAAGCCTCCCATTTCCATTTCTTTTGTCAATTTAAATGAGAAGCAATCCAACGTCTTACAAAATTTAAGAATCTAAAAAGCTGTCGTGCTTTCCCTGTATATACACCTCGGTACACCTTTGAAATGTTAGTAAACTTTCAGAAATGAAATTTGTGAATATGCACATTTAGCACTTTGAAAAAAAAGTCTCTACTGGCTCCACAGAATGGTTGTAAGAGTTTGTTTTACGCCAAAAGCATCTCTCATCTCCCTTGTCAAAACTTGGAACAATCAGACTTTTGGTTTTTGTCGGTATGACAGGTACATATCATCATTATTTGAATTTGTACTTATATATGGGCCTAGTAAAACTATCTTTTATATATTTATTGGCCATTTTTATTTCTCCTTTGTTCACAGCCTCTTCAAACTATTTTTCTGATAGAATTAGTCCACCTTAATTTTGACTGTTGTTTGCTTGTTTTAGTTTTTTGAGACAGGGTCTTACTATGTAGCTCAGGCTGGCCTCAAACTTGCAGTGATCCTCCAGCCTCAGCCTCCCAAATGCTGGGATTATAGGCATGTGCCACCACACTTGGCAACTTTGATAGTTTTAAAGTTTTTTTTTTTTTTTTTTTTTTTGTACACTGAAGAACACAGCTCTTGCTTAGAATGTATATCTAATTATTTCAGCCATTTCTGTTCTACTTATCTTTGGGGTGGTATATGTTGCCATTTTTACTATTCACAGAGTCGAATTTACCAATCTTTTCTGTTGTAACTACTGAATTCAGTTTTAAATTTAAATTAGCACATCTCTCACATAACTGTCCAGAGATAAACTCAGGGGCAGAATGTATCTACTTTCTATTCCTCTTGTCTGATCTTTATTAGTATTTCATGCCACCTCAATGAAGATTAAATATCCAAAGTTATCATCGAAGTTTTAATGTACAACAAACATACCAACATGGACTATAGAAAATTTGCTTCTGCCATGATGTGGACTCAGGTGCCAACTCTAAAATAGTATATAAGAGTGTACAGAATAATGAAAAGGAAAAGCTCTGCATCTGCTTTCAACACACGTTTATTTGGTTCCATGTTTCTTCATGCAAAGTAAAAAACAAAAGTAAGAGCAACAAACCAAAAACCCTTTAACAAAAAGGAAAAATCTGCATATGTGTTGAAACTTGAAGCTGTAGTATGTTCCCCAAAAGAACATCTTACCTGTTAAGCTGCCCTGGAATATATAAAGGCAGTAGGCATCACAGACAGCAGGACGAAGAGGCATCAGTCCTTGAAAAAGTCCGTGGAACACTGAAACCAACCAGCAGGCAAGAATACCCACTCAATGACACCCCAGCATGAACACGCCTTCCCTGTACCACTCACCAGGGCCCCACGATCACACAAAAGCACAGGACTGTACCACAATCATCCCACAAAAGCCACAATTATTTCACTCATGAGCCTGGCTTATAAATTTCAGAAAAGGAAATTTTGAAATTTTATATAATACTTATTCTTTATTGGCCTTGGCAAAGTCAACTGTTAAAACTGTCAGGATGGATGGATGGTAGTTGATTATACATCACCCAGAATTACTAGGCTCAGCTCTCTCACTTGGGCAATTAAATCTTCCTTCATCAATCCAAAACACATTGTTATTATTTAATTTTGCCCTGTATCCACATAAGTTTAAAAAGGAAAGAAAATTACATAAATGACGGTGACTGGATTTTTATAAAATGTGTCTAATAAGATGTTTCTTTCAGTATTACTTCCAACTAATAAGACTTCTGTGTTCTCAGAATGTTTTAAACTCTTTACCACTGGAATCACTAACTCCTAAAGCAGTGATGGTGAACCTTTTAGAGCTTTCAATAGTAACAAACATCCTGCTGTGGCACATGTGCCATAGGTTCACCACCACTGTCCTAAGAGGTAGTTTATGTGTTTCTGCCTCGATCAGCATTAGTACAGTGTTACGGTTCGTGTCTGAATGTCTCCCCGAGGCCTCAAGCAGTCATGGGGCAGGCTTCTAGAGTTTATGAGTGATTCGTCGTCTAATGTTGGAATTATGGATGTGAGTGCTATACCTGCCCTGGGGCAGATAGTTTGCATACAATGTAAGGGAGGGAAAGAGGCTTCTTGTCTCTGCTCCTCCTCTTTTTTGCTGCTGCTGCTTTTGCTGTCTTCAGCTGCCATGAACTGCTGTCCTCTGCCTTGTGCCATCCTGTGAGATAAATACACCTTTCCTTCCTCAATTTTGGGCGTCAGGTATTTTGTAACCAAGATATACGTATCTGAAAACAACTGTAATAGAAATTAAAATTTAAGGTCCAATGAATTGATATTAAAATTTATAACCTGAGCTTTAGTCCAATTCAACTCATACAAAACATCTTTACTCAAAGGCAGAATGATTCCTTCCAACAGACTTATAATACAAAATAATGTATCAGTTGTGCAATTTCCATTGAGATTGAATTAGTCCAGCTTGATTAAGTCCTGGGCTACATAAACAATAATCAGGTGCTTTGCTGAAATTGTTTTGGCAATAGCATACAAAGATCCAATTTGGGAAGCTTTATTTATCAGTTATTTGCAATAAAACTGACTGTTACCACTAAATAGTATTTATTAAGTAGCCAGGTTTCCAAACCTGATATTAATAACATTAAGAACATACATTTATTTATGTATTTATTTATTAAATATCAGTTATTCTAAGAACTGGTAACAATCTCATAAGAACTATGACTATTCCAATTTTACAGATGAGCAAATTAAGGCCAAGAAAATTAAGTAACTTAACTAACACCACACATTAATAAGTGAGAAAGGTTGAAATCTCAACCTAGAAAGTCTGGCTCCAAAAATAAGATAGACAATAATGATATGGACAAATATACATAAAGACAAATCCAACTCACTAATATAGATTACAACAATCTAGTATTCCCTAAGTTATAAGCATTATATCACTGACACTCCAGGGAGAACAAAATTATAAGCTGTTTGATCTGTGTGAGAATAAAGGATAGAGAAAACTTAAGTATCTTTAACTTATGAGTGAAAGTCGGGGAGAAAAAGCAAATTGTACAAATTTACTGAGTAGTACACTAAAACTGGGTAGTAGAAGGAACATGTGAATGAATGATACTAAGTATTCTTAAAATTAGCAATAAAATAATCAGATGAAAATACTAGGAGAAGGGCTGGGAATATTGCTCAGCAGCACAGTCCTGCCTACCAAGCCCAAGGTCCTGAGTTTGATTCCCGGTACCAAAAAAAATAAATACTAGGAGAGTCAAAGTGATACTAAGAGATGAAAAGCATGCAGGTTATGCTTGTTGATGGCTTCAAAAGGGAAGTTGAGCCTTCACTTGATAGCAAAAGCTGGTCGAGAACGTAAGAGTGTGATAACAGATACAGCAAAAATGATAGAAGAGAAAACGACCGGACTGTGAGCAAATAAGACTACCATAACGTCAATGGATGCCTATCTATTATGGTGAAGTATAACTGAAGGAATTCAACAAGACTAGGGACAAAAGGCTTCACTGTCACAAAGAAGTCTACAATACTAAGTAAAAAAAAAAAAATTAGCCTATGGCAGAGCAAAATATAAAGTCATTGTTTGAGCAGAAAATGATCAAGATTTAAGGTCTGTGAGATGGGGACTTGGTGGAATTCACATTTGTGGTATTGACGATAATGAAAATGTCTGCTTAGACAGCCTGGTTCAAACCTTTCTTTGAAATTTTGCTCAGTAGCAGAGAAAGGAGAGAGCTGCTCTTACTGAGACCAAAATGTCTGTGATTTAATACAAAAATTATTTTACAGCCAGCAAAAAATTAAAACTTAAAATATCACAGTTGGCTAGAGTCAGAAAAGAGTCAGAAAAGAGTCAGAAAAGACTTATAGTGGCAGTGCTTTAAAATTTAAGTTGCCCTTACAGACTCCAAAATAAAAATCAAAGTGGGAATGTAAACAGGTTAAAAAAAAAAAAATAGGTTATAAACAGTTGCTCTCAAATGGCAGCTCCCACTGAAATATAATCTATACATGAGTTGTGTGGCATGATTCAAAACCGACAACCCCTGATGACAACCTGCAGGATTCTTCACAGCTGGGTCTAGCATGGATCTTTAAAGAAACTGAAATTTCTAAGACTTAAGATTAGAAATCATACTACCACAGAAAGTGATAATTTCTTATATTTACTCTTTATTTTTGTATCAACAGATGGAAACTGCTCTTTGGCGAAGTTATCAAAGCCAACCCTAACAGAAGGAAAAAAATATTAAGTTAGTAACCTTGAGTCACAAATAGCAATATTCATGAGAAAGGTGGAGTTTAACCATAAATTAGTGTTGAATGACTAATATGTTGTCTGCCTGAAGGTATTAATTCTTCTCCAGATTAAGAACGCCATATTCACACTTCAACCTCAAGCTGGTGCTACAGAAACATTCACACTGAGGTTGAACGCACTTCATAATTCTAGGGGATACCACCTGTGTACCAGTCCCTGTTCCCTGAAGTTGTATGGTGACAATTTGCCAATCCAGACTCAGCCAGATTGGTTCCAACACACTTAACATAGCTTATATATTTGAGCAAGGTCTTGTAAGATATGAGAAACATACATTCCTTCTTTGTCACCACTTTCTCTCTCCCTTTTTTTTTGACAGGGTCTTTCTATGTAGCTCAAGCCACCCTCACACTCATTATGTAGCCCATACTGGCCTTGAACTTATAATTGTTCTGCCTCAGCTTCCCAAGTGCTAGGATTATAAGCATGCACCACCACACACAGCTATCTCCACTTTCTTAATTCAAAATGGTCTAAAGGCTAAAGAATATTCTTGTTCAAATACTTGTTTTATTAGAATAAAATATGATCTATTTCTTTCATACAATCCTGTTTTAGTTAATTTCCTTTTTTATTGACTGAGTAGAATAAATCTTCACAACAGTGCCAAAAACACCTGATGACTAATGAAACACACTCTGAAGCCACTAAAATGTGATCACTTATCACGGAGAAGCTAAATCCTCACACTGTTTCTGACTCAAAAGAAAAAGCCTAACATACTAATGACAGCAAAGATGAGTAATCTATGTCATTTACAGAATGATTCTTTGGTGAGCTCAGAAGAGATAAAAATTACTTTCAATTATTTAGCCAAACTCACACTCATACCCAAAATGTTAAAGTAAGATTTAGAACAGCCAGAGAGTAGTCATTTGGTTTATTTCTTATTGTATTTTAGTACCATATTTCCTAAAACTTTTCCATGAAATACTGAAAGGATCCCATTGTCAGGAAGTTTGAAATGCAATAACTACCCAACCTGGAGCACTGCCATGCACATTAATTGATTTAAGGCTCTAAGGAGTCCTACAGTAAAGAAATTAGTTGTGTCCTACACTTTTGAAATTAGTTTCCTATACTTATTTGATCACATACCTGTTTTTGTTTGTTTGTGGAATATTAATGATAGGAGAAACAGTTTGGGAAATGCCACTGAAAGATCACCATATA
>NW_004955421.1:512535-518286 GCF_000276665.1 Chinchilla lanigera | reverse complement strand
TATATATAAATTACTTGTAAAGAATTAAAATACAACAACATCCAGACCTAAATCTTTGATCACTGCAGGATACGAAAGAAAGCTACAGTATCTCAGGGTCAACAAATGTTGGCTGATAGCTTTACTTGGTAAAATGACAAGTGAAATACTATTTCTATATATTTAGCAATGTCAGGGAAAAAAAGACAAAAACACTGTTTTAAAGCACTTGCTGTCATTTAGCACATACTTCTTATAAAATGGATAAAAACATACCAACATCAACATTTGTGGACAAAATCATTTTTAAGTGCTCAGTAAGCACATATCATAACTGTAATTTTTATACTTATTTTTAAACCCATTTATCACAAAACATCTAAAACTGACTTTAGAAGCTCATAAGTTTAGCAATAATCTTTCCTCTTATTATTTATGGTCTGATTATCTACTCATACCCAAACAATGGCACCTACTGAAGATTATTACAATACTTACCACATTACAAAAAGAATCCAGACCAATGCTATGTACATACTTAGTACACTCTGGATTAGACCAAGTAAAATTTAACAACAAGCTGAACAGCATTCTATAAAACAAAAACAAAAAGTCAGTTAGGCTAATTCTGTGTCTTTTCTATGCTGTGGACTCACAGTGAGGACAGTCTTGGAACTTGAGGATTGATCAAACCTGAACTCTATCTAAAATTTCTCTATGCTTACCTTAATAAAAGTTCTTTGGGTAACTTTTTGTTAATTAAACCTTCGTCATTGTTTGAGAAAACCTGAAAGAAAAAAAGAAATTCTGTAACTATTCTTTAATCCACATAAATAGCTGTAAATTATACCATGCAATAAATATACCACGTGATGGCAAAGACCAAAACATTTTATTGTGAAGTTTTCCTTCAATACCTCTGACAAGTTGACTAAAAACACATACAAAAGTAACAAAATAAGGAGAAAGTCCAAATAGAATGAATTAAAATGCATAATTCTAAAAATAAATCTGCCCTAAAATCTAAAACATTAAATAACAAAAAATGACAAGAAATAAATATTCCAACATATATTTTATTCCAAATGAAGTAAGAGTCAAATAATTATTTGAATGAATTTGTAACAATTAAGGTATAAAACTCAATCGAAAAAATCATTCTTAAAAACTTTCACCTTCCACACCTAAAAAAATTACATAAAAACACTGGTTTTGTAACCAACAGAAAAGCAGATGCCAATTCCTGAATATGAACTGGATTGATAGGAGAAACTCTCAAAGCTGTACCATCCGTGAGTATAAGCCCTGATCTAAGCATGTCTTCACTAATTTCTTTTTATTTACACTATGTGAAAGAGGGATGAAAATGGAGATGGCTATTCATGCCTACTCTGTTCTACACCATCAAACCCAAGCCAGAAGTAACAAAGTAAAAATCATTCATAACTGCTCAAAACTTTTAAAGTCCAAATAGGAAAACTCACTTCCTAATATATACTTGGCATTTATGTTGGAGAAACTACAGTGATTACTATACATTATAGTACAATGCAATAATCACTTAAGCAGATTCTTAAATAAACTGCCTGCTTTTGAAATCTGGCTCAATTATCAGCTGAAGATGTGACAGTGATCTGGCTGCGACATCAATCATGCCAGATTGCCAGAGTTGATTCAGCTGACCTGGCTGGCTAGGCAAGGTGTCCCCTTCCTCCCTCACCATCCCTCCCGAAGTTGCATGTTGGTCAAAGCCCCCAGTAGAAGAGGAGCACTTCCTCAATCAAGGGTTTATAAGTAGCTACAGCTCCCTGCTAGAACCTCCAAAATGGCTCTCAATTTTCAGTTGCGTGACCTGGGCAAGTTACTTCACCCTTCCATGCCTTAGTTTCCTCACTCTAAAACACAGAAATGACATCTTTCTCACAGGGCTATAACAGTCTAAGACACTGTCTTATTTCTTGTTATTGTTGTTATTGAGACAGATTACCTAACACCCAAAAAGTTTATGTTAACTCACAGTCTGTAGCTTCAAGGCAGGGTGGCATGGCAGACAAACATCACAGAGGAGAAACAATTTATGACAGGCAGAAGACAGCAAACCAAGGGACCTTAGCAGCTTTTCCTCACCCTTTTATAGTCTGTCTAGGCTACTGAGTTTAGGTTAGTGCCAAATCAGTGAACTCACTTAGTAATCACATACCCAAACAAACAGGAAGATGGTGGAGTGGTGAGCAGCGGGAAAAGAACCTCTCCGAGATTTGGTGTCCAGATACTAGAATATAGCAACGTGAGAAAGAGAAAGAGGGAAGTGGGTCCCCAGGACCCAGGAAGGATCTAAAGCAAGAATCAAAGCCCACAGGGACCACAAAGACAGAAACTTCAATGAAGAAGTAAGAGGTGGCAGGTAGTGCTTTCTCCCTGAGCCTGGACTCATTGAGTGGGAGGGGCAGCTCAAACCTGCCTGTGGTAACTACTTGCGACCCCAGAGGCCTCCACAGAGAAAGGCACCAATGGAATGGAGCAGTGGATGCAGCAGACTGTAGTGGCTGGTGAGTTATTTGGGTTCAGATATACCCCAGGAGAGGACAACTGGCCAGGAGCCATTGTGGATAGGAGCCAATTGAGCTCAGAACTCAGAGCAATTGAGTGTCAGGGTCAGGAAGCTGAGTTCAGATCTCAGGAGGCACCCAGACTGCTACAGGCTGAACAGGTCTAGTTCCAACCTCATGGCCAGAAATCAGCCTGAACTTCAATGGAAAAAAAAGTGCAGGCTCACTGGGATTACCCACTACCCCACCACAAAGCTACTGCTGCCTTGCTGGGATTAATCAAGATGGATCTGAACTCTGTCTGCCGACACTGTCTACCAGTGACAGCAGAGACACACGTTGAAGGAGACATTTTTTTCCTCTCTTTTCTCGGCTTTTTTTGTTCATTTGTTCTCGTTTGTATATGGATGTGAACACGGTTCCTAGTTTTGTTGTTCTGTTCTTGTTTTTAATTCTTTCTTCTCTCTTCCCCTCCAGTCTTCTTCACCAGTTTCCCAAAGTTTGTGTTATCCTCCTTTGTCCTCTAGCCTTACTTCTAATGTCCTCTTCTTCTTCTTCTATTTCTCTATTTTTCCCCCTAAACCCTTTTAAATTTTCTTCCCTGAGGGTAAAATTGTCATACTGAGCTTGTATTTATCGCATACCATTTTCTGGTTTGTTTTAGATTTTGTTATATAACCACAAATCTAGTTCATACATTAAAATTAAAGTGGCAAATTAATAGTTACCTCAGTTTGTCATTTTCTATGCTGTTTTTGATGCTATTGTTATTGCTGATTGTACCACATTAGCCAAAGTGACATAAATTGTTCTAAGCAGTTGTTCTGCCTGGTGTACCAAGGCTGAGATTGCCTAAGGGTCACAGTAATCACACATTCTTAATCCCAGCATCACACACTCTAGATCCAGCCACCTCTTAAAAAGACACTTAGGAAAATGCCTCAGACATAAAATATACACAACAAATAGTAACTGTCATTATTATGGAGGAGGTATAAATAATGAAGAAATTTTCACTGATAAGCAAAATTCTAAAATTAATGTGTTAAGTCATTTATATCAACTGTTAAACCTGTATGTTTAGATTCATGCAGTTAATGAAGTGCAATGTAATCTAGAATACAATTTCAGGTGTTAGATGCACAGCCTCTTCATCCCTCTCTCCAGTACCAGTTATTCCTCACTCCAGCTGAAGCCTATACATGTCGTTCAATTTAATCCCTTCTATGAATTAAAGTCCTATCCTTAAAAATATTTTAAAAAGCAAAAACTTTCTAAATTCAGCAAAGCAACCATCAATACAAAAGTACAGTAAACCAGCTACTTAGAGGCTGAGGCAGGAGGATCAAAATTTGAAACCCAGCATGGGCAACTTACCAACACCCTGTCTCAAAATTTAAAAATTTTAAAAATGTCTAGGAATGTAGCTCAGTGGTAGAGTGACGTTGGGTTAGATTCCTAGTCCAAGGAAAAGGAGAAGAAGTAGAGTAGAATGTTCTTAGGGTATGTAAAGCTCTAAAATTCACAAGACAAAATCAAGCAGACTGTGGGTCTGGGTGGGAGAGGTGAAATAAATTTTTAAAAAGGAGAATGTGAGAATACGAGGAAGAGACTTCAGAGAGCTCCGAAAATTTGGGTATTCTTTTTTTTCCTTGTTCTAAGAATTTTTCTTCATATAACATATAACAGTAAATCACTGTCAGGCATGGTGGTACAGGGCTGTAATTTCAGCACTGGAAAGGCTGAGGCGAGAAGATCACTGAACTCAGAAGTGTGAGGCCAGGCCTGGGCAGCATAGTGAGACCATCAAATTAGAAAGGGAAAAAAAGTAAAGCACTGCAATATTTTCAACACTCGTATTTTTGCAATATTCACTTTATGGGGTCTGGGGATTTAGCTCAGTGGCACAGCGCCTGCCTGGCAAGCTCAAGGTCATGAGTCCGATTCCCGGTATCTGGGAGGAAAAAAAAAAAGCCAAAAAATAAATAAATAAATAAAAAGTTTTTTTAAAAAATTCACTTTATGAAATGGTTGCAAGTACTGTTAGTCACTTTTAAAAAATTTCAGTTAAAAGGAAACACAAAAAACAAAGGTGGCATGACTGTTATTTGTGGGTAATGTTTTCTCCCTGTTATCAACAGGCCATCCATTTGGGAGATGTTTTTCTAGAGTCAAAGGGACAGAGAGAGGGAGACAAAGAGACAGCCACCATTCGTCTGTTTTTTACTAAGAAAAAAGACAGCCGAGTGTGGTGGAGCACACCTGTCATCCCAACACTTTTGGAGGGTAGGCACGAGGATCACAAATTTGAGCCCAGTCTGGGCAATGCAGGGACAGCCTATCTCAAAATTTTAAAATTCCGGGGATGCAGTTCAGTGCAAAGGCCCTAGTTTTGACATCCATACCAAAAACAGAAAAAACGAAGGAAAAGAAGACAGACCAAGCGACCAACCAAAGTCCAGTCAGGGTTCCAAATGCTTAAGTCTTCTCTCCAAAAAGCCACCTGCACTTTGCTAGTACTCTGCATTTTCAACTCATCATTTTAACCTGGCATATAAGCTCATCTCCATCAAGTTTAAAACAAAAAGGCCACCTATCTCTTAAACGTAGGCATTTCCCTATTACTTTCTCAAATATTTTATATTAGGGTTGTTTCCTCAGGGGGAAACCCAGTTCCTCTCCTCTTTCACAGTCCTGGAGGCCTCTGGAAACATCACACCTCTGACAATACCTTGAACTTTGTCTATTCAAGCCAATTCCTCAGTCAAGTCTTCAAGTGAGGCTTCCAAAACGAGCCTCGTGGCGCCAGGTGGTATGCGCACAACCTCTCCAGTTAATCGAGCAAAGGTAATGACTTAAGACGTTCAGAACGCACTAATCGCCAAGGCGCTAAATCCCTTCGTGAGGGTGCGGAACTCAGGAAAAACCCCTCCTGCTCAATGTCCCCATTTTTTACAAAGGAGGGGGTCGGGGGGTCGCTGCAAAACTACAAATATAAAATTCCACATGCTATATAGAAAGCCTATCAGAGTTATGCCTTTGAAAGAAATAGTGTGTGTATTTAAATCTATATCTGCATAAAAAACAGGATTAAGCCCACAGAGTAAACAGGAACATATAGGACATTCACATCTTTCTAGTCACACCCTCTCTGAGCTCGCCAGGGCCGAAGAGCGTCACGCCGCCGGCGCCCCCGGGGCGCGGTCCCCGCTGCGACCCGCAC
>NW_004955421.1:499298-512355 GCF_000276665.1 Chinchilla lanigera | reverse complement strand
CCGCCAAGGGCGAGGCTGCCAGGCCCACGACGGCCCACACTCACCATGGCCGAAGAGCGTCGCGCGCGCCCACAGCCCCGAGTCACACGGCGCCGGCGACGCCCGTTGTCCTGGTGACGCCAGCCCGGCGCCCCGCCCCGAGCTCAAGGTGGGCGCGGAGGAGGCCATTGGCGTCCGGGGGCACGTGACCCACAGGGGCGGGGCCCTTTGCACCGCCCTCCCCTCCGCCCCCACGCCGCTCGGGGGCGGGGCCTCCTTCGGGGCAGTCTTCAGCCTGATGTCCCTGCTGCCCCTCACCTGGCAGGTGACCCAGCTGCAGACCCACCCAGCCGAACGAGACCTTCGCAGGTTTTCCTTATTTAATATACACAGTACGCTAGTAACACGTGATTACTGAGGACGTTGTAGATTACCAATAACAAGGATTTTGAAAAACACTTTAAATACCAATGCCTGAGTAGCCACTGCTCCTACTCCAGTTTGCTTCCAAGCTCCCAAAGATATCGTATTCTTAAAAATTGAGGGTAACCACATATAATATTTTGTAATGTACTTTTTCCAATTAAAAATTATTATCCTGAACCAGGTGCAGTGGTGTGCACCTGTACTCTCAGCTACTTGGGAGACTGAGCCAGGAAGATCTTTTGAGCCCAGCAGTTCAAAGCAGCCTGAGCAACATATGGAAACCCTGACTCACAACAAAACAAGACAAAATTATTAAATTTGCAAATCAAGTAAAGAAATAGCATCATATATACATGTATGCATATATCTCTAATGCACTGCATCAGCCAGTAATTCGTCGGCACTGGAGGGCATTTACGATGCATACCATAACATCCTCCCAAAAACCAAAAAACACACATGAGAAACTTGCACTTACTCTGAGGAAGAAAAAAACTCTAAAGAATTTCTAGATCAAGGAATATAAGACCAAATATCATTCCTTTTCTGAAATCCATCTCCATATTGCTTTTTGGAAAAATTTTTCTTACTCTTTCTAGCTGCACTGATTAAAATATCTTTTACAGTTAGTGAAAAACTGAAACTGAAATAAGCAAACAAGTCTTTCCAACTCAACACCTGCAAGGAGAGGCAGTGCTGACTCAGCAGACTCAAAACTAGGTCAGTCCACCCTGTCTCGCGCTGTGACCTTTACCCCCGTCCTCCTGGCTGAAGTGCTGTGGAGGTTTTGCACCACTTCCTGTATACTTTTTCATCTCATTTGTGTAAAATACCAAGAAACACAATTGCTAGGCTGTGTGATAAGAATTTGTTTTGTGTTATAGGAAACTCCCAATCTTCCAAAGTGGCTGTAACAGTTTGCGTTCCCACCAGCAATGAACGAGAGCCCCATTTGCTGTGCATCTTCACCAGCATTTGGTGTTGTGAGTAGTTTGGATTTCAGCCATTCGAATGATCTGTGGTGGTATCTTGTTCTAATTTGCAATTCCCTACTGATATATGGTATTGAGTATTTTTTCATACACTTATTTGCCATCTGTAGGTCTACTTGGGTGATTCAGATCCTTTGTCATTATTTAATTCATACTTGTTTTCTTATTGTTGAGTTCCAAGAGCGTTATGGGTAAAAGGGCTTTATCAGCCATGTTTTGCAGATATATTCTCCCATTTTATGGCTTGCCATTTCCTCTGTTTCATCTGAGACACTGGGAATTAAACCCAAGGAAGCTCTACCACTGAGCTACACGCCCCCAGCTTGCTAGCTTGCTTTCTTCCTCCCTCCCTCCTTTCTTTCTTTCTTTCTTTGGAGACAGGATCCCAATAAGTTACCTCAGCTAAACTTGTACCTGCAATCCTCCTGCCTCAGCCTTCTGAGTCGCTGAGAGTACAGAGGTTTGCTGCTGTTCTTAGCTGTGCCTCATCTTTTCTTTCCATTAAACTGCCTTTATTTTTGCTACTTTTCATTCAACATAAGTTGGGCTTATTTGGCTGTACTTTTTCTAGTTTGTCCTATTTAATTTCAATTATTTTGCTCTTTTACTTAATGTATTAGTGACTACAAATTTCCCTCTAAGTACTGTACATTTTCATAGGTATACTTTGTTTAATTCTAAATTGTTTTACTTCAGTTTTGATTCTGCCTTTAAACCATGATTTTTTTAAAACCATGATTGATTCAAGTCTGCCTTTTAGTTTCCAAAAACATAATTACTTTTTTTGTCATTTGTATGATTTTATTGTACTCTGGTTAGGGAATATAGTCAACAGGAAATAGGGTACCGGTTTTTAAAAAGATGTTGAAGCCAGGCATGATGACACATTTGCTTGGAGACTAGGCAGGAGGATACCAAGTTTTCATTTTTTATTTTTTTGTCTTTTTGAGACAGGGTCTTGCTATGCAGTTCAGACTGGCCTTAAGCTCACTTTGTAGCCCAGACTGGCTTCAAACTCACAGTGATCCTCCTGCCTCAGCCTCCCAAGTGCTGGGCTTACAGGCATGTGCCACCATGCCCGGCTCTTTTTACTCTTTATTAATAATACTTGCCGGATATCTTTTCTTAGTATTGATCTGGTATATATCTCTCTATCCTGTTTTAAGTTTTTCTGTGTTTTGTTTTAGCTGTGTCCTTTGGAAAGTTGTTTTCAGATGATTGATGGATCAATCAACAGATTGTTTTAAACATATATACATTATAGGTAGATACCTTGTCTTCAAATAGACATAGTTACTCTGTCAATAAAGAGAAATTTTTAATATATATGCAATATATACAAAAAACATTGTATACATGACACATTGTGTCTTTTTTTTTTTTTTTTGAGATGAGGACTCTATATAGCCTAGGCTGGCCTTGAATACTCTATCCTCTGTCCTCCAAGTGCTGGGATTATAGGCATGTGCCACCTCACCTATGTCTAATTTTAGTATGACATGCCCTGTCTTTGAATACATAGTTTAACTCTGTCTACATCTATATAAATGCTTTTGTCTTTGAGCTTATTTCTCCAAATTTATCCTATAGCTTCCATGTACTATATTTAGGGTTTTTGTTTGTGAGACGGGGCCTTGCTGTGTAGTTCAGTTCAGGCTGGCCTTGAATTCACTGTGTAGCCCTGGCTGGCTTTGCACTCATGGTAATCCACCTGTCTCAGCCTTCCAGCTGCTAGGACTACAGGTGTGCTTTTGTGTGTTTCTTGGTGAGTGGCTGATGTAGCTGTGCCCCGCAGAGAAGCACTGCATCCATACACTTACCCCCAGGCCTGGGGATTTAGCTCAGCGGCACAGCGCCTGCCTGGCAAGCACAACATTGTGAGTTCAATTCCCAGTACCGGAAAAAAACAAAAAACAAAAAAACATACACTTACCCCCGAGCCAGCTCTGTTCCTGTGGATTCCATGCCTTGTCCCTGGCACCCACCAGCTCCAAAGCAGTTCTGTGTTTCTGTTTCCCCTTACCACAAGCAGCAGAGGTGCTAACAAACCGATCAAACTGATCACTGACAAGGTCAAAGCCCAGGAGAAAAGGTAAGCCTGGAGGATCAGCAGAGCCAGGGAGAAATTACAAAATTATGAACCTTGTCAGCCATGCCAGCCTCAAGAAAAGCCCACAGCCTACAAAAACAGTATAGGGTTTTACTCCAATAGCAACTCCTTCACTGCAGGCTAGAGCTGGAGCAGAAACCCAGTGTAGTGCTCACTCATTGCCAGGGTGTTAAATAAGGAGCTGTGTTAGGAAAGCAGTAATTACTTAATTCTGAGCCACAGAACAACTCCATTTCAGCGTTTAGTGTCTTATCCTACACTGCTGGTAACTGAGAAAGAGATAGCTACAAGAGACTGCCAGAGACTGCAAGCTAGACTCAGACCCCCTGAGAAGTTTAAGCTAACTCTGGGAAGGACATGGTTTCCATGCTGAGAAGCTAGGCCCTGGTGAGTGTGTGTTTCAGAGGCAGCAGGATATGATTGCTTTCTCCATCTACCGATATGAGCAATGCAATGCCCTGGCTTTGACAGTTGCCACAGTCTGGGGTGTATGGACAAAGAGGACTTGGGGCTCAGAGGATACCTCATAACCCCCTATAAAGATAAGCAGAGAAAATTGTGACTCCCTGAATTTTAAGACTGTAGATCCTAGAAAGAAACTACTCACTCAAAAATATGGAGAAAACTGAGGATGGTGAATCATGCCTGTGATCCCAGCACTCAGGAGGCTGAGGCAGGAGGACTGCTTGCAAGCTCAAGGCTAGCCTGGACTACATAGTGAGTTCAAGGCCAGCCTGGAATGTATAACAACAAAAAAAAAGAATTTTTATTGCCTCAATTTTTTTCTGTCTTTTATTTGGGGGGAGCTTGTTTCTTCCCTACTGTTTGACTGAACAAGTTATTTGTCTGATTTTTCTATCTTCTGTTTGAAAGATTTACATGTTCTATTTCTGAACTTTGAATAACTGCAATTTGTCATTCTATTCAGGGTGTCAAGTCCCGAGAACAAGGTACCTGCGGATAAATATAAAAGTAAGAAAAAAAGAAAACCAAGAGAGGCAAAATTCTGGGATCAGGGGGCTTACAGCCTCTCAGACTGCAGCCCCAATTACCAATTTCAGTAACTCTTTATTCAGAAAGAAGAAAAGAAGCGGCAGTGCAAATGGGAGGATCTCAACAATTTTAGCAAGGACAATAAATAAGACTTGACGACTTAGCCATCATGTTATCATTCCTTAGGGGATATCTCATCAAATCATTTAGTGTTGACCCCAGGGCGTTCAGTACTTTTGCTAGACTTCCTCCAGAACCCAACAATCATGGTTTGGTCAGGCCTGAGGCAGTATAGAAAAGAGTAACTAAAGAATGTCCTTCTCCACATTTCCCCCTTTTTGTTTTGCTGTGATCCTCTGTGGCATCAGCGAGAAGGCTGCCAATTGTCTTTCCCTTTCTCTGGGCATTTTCTGGATGAACTTCACTGGACTAAGAGGATCAGGCAAAATACAAGTATAATACCATGTAAAATGACAGTAGAAACTTGGAAAAATAAGAATATAGTCCAAAGTCCATAACAGTGGTCAACTATCAGTCTACCTCTTGTGATTACACTTTTCTGCTGGATGTCTAAGACGAAGTTAAAGTGAGACTTGTATAAATAAAAATTTAACCTTTTACTATCAGGGTCAGTTAGGTCTCCTCAGGAATCTTCTTGGAAGATAGTGCAGCATCTCTTCATCTTCTGTCAGTGTCAGCCATCTGGATGAGTCATGGCCATTGCTTGACCAAGGTGCTTTCTGTGAAAGCCTGAGAGATTTTTTTCTCTCCTGGTGACTCTCCTTAGGCACACTATATGTCGCAGAATCACTTTCCTCTGTGGTCCCATAATCTCCTTGATCAGAATATCAGGGACTCATCTGAGTTATAAGACATCACAGCAGAGGCTCTCTTGTTTCCTGAGTAAAGACTGACCTCAGAGGGCATAGCCAAAATATTGGCTGTTCTCTAGCCCAATATCTCTCTCTAATTTTTGGTCTCCAAACCTCAGTTGTTAAACATCCAGCAGAGAAGATCAATGACATAACGTTGTAAGGGAGGCAGCAAGCTTAATATTACAATTTGATCTGAATAGCAAACACCTTAGAACATAAAAATGGAACTATTATTTTTTAACAACCATGGATATAATAATATTTAAATCCTCCTAGAATGTTAACAGAAAATAGTTACATATTTTTACACAGAAATATAGAAATCAAAACCGTACTACATTGCTACATGACAATCACAATGACATTTTGTAACATACTTAAATTTTCATATTGACATAACATGACGTTTATAACCAATTATCTCTATCTAATACATAAAAACCTTTAATCTAATTTGTTGTCCTTAATGGGATATGTATCACAAGTTTTTGTTAAAGGTAGAGGTCTTAACCTGAAGGAAAGTCTTATCACAATAAACAATGTTTGTTTTACATTTTAGAAGACCTGTAGATCCAGTATCATGAATACATTTAATACACCAGGAGATTAACACTAATGAATTACCATACACATGTGAAAACCTTTGTTAAAATTTAGTTTTGTACCAAAAGCATCATTTATGAGATGCTGTAATTTTTACTGAAAAACTTTCTTTTGACCAAATGATCCAAATATTGGGGTGTCTCCCAAGAGACTATGGAGATCACTGGAGGCTCCTTATTAATGAATAAAGGTTGGCCACTCCTCTATTCACCGATTGGAGTCCTACCCAATAATTTCTCCTCCTAAGGACTGTAGTTAAATGTCTTAATTTCAGTATCATAAAAACCAGCTTGGGGGCTGGGGATTTAGCTCAGTGGCAAAAGCGCCTGCCTGGCAAGCGCAAGGTCGTGAGTTCAGTTCCCGGTACCGGAGAAAAACCAAAAAAAAAAAAAAAAAATTTAAAAAAAAAAAAACCAGCTGGTAACTCAGATGAAAGCATGCTTTTAAATCTATAACCCAATTATATTATGAACAAATGATAAAAGAAAAATTGTCGAGCTCAAAATAAAGGGGAACAGCTGTTCACTGAATGACAAACACACAAATGAGTACACAGAACAAACATCTATATAGAATCAGAGTGCACTCAAATATATTTTTTACCAAATTCAATTATAGTAACTAACGTAATTTTAGAAATTTATAATTTAAATAGACTAGTCAGATTTTGTTGTCAATTAGCAGAGATCTCTTAATAAATTTTTGGAAGGAATAGAATCTTTTATCTACAAAAACAGGTACATTTTGTATTTTATCCTCTTAATACTGGTGACTTTCTGTTGTTATTAATGTTCTCCATGTGTCATATGGACCAGGAAGCCATCTAGATTCATTAGCATAAATTGGTGCAGGCATATATGCCCAATTCTGTAGAGTTAGTGTCTACCGTAGTGGCTATTATAGCCAACATGGCTAGAAACATATTACCAGCAGTAAAGTCTTGTCCAGTAGAGTCCAACAGCTTCTCAGCATCATGGGTTAATTTCTTAAGTTGTTCCCAGGTTGAGGGTTGTGCTTTCTGAGTGTTCTTGGTTGGTGTCTGGGGATAGTGCTGTAGTGACATCACTCTCATTTCTTCCACCCAAGGATTCAGATCTGACTCTTTTGTGGCTCATGTCGAGGTTTAATTCTTCTAGCAGGTAACCATACTTTTTCTTCTGAATCTGTAATGACACAAGCAAATCCTCTCCCCCAAGTTTGAACAATACCTCTTTCCCATTTTCCAGTGTGAATATCTTTCCAAAAGATAGGTTGCCCTATCAGTTCTGGTGGCCCCTTAATAATGGTGGCCCAAACTTTTTCTGCTGCTGAGGTAGATGAATCTTTAATAATATCCAAAAAATTTTAAGTGAATAGGGCTTTATGTAATAGTTGGCATGGTGAACTTCTGTCATTGTTCCAACACCAGAGAAAACTGCAGGCACCTTCATGGTAGGCCAAAGTTTAGGCCAGTGTTGGAGGAAATTATAGTCACATCTGCTCCTGTGTCTACCAATCCCATAAAAATTTTTCCATCTATTTTCAGCTGTAACTCAGGTCTTTTGTCTTCTATGCAAGTTTGTCAAAAAATCTTTTTTCCAGTGCTTCCAAAACCCCCTACATGCTCTATGGGAGCAGCACAGCTTTTTATATATGGAAGAATCAATAACTGGGCTATCTGCTCTCCTGCTTCAATTTGATATGGTAAGGTCTGCATCATAAGCTGAATCTGATCTTTACAGTCAAAGTCTATCACTCCTATTTGTACTATTATCCCTTTAGAAGTCAAACTACTTCTTCCCACAAGCAAACCAACAGACCCCTCTGGTAGAGGCCCATAAATCCCAGTTGTAAGCTTTTGAATTCCTAAATCAGGGGATAACATAACATTCTCCAGGGAGGGGATATCTAGTGCTGAGCTACCTCTGGTGGCAGCAAAGAGATCACTGACTCTACTTGGGCATGGTGGTAGCCGTTGCTGACTGGAAATATCTAGTAACTCCCCATATTGTTTGTCCTTGGGCCCCAGGCTGGGCCCAAGCTGAAGTTTCCCGACCATGGTGTCAGAGGAGTGCCATTTTTGTGATATTTTAATTGATACCGACTAGCCCAATGCTGTCCTTTCTGACACCTAGGACAGACCTTAGCAGGCAGAGGATCCTCTGAAGCATTAGCCTTTTGTTCTATCTGGTTCTCCATTCTTTGTTTTCCTAATCTACATTCCTTTTTCATATGCCCTATTTTACCGCACCCAAAGCATTTAACATTCTTTTGGGAATAAGGGCTGTTTCCCTTTAAAGCAGCTACAAGCAACCCTGCTTTAAAAGTTTCTGATTCTATATCCTGACAAGCTTTTATATACTCATCTAAAGTAGCATCCTGAAATTTCAGTGGCTTTTTTTTTTTTTTTTTTTTTTTTTTTTTTTTTTTTTCTCCGGTACCGGGAACTGAACTCACGACCTTGCACTTGCCAGGCAGGCAATTTCAGTGGCTTTAAAACTTTTTTGCATGTGAGAGCCATTTGGAAGCTGGAAACCAGAAGGACCTTGCACAATACCTGGGGAGACCCTCTGCAAGCCATTTCTCCCCTGACAGTACAGGCTGTGGTGGAGGAATGCATGGTGCTCTGGAGAGGTCTGCACTGAGATTCCTGCTGCCTGTGCTGATGGTTGGGGAGAGGACACTAAGTGATTGCAGGAGAGAGGCTGGACAAAAAAAGTTACAAAAAATGGCTTTTACCCCAGATGGCTCACTTGAGATGTTAGTAAGAATTGCCGCCTCAGTATTCTATAGCCGTGATGAGGAGGAGGCCAAGGAGAGAAAACAAAGAGACTGAGAAAAAGCAGCTGCCTTTGCTGCAGCACTAAGAGAAACAGACCCTAAGTCTGATTCTCAGGGCCCCAAGAAGAACTCAACGACTGCGTTCATCTGCAACGACTGCATTCATCTGCTACCACTGTTAAAAGCCAGGCCACCTCAGGAGGAACTGCCCTAAGAAGTGCCTGTTATGTATTTCCAAATTATAAAATAATTTCCCCAGTATGATGCATTTTTCCTCCAGAGAAGATCTGCATTTATTTTGGTGGGCTTTTTTTGTACCCTTATTACTAATGTGGAGCATTGAGATTCCAACAAAACAGGGGAATTTTAATCAGGGAATACCTGTTCTTGGTTGAACCTTGTCATTTTCCTGGACCTTTAACCTGACAAGGCCATCAAAAGAACAATTCATTTTCACATCTTCTCAAAAATACCCTCTAAATGAAAAAGTAATTCTAGGGGGGAAAAAAGATCTTAAACACTAAGATCATCTCTCTGAGCCTCTTCCTTTTGTTGAATTCTAGCTCAGTAATTATTCACTATGTTTCTTCTCATCCCCCTCCTCCTCCTTCCTCTTCCCTGCCTTCTTCAGTGCTAAGGATTATGCTGTTATGCCAGTAAGTACACATATTCACATTCTGAAGTTTTCCTCATCTTCAAAGGTCTTATCTAATTTTTTTTGCAGTGCTAAGTTCAGAAATTAAGGCCTTACACATGTTAGGCAAGTGTTCTAACACTAAGCTACATCCCCAGTCTTGTGAATTGTCTAATTTATTACACAATTAGTGGATGTAGAAATTCCCCTAAGTTTTTTCAATTACTTTCTTACATATATGAATATAGATATAGACAGAGATAAATGTAGACAGATAAGTAGATACTAGACAGTCCTTTCTGAAGGGTATTTCGTTTCTTATTTAAGCAGTATCACAATATACACCACATATTTCTTAACAATGTATCTTCAGGGTCTAAATCTGAACATATAAATCTACTTCATTCTTTTAAAAATTATACTCAGTAAACTCATAAAGGGGGATAACTGGCCGGGTAAGGATTTATCTTTGATAAGACTGGTGATAAAAGGGTACTTTGGCCTTTATATAACTTTTTTTACAAGGTGAATGGATTCATTTTGACTTGTGTAATTAAAAAAAAGAGCAAGGAGTCAGAGTTATACAGATAAAAAAAGGCATGTTGGAGTAAGAGCAGAAGACTTTTGGAGAAGAGAGCATGTTGCCAGGCAATTTCTTTGCCATTTGAGAATTAATTTTAATACACTGTCTTCATAGTTGTTTTCCCCCTACATCATTTCAAGCAATCCTACCACCCTTTGGGGGGGTATAGTTCTGCCCCTTCATGTTCCCTCAATATGTCCATCAGTATCACCACCTACTCAATCCATACAGTGCCCGCTGTTCACGGGAAGAAGAGTCTTTTCCACTGAAAACTGAGTCATTCTTTCCACCCTTTTCTCACTTTTGCTTCTGTAGACACACATCACACATTCTTGTGGAATGTGGAGAAGCCAAAGTTACAGTTTGTTTATTTTATCATGTGAATGAAGATAAAGTTCCTTAAAAGCCAAGTCCAAATAGCTACAAAGCAATCCTTTTATTTGTTCATTTATTCTCACACAGACTATTTGGCAAGGCCATTTTAAAAGTCAGTAGACAGGAAAATATGCTGTCTTAAAATACAATATAATGAAAACCAGTGGGTTTCTAATCATTCTTCTAAGGCTAATCCTACCCTTTCCAATAAATTAATGCAAGCTTGGCTACCTTTAATGGATGGCATGAAAAGTAAACAGGGACTGAGATGGCAAATGGCGTGCCTAGTATTTTTGAGAGGTAGATCATGTAAGTCTTCCCAGAGCAGTGATGCCCTTTTGTGGGGTTTAATCAGGCATTAATTCCATGCCTGGTGGGGTCCTCAGTGGCTATACTTCTTAATACTTCCCAGGTATTCTGACTTCCCTCTCTGGACTTCAACCTAGTTTCCACCCTAGACATTGGCTATCAACCTCCTCTAACACATGTCCCCCCCGCCACACACATACCCCATATTGGAGTGAAACCCAGGGCCTCTGTGTACTGTACCACCAAGTCCTCCCATCCCAACCTAACCGTCTCAAAATTGAATGCTCCTTGAGACAATTTCTCAGCTTCTTGTTCCCTACATCCTCAGCCTTTATTTATTTTTTATTTTTTAATTTGAGAGGGGACTATGTTGCCCAGTCTGGCCTCAAATTTATAATCTTCCTGCTTCAGCCTACCAGTAGCTGGGATTGTAGATGTGCCCTACTGTGCCTGGCTCCAGTACTTGTTTGGTGTATGCATGGGTGGATAAGAGCTAAATCTGCTTACTGTCACCATGCTTTTTGATGACAACCCCATTTGTTTCTTCATTCAGCACTCTGGTACCAACTAGAAAGGAGGAACACCAAATCTCTGCCTCCCTTTCCCCATTACCTATCTGGGTCCAAGTCAATTCTAGGTAACTATCTAGAAATTTGTCATAGATTGAATATGTATCTATAGATATGTGTACCCTATTCTTTATAGATGACATGACCAACTCAGCAGTGAGTGTTTTTTTATACATGTGTGTCCAATTTATTTCACTTTAAAGTATAGTCTCCAGGTGCATTCATATACTTAAAAATGTCTCAAGTTTATCCTTTATGGCAGAGTAGTACTCCTTTGTATATAAAAAACACATTTTGAGTGAGTGGTTTTAGCCTCCTAAAAAGAAAAATATTTTACAGTTTGACAGTAACCTGAGGTTCCAAATGAATACAGATGTTTAAAGTACATGAGCTGATGTGTTGAATAAGAGTGACACATGGATTGTAATAAAAGTAGAAGTTTATCTCCCACTGTTCCATTATTTAATGATACAATTGTCTCTGTCTCCCAACCTCCAACAGATCCTGGTTTTTCTCCACTTTAAGATAGTGATTATATGTGTGTTTTAAGCTATAGGCGCAGTTTTGTTCAGAAAATGGCATAAGACACATAATAAATCAAACTTCACAACTTTGCTTGGCATTTTCTCTTCTCTACTGGTTTGGAGTCCTGTGTTCCTTGTAGATACAGCTCTGTTATGGGATCGTTTGCATCGCTGTTCTTGGCCTTGCATGGTGGCATAAAACTCTCTAAGACTCACTCTCTCTCTCTCTCTCTCTCTCTCTCTCTCTCTCTCTCTCTCTTTCTCTTTCTCTTTCTCTTTCTCTTTCTCTTTCTCTTTCTCTTTCTCTTTCTCTTTCTCTTTCTCTTTCTCTTTCTCTCCTTTGCCCGCTCTCTTTCTCTGTCTCTGTCTCTCATCTCGTCTGACAAATTTTGGGAGTATGGCAATGGACACTCCAGCATGGCCAACAGGGGGCAGTCTAATCCCAGGAAATGGTCATGCATGAGGAAAGCAGCCTTCCTTTTCAAACACAATAATGAAATCTTAGAAATCATTTCTCATTGTCGGGCATGGTGGTGCACGCCTGTAATCCCAGCACTCAGGAAGCTGAGGCAGGAGGATCGCTGTGAGTTTGAGACCAGCCTGGGCTACAAAGTGAGCTCAAGGCCAGCCTGAACTGCATAGCAGGACCCTGTCTGAATAAGAAAAAAAAGAAATCATTTCTCCATGTGATAGTTAATCTTGGCTCTCATTTGATTGGCTTGAGAGAAGGTAGAAGATTAATAAAATATACTTCTGTGTGTGTGTCTGGGGCATGACCTTGGAGACGATATCTTGTCCCTGGCCCTTCCTCTCTGGCTCTTCCCCTATTCTCCGCTTCCTGGCTGCCATAAGTTGAGCAGCTTTCTTCCTCCATGCCCTTCCATGGTGAGTTTTTCCTGCCTTTGGTGCCAACTACCCACAGCTTGAAACCTTTCAAATCATGAGAAAAAAAGAAACCATTTCCCCCTTTAAGTTGTTATATCAGGCATTTTGCCCCAGCAATGAAAAGCCAATTAATACATTCTGTTTTCTAGGCTTTACTAAACAAGAAATGGAGGGCAAAGAAACAATTAACCCAACAATAAACTGAAGATAACAGTATAATCCAATTTTATGAAGACCAGTCTTGGGCCCTCTGTCACCTTATCCCAAAGTAAGTAGAAAAATACCTGTGCCAGGGCTGGAGATGCATATCAGTAGTAGCATGCTGCCTAACACACACCTAGGTCCTGGGTTCCATTCTCAGTACCACAAAAGAAAGAAGGAAGACTGGCAAGTGCAAGGTTGTGAGTTCAATCGCTGCTGCTGAAAAAAAAAAAAAAAAA
>NW_004955421.1:483023-499198 GCF_000276665.1 Chinchilla lanigera | reverse complement strand
AAGAAAGAAAGAAAGAAAGAAAGAAAGAAAGAAAGAAAGAAAGAAAGGGAAAAGAAAAGAGAGGAGAGGAAGGAAGGGGGAAAATACCAAAGCCAAGATCAATACATGGGCTCAGATGAGTATTTTTTGTTTGTTTTGTTTTTGTGGTACTGAAGGTTGAATCCAGGACCTTGGCACTGAGTTACATCCCCAGTCCTTTATATTTCTCTTTTGAGACAGGGGGCTTGCTATATAACCAAGTTGCCCAGACTGGGCTTGAACTTGTCACCCTCCTGTCTGAGCTTCCCAGAGTGCTGGGATTACAGGTGCACACCACCATGCTCCGCTTCAGATGAGTGATTTTACCATGTTACATAATTAGGTTGGGCTTCTCCTGCTCCATGGACATGATAACTATTCTTCTGAAAACAAAGATTTGGGTGTATAGCCTGATAAGTACATCTACACAACTCGGTAAATAAGAGTCTATTAATACATGGACTATTTAGGGGAGATTGTGGATGAGTAATCTCTAGAATGGTAGTAATTTTGTTTAACATCTGAGAGTTCCACAGCAAATTCGGGGGAGGTGGTCAGTTTGCTCTGCTTTCCTGAACAAAAGGACATTTTCAGTGCTTACTCCATGATCTTTAAAGAAATGAGAATTTTAATGTGAGGCATGGTAGACAGTTAGAGCATACTTATGCTGTAGTATACTTATGTAGAGGATACTGATGCTGTAAATTGTCCTTGCCCAACTTATCTATCTTTTATTAGGTACCTACTCTGTCTGTACCATGTGCTAAGGAAGTTGCTATAAATAGAACAAGACAATGCTTACCCTAAAGTGATTTATAAAGCAATGCAATGTGCTAAGATACTGTGACTATTAATCCTGATATGTCCATGTCAATGGGTGAAAAAATGTGCAGGACATTAGTGGGGCATGCTCCTGGTGTGCCGTGTGGTCACGGAGGTGTGGCTTTGGGTACTCTATGTGGTTACTTGCCCCTTCCTCTCTGGCACTGTTCACTCTACTTCCCAGCTGCCATGAACTAAGCAGCTTTGCTCCACTACAGCCTTCCATCATGATGTTTCTGCCTTGGAACCAGCTGACCACAGACTGAATCTCCTGAAACTGTGAGCTACATTAAAACTTCCCTTCTTTAGATTGTGAGTGTTGGGTACTGTGTCCAGCAGTAAGGAAGCTGACTAATACAGGTGTCATGCATATAGAAGTTATTATGGATAATACTTTTTATCTGTAAAGAGGTTTTTTTTACTTGCAAAGTAAGTCCAGTCTCAAAAACCTAGTATGTCAGGTGGCATTATCTTTTTCATAGGGAAATCAACTGAGGCCCAAAGATGTCAGTTGATGTTTTCATGTTTCTAAGGATTACGTTGCAAAAGCCAGAATTAAACACAGTCCATCTAGTCCCTTTCCAGAGTCAATCCTTTCGGGGCCATTTGAATTTCAGCATGAAACAAAGGAAGCAGCAGGAGTCCATCTGTAGACTTCAGGAGGTAATTTGGGAGTTTGGAAACGTGCCAGAGTCCCTGAAATGCCAGCACAGAGGCAGCTGTATATAACATTCACCTGGGAATGAGACTCATCCTGAAGAGTAGCACCACAGCCTGCCTCTTAGTGGTACCAAATTGCCTCCTTGCCAAGTCCAAAGCCTGTCTTCCTTAGGGCTCTACCTTTCAGTAGATTAGGTGCAAACAATTTCTTTTCCTACATTAGCAGTCTGCTGCTAACTGCTTCACCCTGAATGCTTTTCTTTTTTAATTAAATGGAGGTGAGGGATGGAAGAAGGGTAAGTTGGAGGGGTTGCTTGCCAGGGACTTGGCTCCAGCTGCAAATCAACTTCAGACCCCAGAGGGACTTAAAAGAACCAGCAGTGCCCACAATGGCTCTTCAGTGCAGCCTGTGTTTACTCAGGACCCAGCCCACAACCTCCACAGCCTCGAAGGCAGCCTGCATGTAAATGCCACATTGTGCAGTGATTTTTTTTCAGTTATTTTGGTGGCTTCAGGCTGGTAGCAGATGATTTGTGAAATTGTTTCTGATCCAACAGGTTTTGAAACTCTACATTGGCTGGAACATATTGCTTTTTTAAAAAATAGAGTCTTACTATGTAGTTCAGGCTGTCATTGAACTCACTTATGAAGCCCAGGCTGACCTTAAACTTGTAGTGGTCTTTCTGCCTCAGCCTCCTAAGGGCTGAGATTACAGACATGCACCACCATGCCCAGGTATATGTTGCTTTTGAGAATCATTTATTCATTCTTCCATTCAGCAAAGCTTGATCAAATGCCTGCTGTGTGCTAGGCACTATAGTAGCCATCGGGGGTAGTCATACAAAGGACATAGTTGTCCTTCAAAGAAGATGCTACTTTCCAGGTCATGACTCTGACCTTGCTTTATTTTTAGGGCCCATAGATGAGTAAACCAAACGGATCAGGATTATGATTATAGGCCTACTATCAGCTAAGTGCTTCTTGAGGCACTAGAGATTAAAATCACAGAAAGGATATGGTCTCTGTCCTCAAGGACATTCAGACCAGTGAGAGAAACAGATCTGCAAACAGTATTTCTGTTTAAGAGCCACAATTACTAAAATAGATAACTGTTCAGGATGCAGTATAGGACAAAGGACACAGTCATCTATTGGGCAACTGGCCCTACTCACAACGAAGACTCCACAGGGGAAAGGATACCCATGTTGAGTCAAGAAAGATGAGTAGGTATTCAACCAGGTAGACTGTGAGAGAGGAACCATCCACAGTACCATAGAATTACCTCGTTCATTCACCAAACATTTCTTGAATACCTGTAAAAGTACATAGCCTGCCAAAAGGTGATTCCATAGAAACTGCAATAGATGAAACTCCAGACAAAAAGTTTTAAAAACTGATAGCTAAAATACTCAATGAAATCAAAGAAGAAACACATATGTAGCTGAATGAATTAAAGAATACAACCCAGTATATAAAAGAGCTCTTCAGTGAACAGTTACAGGTTCTGAAAAGGAATCAAATAAATGATCTAATATCCATTCCAAGACCCTAGAAGAATAAGAACAAACCAAACCCAAAACCAATAGAAGGAAAGAAGTAAATAATAAAGACCAGAGCAAAGATTAGTGAAATTAAGGCTAAAATAATACAGATCAATAAATCAAAGAGTTCTTCAAAAAAGAGAAACAAGATTGATTAAGCCCTTAGTCATACTTGCCAAAAGAAAGAAAGAAAAAGTTTAAATTAATAAAAGTAACAAATTAAAAAGGTGATATTACAGCAGACACCATTGAAATCAGAGGATCACTGAATTATGTTTGAAACATATTCCAATAAACTGAAGAATCTAGAAGAAATTGATAAATTTATAGGCACATACAAAGCAACCTCAATTAAATCAAGAAGATTCACAAAATCTAAGCAGATTAGTAATAAGTAATGATATTGAAGCAATAATTAAAACTACTAACTAGGAAAATCCCAGGACCAGGTAGGTTTATGGTTGAATTCTAACAGACCTTCAAAGAACACCAATGCTCCTCAAATTTTTCCATGTGTAGAAAGGGAAGCTTACCTCCCAAATTCATTCTATTAAGCCAACATTAACCTAATACCAAAACCAAATAAGGACTCAACAAGAAAGGAAAACTATAGACCAATGCTTTTGATTAACATAAGTGCAAAATTTCTCAATAAGATCCTCATGAATAGAATTCAACAACACATTAAGATGATCACACACCATGACCATGTTGGTTTTATCCTAGGGATGCAAGGATGGTTCAATATATGCAAATCAATAAATGCAATACACCACATACACAGAATCAAGAATAGAAACATATGATCTTATCAATACATGCTGAAAAAGTCTTTGACCAAATTCAGCACTCCTTCATGATAAAAACCCTAATAAAAATAGGCACTGAGGGACCTTTCCTGAAAATGATAAAAGCCATGTATGACAACCCCACAGCCAACATTATGTTGAATGGAGAAAAACTGAAATAATTTCCTCTAAAATTAGAAGCAAGACATGGGTGTCTACACTTATCAGTCCTGTTCAATGTAGTGTTCAAAACTTTAGCCAAAGAAATTATACAAGAGAAAGAAATAAAAGGACTACAAATAGAAAATGAATGTGGTTTTTCACATAGAAATCTCAAAAACTTCACCAGAAGACTTTTAGATCTGATAATTAAGTTCAACAAAGTGGTAATATACAAAAATCAACACACCAAAATCAATTGGGTTCCTGAACACCAATAATGAACCTGATGAAAAAGAAATCAAGAAAACAATTCCACTCACAATAGCTTCAGAAAGATTAAATACTTAGGAACAAATCTAACTATGGAGGTGAAAGACCTCTATAATGAAAGTCATGGAACTCTGGAGAAAGAAATTGAAGAGGACACTAGGAAATGCAAAAATATTCCTTGCTCTTTGTTAGAATTAATATCATAAAAATGGCAACATTATCAAAAATATTTTATAGATTTATTGCAGTTCCCATTAAAATACAAACAACATACTTCACAAAATAGTTATCATCAAGAATGCCAAAAAAAAAAAACCCATGAAGCAGGCATGGTGGCACATGCCTATGATCCCAGCACTTGGGAAGCTGAGGCAGGAGGATTGTCATGAGTTTGAGGCTAGTCTGGACTACACTGTGAGTTTAAGGTCAGACTGAACTACATAACGAGGCCCTGTCTCAAAAATTAAAAAAAAAATAAAAAGCTACATGTAAAGAATTATGGAAATCAGTATGGAGATTCCTCAAAAGACTAAAAATAGATGATTTTACCCAGTTATACCATTCTTGGGCACATTCTGAAAGAATTAAGGACTGCAATACTATATAACAATACATGTATATCCATGTTTATAGCAATACAATTCAAGGTACCTAAGCTACGAAAAAGGACTAAATCCCAATCAATGATGAATGGATAGAGAAAATGTAGTATACATACATGGTGGAATATTACTTAGCCATAAAGAAAAATTAAATCATGTAATTTGCAGGAAAATGGATGGAAGTGAAACTATCATGTTAAGTGAAATTATCCAGACTCAGAAAGTTACGAATTGCATTTTCTCTTATAACAGAAACCTAAATATACATCCATACATAAATACATACATACATACATAAGAAATGACAGGAAACCAGGATGTAGACTTCTAGAGATATGAAAGTGGCTCAGTGGGAGAAGGGAGGAAAGAAAGAGAGGGGTAATAGTGTTGAAATCAAGAAATGTTAAATGCATGTACCAACTTCTCCCAAACAAACCCCACCATTAATATTAACCTGCACTAATAAAATGTAATTTAAAAAATTTTAAGGAAAACTATGACTGATATTTATCATTTTTTTATTTTTTTATTTTAAAGAGAGTAGCACATGAGAAACAAACAAAAAAATAGAACAGTAGCAGCATACCAGTATCATGAACATAAACAAATCAAAGGAAAAACATTCAACGTGATACAGGGTCTCAAGACAAATTAATACAAATCAACAGTGGTTGTTATGTTGCATACGGCTATCCTCAACTACATTGCTCAGATTATCAGATGTAAGAATGAAAGATTGCTCAAATCGTTAAAGAGATTAAGAAAATAATTCTTTAGTAAAACATTAGAGATATTAGAGAGTTTCACTACACAAGATGGCAGGAGTTCACCACTGTAATTCCATTGCATATTGTTACCTTCAAATCAGTTGCTCAGGCCACCAGACACAAGCATGCAAAGTCAATCAGAACATAAAAAATTGTGAGCATTAACTGTCATTTCAATACACCATCAGACAACAGCAATACAGTCATCGCAGCTATTCATATTAAGACTGATATTTAACCTTCTTGACTCTATGTGCCCATGAGAAATCTTGATATAACAAAATGTAAATGAGGTTAGTAAGGATGCCTAAAATTTAAAATCCCTAGTGATTATCCCAAGAAATCCAACATGATGATCCAGGTCATGAAAACCTTTGGTCAGATTTTATTTTATTTTATTTTATTTTATTTTTTTCTTGGTTTTTCTCCGGTACCGGGAACCGAACTCACGACCTTGCGCTTGCCAGGCAGGCGCTTTTTGCCACTGAGCTAAATCCCCAGCCCCCTTTGGTCAGATTTTAGAGAAAGAACCAACTTTGTCTATAGATAGACACCTAGTTACATGCTATAAATTGGTCTATGAGATATTTAAATATTGAGAAAGTCTGGACATCTTTTTGAATACAGGAATTCTGAAATATCCAAATCAAAGCAGAAATCTTTTCAATATAAATAACAGTATGCTTATGTGGGATCTAAACTCACTTTATTTTTCACTGACAGGTTATCAGCCCCACAGAGTATTTATGAGTGGCAGTCTTCTTGCCTCAGCCTCCCAAGTGCTGGGATTACGGGTGTGCATCACCACGCCTGGCTAATTGTATTTCAGTCTTGTAGACCGTGAAGATTTTATCTGATAATAGCAAATAGTAAAACTTGATAGTATTTCAAGAGTCAGGAGTAGTTATGATTGATGGCAATGGTGGGTCCACTAATCTTAAACTAAACAATGTAGGGCAGAGATTTTCTGTCACATGATCACAAGGATGGTGAAGATGGTGAAAATTAAGACCAACTGTTTTCATGGTAGAAGATACCTGTTACCTGATAATGGACATGCACAGAGATAAAGGGGCCCAGCAGCAGTCCCAGGGTGAGGAGCAAGCACCTCTGGATTTCAAGACCCATGGAAAGGTCCAATGAGACAGCCTTATTTCAATTACTGTAGAGACTCTGACAATAAACCTGTTTGCTTGCTGGGTATACCTGGAAGTAGCCCTAGAGCATTCCCAGGTGTTTTGCTGAGAGCCTGAGTGAGTGAAGGTCAATGTCCCAGGTGCATCTTCCCTCCCACAATCCAGAGACACTCATGCTTGATGTCCTGTCTCTTAGGAATGGTGGATGGAACTGTTTTTAGCTGTGGAAGCAGTAACACAAAGCACGAGGACTTAGGTACCAGATTTGCTAATTGTACTTATTTCTTCATCTTCACCCTATCAGTAAGTTAGAGATTCTCACCCTAAGGATGGCTGAATACATGATACGCAATGCTGAACAAATGAGGCAGACAGCAGGTTACTGGGCACATATACTCATAAACTAGATGAAGATACATACAACATGCAGGGCCGCACAGCGACTGCATTTGGGATCAGAGAATATAGGAGAGAAGGGCTGTGAGAGGTAGGTTTTGTAATAACCAGTGGATGAGGTGATCCCTGGTTTGAGTGGGAGGGTATGACTGATTTGTCTGAATAATTTCTCAGACTGGCAGAAAACTGAAACCTCTTGCTCAGACATAAACAGAAATTGTGCCTGGTCCCCCTGAGAGGAAGGATTGTTTGGCTAGGGGACCTCATCCTCAGAAGCACCATGGGATGGAGAATTTGAGATTAGGCTGGTTGAGACCCTTCTGATTTTACCAGACATGATTTGAGGAAACACGTAAGCACTGTATTTCCTATCCTTGTTTGTTAATAATACCAAACCCATAAAGTTCTTGCTGTTGTTATACGAGATGTCCCAACACACTGAAAGCATAGTGGAATAATTGGTTGAGCACAAGGACTCTAATTCATTCTTTTCATTACTTGAGGAGCATGATAGGAAAGAAAGACGGTGATCCAGTCAAGTCTCCTTGTAAATGTGTTAATGACAGCATTTTGACAAATAATATTTTCTAGCAAAAGAATGTTTAATCTTAGGGACCTTTTGGAAAGGTGTACCTGATTGTCTATGATCCTTTATGGTAAATAAACCTCTAATCTCTGGATTTATATGGTATGGATCCTTGGATATATCATATGCATTTTTGTATTTAATTTATTAGTACATGTTTGCAGTGACTGATTTAG
This sequence comes from Chinchilla lanigera, assembly GCF_000276665.1. Lineage (NCBI taxonomy): Eukaryota > Metazoa > Chordata > Mammalia > Rodentia > Chinchillidae > Chinchilla > Chinchilla lanigera. Next base: position 491,274 of record NW_004955421.1, on the reverse strand, counting down.
CAAGAGCCTGTTTCAAAATAAAAAATAAAAAGGGCTAAGGATATAGTTCAGCATGAAGGCCTTGGGTTCAATCCCCAATGTCACAATAAATAAATAAAAATAAAATATAATTTTTTAAAGGGCTGGGTTGTAGCTTAGTGTGAAGGCCCTGGGTTCAATCCCTAGGACTGGAAATAAATAAATACGTCAGAAAATAAAAGCAATTTAAGAGATCATGAAGGAACAACAATAAAAAACCTTCTAAAACAATAACCTTACTTTCCTGATGGAGATAAGAGAAGATGCTATATTCAGCAATATAGAAGGGAGCCTGGCATGGTGGCGCATGCCTGTAGTTCCAGCTGCAGGAGAATTACTTGAGCCCAGCAGTTCGAGATCGGCCTGGGCAACATAGCAAGACTTCAACTCAAAAAAAACACAAAAAACTGTAGAACAAGATGCTGTTTCCCAAAAGAGGGAGGACTATTCAGAGTGCAAAAATGATTTCTTAGAAATTAGCTGGGTGTGTTGGAACACACTTGTAATCCCAGCACTCAGGAGGTTGAGGCAAGGAGATTGCCACAAGCTCAAAGCCAACCAGGACTACACAGTGAGTTCAAAGGCCACCTGAACTATACGGTTAGACCTCTGTTTTCTTTTTTTTGTTTTCTTTTTTTTTGTTTTTTGGTACCAGGAATTAACTTAGGACCTTGTGCTTTCCAGGAAGGCACTTAAGCCACTGAGCTATAACTCCAAACCTTCTAGACCTCTGTTTTCAAAAAGCAGGAAAGAAATGAAAGAAAAAAAGATTTCTTAGAAACTAAAACATGATATCTGAAATGAAAAGCAATAGTTTAGAAGGTAAAATTGAGAAAATCTCAAAAGAACAGTGGAAAGACAAAAAGGTGCAAAATAGGAAGAAACAAAAAAATTAGAAAACTATTCTGGGAGATCAAACATGTTAAAGTAGGACCCTGTCCTACAAACACACATAAACTCAAAAAGGGAGGAGGAAATACTGTAGCATCAAATAAATAATACATGAAAATATCCCCAAACTATAGAATGTACCAGTTTATTTGAAATTATGAATGTGATTGTAGTATAATTTATTCAACAATTCAAATATTCAGAAATTCCTCAATTTAGTGTGACTATTATGTTTACAGTATCACAAAAATTTGTATAATCACCAATAAAGCAAATTTAGCAGCCTTTAAATGTCAGATGAGCCAGGGATACAGCTCAGTGGCACAGTGCCTGCCTGGCAAGCACGAGGTCCTGAGTTCGATTCCCAGTACCAAAAAATAATATCAATGACATGTTTCTTCTTCATCAGAATGAGAATACATAAGATTTATCTTGATTTCATAGTTTTAACAAAAAATTAAATCATTATTGAAACTAACTGATTTTCTATTTAAAGTATCTGATGACATTATGTAAAACAGGCATTATTTAAATGTGGAAATACAAGAAAAATAGGAATGAAGGCTGGGAGTGTAACTTAGTGGTAGAGTATTTGTATAGCATATACTAAGCACTGCCGAAAAATAGGGAAGGAAGGAAGGAAGGAAAGAAGGAAGGGAGGGAAATATAAAAATGAAATTTATTTAGAAGAGCAGCCATTTGATCTAATTGAAAAGTCATGTTTCATATGTAAATAGACTCTTTGCATGGCACATTTTAAACTATTGTCTCCAAGCACTGTTCTTAAAATAAGTGCCTAATTTGGAAATGGTTGCTAGTGCTTCTTCATCAGATTCATGTATTCTAACATTTATGTCATTCCTCAGTTCCATGATGGGTGGCAAATGTCAAAACATATTTGGGGCAATGCATATACGCATTTACTATCTTGAGAAATGGAAGTAGAATATATAGAATATGTACAAGTATTTTACTTCTTAGGCTTATTGCTACTAAAGGAATTTATTGCAAAATAAAAGGGTAACAAAGAATAAAATAGCTAAACAATTGTAGATTTACACCATATAATAAAGCATCATTCTGTGTAGTAAGAACATTCAAACCACACACTAATGTCTCTAGGACAGGACTTCTCAGTGTCTATTTCCTGCACATATTTCACATAAACCTAACCTAGATGTCTCACGAGTCCCACTGCCCTAATACATCCTGCAGATCACTGCAATAACTGCCTGATAAACTGAGTGGCTGCCACAGGTTTTAAGTATCCTTCTACCATGACTGGAGACCATCAGGAGTGAGCTGTCCCTAAACGCTTGTATCTGAGGATGCTTGATTTTTGTCACTATCATTCTGCACCCAGCTCTTGAAAGCAAAAAGTTAATTGCATTGAACCAGGAGAAAAATCAGGGAAGATAAGTAGATCTTTGGTTATTGTTCATGTTTAATTATGTTTTCAGGTGAGAACTGCACATACATCTTGCAGGCTAGTTGAGAACATGCAGAAACTAGAAGTACAAAATTGGTTACTACCATTCTGGGTGATGTTGACTCTGCTGTCAACATGTCTTTAAAACTATGAAACATCTGGATCCAATATAAAATTGGATAAAATGCTAGGATACTAGGTATAAAGAAGTATAAATGACCAGGCTATTTGGTCATTCAGTGCTTTCTTTCTTGCTTACCAAATATTCTCCCTCAACACATCTATGGTCTCCTGGAAAATTTCACTTAACAGAAGGGGAAAAACATGGAGCCTGCTTTACACTGGGCTGTCCATGGCATGGCAGTAGTCACCCTCACTTGCTTATGGTGCTGAGAAACAATACTGGCACAAAAGACAAAAATTGTATGATTGCAACTATATGATGTAACTGTAATAGTCAAATTAATGGGGACCAAAAGGAGAATGGTAGTTGCCTGGGGTTGAGAGGAGGAGGGAATAGAGAATTATTTTTTTAAGGGTGTTTTTTGGGGTGTTTTGTTTTGTTTGGGCTTGGTTTTGTTTTTGGTTTTTTTTTTTTTTTTTTTGGTTTTTCTCTGGTACCGGGAACCGAACTCACGACCTTGCGCTTGCCAGGCAGGCACTTTTGCCGCTGAGCTAAATCCCCAGCCCCATTGGTTTGGTTTTTGGTTTTTTGGTTCTGGGATTGAATTCAAGGCCTTGTGTGCATGCTAAGCACACCCTCTGCCACTGAACTTACTTTGAGTTCAAGAGTTACTGGTTAGTAGCCAGGTGTGGTGGCACACACCTGTGATCCCAGCACTTTGGAGGCTGAGGCACAGGATTGCCATGAGTTTGAGGTCAGCCTACATAAGCAAGTTCAAGGCCAGCCTGGCTCTGTCTCAACAGCAAAGAAAAAAGAGTTACTGTTTAGTGAGTATGTGGTTTCACTTTGGGGAGATGAAAAGGTTCTGGAGATGGTAGTGATGGCTATACAACAGTATAGAGCTACTTAATGCCAATTAAATATACTTAAAACATATATTACATATATTTACCACAAGATCTTTCTTGTAAACTTTCTTTGGTTTATATATGTTTATTGATTTATGGACAATGCCTTATAGTTGGAAAGGAACTTGGAAACTTTGGATATTGACAGCAAGGACATCAGTATGGGCCTCTTGGAATAGGTACAGCCTGTAAATATATATGTAGTCCAGAGCCTCCAAAGGTATTCAGCAGAGGAGGCCACTCATTGTTAGTTGGGCAAGAAGACCCATGTTCTAGTGTTTCTTTCTCTAGCACTATCAGTGCTTGTTTAATGGGGTATGCAGGAGTGCAAGAATACAAACTTCTCTTTAGATCTGATCTGGTTACCTTCACAACTAAAGACACTCACGGAAGAAGACTTCCTGAACTGCTTCCAATCTACCAATAGCAGAGTCCACTATGAGTTCTCATAGTACATTTCCAAGCCATACCCCCTGTTGGCTGTGTACAGAAAGGCTAATTACATTGGATCCCTTTCTTTAGAGACCACTGTTATTTTTCCTCATTGGAAAAGATTCTTACTGTAGATATGATTTTGTCTTCCTTGCCTGACTTGCTTCCATTATGGTGATATGTGGATCCTTAGAATGTCTCATCTATTGTCATGGTATCACACGTCACATCATATAACCCAGAAACTGATACTACAGAAAGTAGAATGAGGCAGTGGGCTTACTCTGATTTTTACCCAGAAGCAGGACCGTGATAGCTGGGGTCATAGGTGGCTTACCAGCTGATAGACAACACCCTGGGAGTCTGGGGCCCTCTCTCAGGATACATTTTACGCTTTGTACCAAAAGCCAATATGTGGTGTAAATGTATCTTAAACACAGAATACACTGGTATCAGAACCAAAGTGGAACTGGAAATGACTTCCCTACTATTACATACAATAATCAACTGATGAAAGTTTTGCATAATATCCTCACAACCTTGAGATTGGTGAGTTGAGGAGATTCCCAGTGGAGAAATACTTCCACCAGTAAACACATAGGAATGATCATTCACATTGGAAACTGAGACTTCGCTACTAATATTGTATCCTTCTGTTGAAGAACCAACAGAAAAAATTACTCAGTGACTGACCCTTGTTACCAAGAGGAAATTGGGTTGCTACTCTACAGTGGACCATGGGTGACTACAATTGAAAACGTTTGCCTCTCATGGTCATTTTGACTTTGGGAAAGAGCCAGAAGTCGAATAGTGCCAGATTAGGTGAATAAGATAGATGAGGACACACATAATGTTTTTATTTAACGGAAATTGCCATAAAAGTTTTAATTCAATTCAGGATATACAGGCAGCCACGACAGCACAACTAAAGACAATCACCAAAGACAACTTTTAGAACTGCTTCAAAAAGTGGCATGAACAATGGAACAAGTGTATTTGAAGCAAGGAGTAGTATTTTGAGAGGGATTAATGGTAATGTCCCTCTTCCTATAATAATTTTTGAAAATTTAAATACTCAAGATTTTTGATTATCCTTTGTATATCTAGATTTCAGGGCAATCCCACATCCAATAATAATGGTCAGCAAAAAACCATGGCAAATTAATAAAATAAATCTTCAGTAGAAATAAAAGTTCAGATCCCTCTCATCACTTAAAAAACTCACACGGACCAAGCTGCTCGGAGAATAGCGGTCACAGAGATCATCACACAAGGCCTCAGGACCAGTAACAGAAGTGAGAACTGCAGCATCTATATTTTATGACAACTGTCCATTTCTTTCTTTTTCTGCTTATGTGAAAATTATTTATGTGAAAGCAAACACTGACTTGATTAATTTTATAGTGTCGCTTCAAGCGTAATTTTATTAAGTTGATACCATACCTGGGTCATATGGGATAGAACTGATAGGACTTTGTGTTTCCCCTGTTTTGTTTGGAGGGGGTTGTTTTTAATTCTTTTCATTCAAATGAAAGAAAACAACAGATAGACCAGACTGGTTGTTTTGCATTTGCTGTTCCAGAGCCACTCTCCACCCTTCTCTGTCCAACTCCATGCTGTGGGAGGATGGACCTCTACAGACTATTGTACCTGCTCTTTGTTCTCTAGTTTGCAAATGGTTCAGTTAACAGGAAGCATCAGGAGGAGTTGAAAGGACAGGACAGGACTGAAGGAGTTCCTCTGCACTCCTTCCCTGCAGTCCAGTGGTGATGGCTTTGTTCCCCCACATATGTCTGTATTCCTTTCAGATGGCCTCTTTCATGGCCATGGCTCTTGCTGGGCTTGGTAACACCTCGACCTTCGTTCACCCCTTCAGGGGAGTAGTGATGTCTTCCAGCTGCTGTTAGACCCAGGACCTTCAATTCCTTATTGGTTCTCTCAAGCCTGTCCACATCTCTTATCTGTGGTCCTTTCATTAAAGCTTGTTTTGTTAAATCTTCTTATTTCTTTAGGCAAAAATTGAATTTATTGTTAAAGTACTTCTCATTGAAGTATAAATATCACGGTGTAAGTGCACACATTTCAAGTGTACAGGCTAGTGAGCTTTGGCAAAGGTACACACTCATGAGAGCTCTACCTCCTCATGACATAGGGCCTTCCAATCATGGCAGAAGTTATGTCTTTCCTCCCTCTCAAAGGCACCCACCATGTCAATTGTTCCCACCACAGATTGGTTTTCCCCCTCTTCAACTTTATGTGTGAACATGGAATCATACAGTATGAACTCTCTTTTGTAAAGCGTCTTTCTTTGAGTATAGTATTTCTGAAAATCATCCATACTGTAGAGTGATCCACTCAGTAGTACACTCCTCTTATCGTTGAATAGTGCTGTATTACATGAACATGGCACAGACTGTTCTCCTATTCATGCATCGATCACATTTGAGCACATCCAGCTTCACTGCAAATAAAACTATGAATATTTTTGTGGACAAAAGTTTTCATTTCCTTTAGGTATATACCTAGGAGAAGAATTTTGGGGACATAGGCAAGTATTTGTTCAACGAAGTTTTCTCAAGCAGTTTTACTAGTTATACCCGTGGGGTACATCATCTTTCCCAGTTAGGAGGGGCCAAGGCAGATGCAAACAATGATAATGTTTCAGATGTCATCAGGAGTAGGTAGTGAAGCAGTACCTAAGTACTAACATGCCAGGCACAGCTCTCAAGTGGGTAACTGGTAGGCCCTGCAGGTGTCTTCTGGCTCCTCCTCTCCATTCTCAGCACTAAGCTTTCAAATGTCTCTTCCACTCCAGACAAGTCATTTCATCCCTTAGGCTACCAGCTAACTGTTAGAACTGTACATTCATTTACACTTACATACGAATGGTTGCCAGGCCTCACTACATTTAGCACCCAAAATATCTATGTTTTAAAAGCAGACCTTAGCAGGAAGGTATGAAAAAAAAAAAAGAATTAAGATTTGTTATGTATGTGTACCAACTCTCCTTAAGTACTGCAAACATGTACTAATTTAAAAAAATAAATGCCATAAAAGGAAAAGTTTAATTACCTAAAGGAATTAATCACTAATGGTAGACTTGATAGGAATGATCGAGAAGAGGAGATATTATTTCAGTGCACTTCAAAAAAGATGTGAACTGAAAAATAACAATTGTACCAAATCAGAAGTGAGTTCAAATTCCACTTCTTACTATGGAAAGTAAAATTTTTGACTGGGCACAGTAGCTCTCAACTGTAATCCCAATGCTCAAAAAGATGAGTAAGGACTGCAAATTCAAGGCCAGCCTAGGCTACATAGCAGTGCAAGGCCAGTTTAAAAATATGTAGCAAGATCCTGTCTCCTGTCTCAAAAGAAAAAATAAATTCTTTTGAAGTCTATGTTCTTGTTCACTAGCTGGAGGCAACCATAGCTCCTTTTTACCACAATTTGTTCAATCGTTACTAACTGCCTTAAGCTGAAGTATTTTTGGGGGGCCAATGATGGGCTCACTCAGGGTTTAGGGGAGGTGAGAGCATATTGTGGGCAGTCAGGAGATATCTGACCGGTACTGGAACATGTTAAGGATTTGTAGACTGTGGAGTGCTACGAGTGCCCCAGCTCGTCTTGACTACTCCGTGAAGAAAGTAAATCCTCCTTCCTCCACTGAACAGAACTGACGTTGAGGAGACAGGACGGGGTGACCTGGAAGAAGGAATCAACTCAGGGCAAACAGAGTAGATTCCCAGGCCACACTGAAAGTACTGGAATCTCTGCCCCCGTACACGTCAAGGAGCCCTGACTCGGGGGTGGGCCATAACGGTGGATCCCCACAGTGCTCTTGATTTTGAGAATAATGTGCTGGAATGTTCTATCTAGGTAAAGCCGTCGATACCCTTTGATTCCTCCAGCGTCTCTGAAGATGCCCTTTTCTGGCTGGAAAATGGGAATCTTGCCATTCCACGCGTTTCACTCCAATAAGCTTCTTTTCCATTAAAAAAGAAAAAACAAAGTTCCCTCTCTGTAAGAGAACACCGGGTCAGTCTTTCCTTTTGGAAAGTCCAGAGACAGAGGACCGAGTGAGGCACCGGTTTTTAACCCGGGGGCGTGGGGGCGCTCGGCCTCACCCTGCGTCCCCGCGCCACCCTGTCGTCGATGGGGGCCAGCACAGACAAGGGCTTCCTGCGCCGGCTCCGCTCTGCCCGCCTCCTGTGCCCTCAGCCTCCGCCCCGGCCATGCCCGCGGGCGCAGCCCCTTTTGGCACCGAGGCTTCCAGGTGCCCAGCATGAAGGCGGAGCCGGGTTGCAGCCGCCTCCGCGGCGCCACGGAGGAGACCCCCCGGGATTCGGCGGCCCGTGCTCGGGCTCAGCGTCCCCGGCCGCCTCCGCTCTCCGCTGTCCCGCTGCCCGCGCGACGGGTGCGCAGCCTGCGACCCGCGAGCAAAGCGCG